>NW_017729033.1:15084848-15085179 GCF_001723915.1 Gavialis gangeticus
CAGGGCCAGCATGACCCGGCTGGGCATGATGCACGGTCCCTGCAAGCTGGGCCGGATCCTGCCACCATGGGAATGGCCTGGCCAGATGGCAGAGGGTCCCTAGGTCCGGCAGGGCTTGTCTGGGTCCAGCACGCGGTCCCCTCATGCTGCACTGCGTCCTGCCACCATGGCTTAAAGTGCCCCACTCCTGCTGCTGCTGCTAAAGGTGAGTTATGGGCCCTGGGTGGTGGGGCTGGGGGCCTCCAGGGGGGAGCTGGAACCCTGGGAAGGGGGGAGATGGGAGCCTGGGAAGGGGGGCGCTGGGGCCCTCCAGAGTGCCTGGGACCCTGGG
>NW_017729033.1:15085190-15085776 GCF_001723915.1 Gavialis gangeticus
GGATTTGGGAGTATTTTTAAAAATGGATTTGGGATGCTGGTGCAGCAGTCCAGCTGGCACAAGGGGTAGCCTCCCCAGATACCAAATGGCTGGGCTCCAGAAGCTCCTGACAGCAAGTAGCCCTGAGCTGCTTGCCGAGTCAGCTATTTGTATGGATGGGGCCAGGACAGGGCAGCTTTTTATACTACTGAGGATAGCACAGGTACTGGCCCTGGGCTCTAGCTCCCCCTGGCTTCAGATCCGGGAGGAGTCAGGCAGAGTTATTTTGCCCCAAGGCAAATTTGCTCCACAACAAAGTGAATGTCCAAGCATGTGCACTGAGGGAAAAAGCCCTGGCTCAAATTTGCACTGCTTCTATTTGCACTGACTTCAGATGATGGTCCTACAAACACAGAATAGGAAGATGGTCCCAGCCCTCATGAGCTTGCAGTATAATTTTTGTGTCCTTTTCTTCTCCCTTGCTGCTAAATTATACTGCAAGCTCATGAAGGCTGGGACCATCTTCCTATTCTGTGTTTGTAGGACCATCATCTTAAGTTTCTACACTCATGCAATAGTAACAACAATGAAGGACTGAACCGTGAGA
>NW_017729033.1:15090776-15093651 GCF_001723915.1 Gavialis gangeticus
AAGTTTCTACACTCATGCAATAGTAACAACAATGAAGGACTGAACCGTGAGAGTGTCACAAGTACAGGTTTCCCTAGCTTTATGCTGTACATGCATTCCTGGAAAATGGCACATAACTTGAATTCGCACTTTACAATATAACAAATAGGAATATGTTCCAAGACCTCAACTGTACTGACCTCCAGACCCATCTCTCCCACTTTTACAAGACAATTTTGGTACTCACCAACAGCAGATAGTGCACACAAGCACAGGGCACATAATGGGGATGGCAACTACAGAAACACGTGTCACAGACAATGAGTGAGGAGCACAGATCCACACAGAAGACTATATTTTGGTGCGTGTCACTCCCTCAATACACCGCACAAAGTAGCTGACTGCAGGTTTCCACCACACCAATCACATAAGAGTGAATTTACCTTGCATAAAATGAATTTTTGGCATTAAAAGGGTCATCACATAATAGCAAATTTGTACATACATACATAACCCACATAAAGTGAGGGAAACCTGTGAAAGTCAAAGCATCAGGTCACACTGTCCCTGGAGCAAATCGCAGTGAGTAGTAACAGCTCTGCCAGGGTTTGTGTCCCTCTTGCTCTGCTCTGCTACATGGGCAGCAAACAGAAAGCAATAAGGTAGTACCTGGTACTAAGGCTGTGCAAAGCTTCAGTAGCTGATTTGATTTGGAGGAGATTTGGCCTGATTCAGGGACTGAATCTCCAAATCCAAATAAAATTGGGAGACCAATTAAAAGCTTTGAATCAATTTAAAGCATCTGAATTGGTTTGGAAAAGCTTTGGAAAAGGTTCAGCCACTTCGATGATTCAGCCATAGAATAAACAGGAAGCTGACACAGCTGGTAAGTCTTTTGGGGTTGGGAAGGATTGGGGCTGGGGCTGGGACAAGCTGCCCAACCAGGGCAGGGAAGCACGTTACTCGGGGAGGTGGGGGAGGGGCATGGGATGCGGGCACGGCAGCGCTGGGAGTGGGGGCTTTATCCTGCTGTCTCTTGCCCAGCTGGGGGGGGGGGCAGGATGTGGGCACAGCTTGCTCCAGGCAGAAGGGGCAAGCGGCAGCAGGGCAGAACCCCTGCTCCTAGTGCTGCTGCGCCTGCATCCTGTGCCCCCCACATCATAGCAAGCAGCAGCAGGGCAGAGCCCCCACTCCCAGAGCTGATGCAGCTGCAGCAGCACTAGGAGTGAGAGCTATGCCCTGCTGCCACCCAGAGCAAGCCACGCCTGCATTACTTCCTCCCTCCCCCTGCCCACACCAGCTGGGCAAGTGGCAGCAGGACATAGCTCCCACAACTTCCCCCAATGGGTCAGAGGTAGGTATAGCTGGAGAAGCCCCCATGATTGCCTTGCCCAGCCCCATCCTCGGCCCAGCTCCAGCCTCCCAGGATTTTGGGCAATGCTTTGGTCAGAAGGCAGAAGTGCTAAGACTTGGGTAGAGAGATAAGCAGCCTCTATTAGTGTGGAGTCAAGACAGGATGGCACCTTAGAGCAGGAAAAGGCCATCTCTAAACATTCTATCACTTTTTGATTATGGAAAAATAGTAGAGCAATTCTTCCACTGCAAAGAAACCAGAAAAACCACAACAGGTCAGAATGTTTTGGGCACTGTAAATTCCTATTTGAAAGCCCTGGGTCTATCTTATGAATCCTGTGTATCTGGAGGATCACTGCCTTAAAGGCTAGCTGGCTCAGAGAGGCATGTTCTTGCACGCACAACGTCCTATTTCATCATCTGACCTTTTTCTACTATGATCTGTCACAAGTTTCACAATGCACACCAGGTACTCATAACAGTTTCAAGAAAATTACCACACTCAGTCCTGCAGGAAACAAATTAACTTGCACAACAATTTATCTTTTTCATCTGATTTGCCAACACAAAGCCAAATTCTGCATTAAGACTAGGGCTAGGGACAGATATTCAGACTGAATTGAGCCTGAATTGATTCAATCTTTGCAGGTTAGTTTAACCTGCCTAAGTTGAACCGGTTTGCAACTATACTGACATTCCCTCTGATCTGATGAAATTCAGGCACATGCCTGCAGTGGCTCAGGCTAGAAGCCAGGGGACACTAGAGCAGCCCTCCTTTCCCTTCCATAGTGCTGAGCAGAGTGGGGAGTGGTCAAGCCCAGGCAGGACACTCTGATTAGGGAGGTGTATAAACCCCCACCCTACCTGCACTGTCCCAGGTATTTTTCTGCTCACTGCTCAAGGGGTGAGAGCGTTGCCAGACCCCAACCCCCAGCTAGCACTCTAAGACAAAGAGCAGGTGTGCAGTGCATGCATTTGCTGATGATACTGAGCTTTTTAATCTCCCTCTCCCTTCTTCTTCATATTGTCTGCAAACCTGACAGGCAAGGCAGCCAGCAGGCAGCTGATAACAGCGTTTATCAGCCCATCAACAAAACAAAAGCCTCTGTCATTAGCTCAAGCTCTTCTTAAACAACTTTTTCCAAGGAAGGAATGGAGGGACATTACCAGCTGACCTGTTGATTGGTGGACTGCCTGTCCCAGTGAAATTGGAGATGTACACACAGACACCTCTCAGCATGAGCTAGTATACCACATGCCTAGGGTCCATGGGGCTGGGGTCTGTGCTATGGGAGATGGGAGGGAGGGGAATTCCTGCTTCAGCAGTGAGCAGCAGGGAGAAGCCAGGCAGACCCTGCTGTGCCTGCAGTTTCTGTCAGAGCACCAGATAGGGAGCAGAGGGGCAGGGCCCAAGGCTGCAAAGCATTTGGGATGCTGGGGGACTCTGGTTTAACTTAAACCAGGAAGGGGTCTGGGACAGACATTGCATAAATCGGTTTGAGCCAAAGCAGTTAAGCCTGATACTACATTCAAACAGGTTTAT
>NW_017729033.1:15098651-15099269 GCF_001723915.1 Gavialis gangeticus
AATCAGTTAAGTCTGATACTACACTCAACCAAGTGTATCTTAAACCAGTTTCAGCCATTTTCAAACTGGTTTATGTACACTGAACTTCTGTTCTGTTACAGGTTTAAACCAGTTTCTGATCACTTAAACTGGCTTACGTTTGATGCCTGTCCCTAGCCTGTCAAGGAAAAACATGCACATGAACACCATGTACTAGTGGCAATCTGAATATAGAGCAACAGTCTATTCAGACATAGGCATTAGACTGTAACCTGTAAGCCAGAGGTTTCCAACTTACCTGGGCTTCAGACAGAATCAGGACTGTGGGGCTCTTCATGGGCCAGACCCATGCATGTGGAAGCTGCCATGGTGACCACTGTGGCAGGAGGTCCAGAGGTGGCAATGGGTCTTGCAGCAGCAGGTGAGGGGTCTGTCTGGAGGCCAGGAGTCCAGCATCAGTGAAAATCCAGGGGTGCAACAATGGTTCAGGGGCAGCCTCAGTAGTGAGCTGAGCTTCCCGCCATGGGGCCAAAGAATCCTGCCTTCTGTGACAGGCTATGCCTCCCAACTTTCAATAACCTGCTGGTAGCCCAGTAGGCCAGCTAGAAAGGCTCCATGGACCAAATCCAGCCCATATAT
>NW_017729033.1:15104269-15106877 GCF_001723915.1 Gavialis gangeticus
AGAATCAGGACTGTGGGGCTCTTCATGGGCCAGACCCATGCATGTGGAAGCTGCCATGGTGACCACTGTGGCAGGAGGTCCAGAGGTGGCAATGGGTCTTGCAGCAGCAGGTGAGGGGTCTGTCTGGAGGCCAGGAGTCCAGCATCAGTGAAAATCCAGGGGTGCAACAATGGTTCAGGGGCAGCCTCAGTAGTGAGCTGAGCTTCCCGCCATGGGGCCAAAGAATCCTGCCTTCTGTGACAGGCTATGCCTCCCAACTTTCAATAACCTGCTGGTAGCCCAGTAGGCCAGCTAGAAAGGCTCCATGGACCAAATCCGGCCCATATATTTGACACCCCCCTACTGTAGGCTCTAAGGACAATGTACAAGGTCAGAGTTTGCTCCCCTACTCACACTACCTTAATTAAGAGGATAAGACTCCATCCAACAGTTTATACAGCACCTTGCACAATGGAACTAAAACGCCAGTTGAGGTTCCAAGTGCTGTCTATTCAAGAAATAATAATATACTCCTAAAGTAATACGCACCTGCTAGAGACATGTAAATCAGCCTTCGTAGAAATCAGCTGTCTTGATCATTTCTTTGCACAACTGAGACATGTCACATCTTGAGGCATGTCATGTGTGGCGCCTCCAATTGTTAATCACTTCCTTTGTACCGTGCCAATCTTTGGGACCATGCCAATCTTTCACTCTACCAAGGAAAGGTCATACATATACACATTTAAATGGCCCCCCTTCTGCTTTCATCAACATGGAACATGCCTTCTGTCTCTTCCACATTGCAGCTTGCCACATCACAGCATTTGCTCATAGTCACAGACTACATCAGCCACGCTTTGAAACAGCAATTCTCCATTCAAAGCAGTGGCACCTCTGAAACCCCTGAAATAACCATTGTGTTGCAAGCACTGTCAACGTGTTACAAGATTCTCACACTTTTAATCTCCACAGCGGGATGTGTTTTTGTATGTAATGCTCTTTCAACTTATACATCCCCAAGAGGGAGTTTTCAGATGCTTCAAAAATATCCTGGCCTTTCAGTTATACACACTGAATTATTAATTCTTCTTATGACAGCCTCATTCAAGAGACCCTAAATAAGTTGGAGCCCCATTATGATAAATGTTGTACAGATATGGAGTAAGGCAGGGGTGTCAAACATGGCCTATAGGCCATATCTGGCCCTTAAAGCTCCTCCATCTGGCCCATGGGCCTATGGGCCAGATCTAGCCCTTAGAGCTCCTCCATCTGGCCCACTGGGCTAGCAGCTTGTGGCCACTTGCAAGTGCCCCATGCCCTAGGCTGGTCCCAGCCCCTGTGGAGCTCTCATGATCTGGATCCCACCTGGGGCCCAAGATGAGTTTCGAAAGTCTCTGCCACAGGGGGTTTATAACCCTATGCTAAGTGAAGCCATGAAACAAATGGCAGGGAGGAAAGGAAAGAAGCAATAATGTCACATGCTTTTCGTAGACCACTTTAAGTCATTATCTGGTATCCCTGGCAGTGTTCTGTATCTATCAGTGCAGAAGTGAGCTTTAGAGGAGGAGTTGAGAGGAAAACAGATGAGGGGGTTATGGGTGCATGGAAGAAGGCCCAGAGGTGCTTGTAGACAAGTAGAAGGTCACGGCTGGCTTCAAGCAATGCAGGCAGCTGACTATGCAAGAAGTTAATGGAGCAGATGGGCAGGGTAACAAATGGACCAGAATGCTGCACAGAGGGACGAACACAGCACACTGCTCCGTTTCCTATACCTCTGCAGTATTACTGTCATCTAGAGTCCTGGCTCTGTGACCAGCTGCTGAAAATGAATTGTAAGTGCTTGCAAAGGAAGCTGAACAATCCTTTTCTTCTTTCTCTGTCGGTTATACTCCGTTAAGACTCAGAGAAACCCTCTCTTCCTACCGCTGCAGTATTCCACCTTTCCCTAATGCAAAAGTCTCCTAAGACTCAAATTAATTACATGCAGATTCCACCACCATTATTCACACTGAAAAACACCTTACACCACTGAAGCAAGGCAGAATTAAGGCCATCGCGTTGCCAAAAAAATTTTCATGTAAATGATATGAAATCGTATCATTACAATGAGTAAATGACAAGGAACCCAGCAGCACCTAAGTGAGGATGGAAGGTTTTCTTTCATTTGATTAATGATTAAAATAATACCACAGGTTTCTCTTTTGTGCCTGCTAACTCTTTGGCATTTTTATATGATTTGGCATATTTCTGATAGTGTTAGGGTAAGTTTTTCAAGGGATTAGTTCCTCTGAAGGCCTTCATTTAGCGGGTGTCCAAATTAACATATCATTAAAATGGCCTTTTAGGTAGCTCAATAGTGGCATCCAAAATAACTAGCCAGTTTTTAAAACCTTGGCCATTGCTGGCTCCTCTCTGTGGCTGTATTTAATAAAGAGTTAAGGAAATAGATCTGTAGGCCACAAAAATTCAAAGCGTGGGCGTGCTGGTTATGCAGCATGAACAACAGCAGAATACGCGATTCAGATGTGCAGGAAAATGACCTTCTCACCATGAAAATCCAGGTGGATATTGCATTGTTGACAAGCAGTAGCATCTGGATTTCCAGTTGTATAAGAGGCACCCACCA
>NW_017729033.1:15111877-15117922 GCF_001723915.1 Gavialis gangeticus
AGATCTGTAGGCCACAAAAATTCAAAGCGTGGGCGTGCCGGTTATGCAGCATGAACAACAGCAGAATACGCGATTCAGATGTGCAGGAAAATGACCTTCTCACCATGAAAATCCAGGTGGATATTGCATTGTTGACAAGCAGTAGCATCTGGATTTCCAGTTGTATAAGAGGCACCCGCCACCAGGTCCATTTTGAAAGAAAAAGGCTGACCTGCTTCCAAGTTCGAGAGTGCAAAAGTTCCATGTTAAACTGGACATCCCAAACTGGCTGATTTCTTCACTGCACTTACGTGTGGTGTGGTGGGTCAGGGACTACAAGACAGCCAGACAGCTGTGACTGCTCGGCCTGGCTCGGGTACATGTTCAGGCTGCAGTGGAAAGCTTTAACCTTGGTTTACACCACTAATACAGCATCCATGGGCATGACACCACCAGAGAACTAGACATAGCAAAGGCTTGTTTTACCACATCAACACCCTTTTCTCTAATATGCCTGATGCAATTCTCCCATGACCAACCCACTGCATCCTTTTCCTGACTCACCGCTTTGTGGCAGGCAGTGCAAACAAAAGTGGGTGGTGGAAGAGGCCCAAAACATGACCTAACTACATTCTGCCGCTCCATCCCCAATTCTCTCCATCCTGGGGGAATCGTCGGGGAGATTTGAGTTCAATTTGCATTGGTCACACAACTCAGAAGTGAGTGGCTCAGACACAGCCCTCGGCATTTTCTATACAGCTTACTCTTTCAGAACAACTGGAGCTGTTGGAAGACAAATAAGTGTGTAAAAAGTGACAGAGGGAATTCGATCTGGTGACTCAGCCAGGAAACCTTTACATACACCGAGGGTTCAGAACAACACATCATCCCCACGTAGAGCTGGCATGGGCACCGACTGCGGGTGACATTGTTATTGCGTGGGAAAGAACTGGAGGTATTCCCAGGTTACGTGATTGATGCGAATGCTGCAATTCCTGTGCATATGTATCCACTTCAGCCCTGCAACCACAGAGAGCTTAGCTGCAGTAATACAAAGCAGGGTTGGTAAGTAACCAGATGATTATGCAGAAAGCCTGCATATTCTTTTCAACAAGGTCCTGTTAGCAGATACTGGATCCACCAGCACTCACAGGTTTCCCACACAGCTACATAATAAGGCTGAGGCAGAGAGAAGCATAGAGGCAAGTTTTATATGCTACAGATAAGGACCACAGCTGAAAGGTTTATTTGATGGGAATAGGATAAACACAAGAGGATGGCAACATTGAGAAAATGATCTCACTTGCAAAGTATGAGCAAAAGGGAGCATTCAGCTGTTTTTGTAATCGCTTTGCTTTTATTTCCGGTTACAATTAGATGTCATAGGGTGTCTGTGAAAGCTACAGAGGAAGAAGTCGGGGCAGTGTGGCATCTCATAGACTAACTTGCTTATAGACTAACTAAGTCTGTAATTAGGGATTTACCTAAATCATGGTGGAAGCGTGCTGCGCAGTGGATCCTTTTATCTTGCTCCTTTTGCCGCACGCACCCCCTGCTGCTGATTGACCGAAGGACACTGGCGCCCACCATTTGCTCCTTGCTTCTGATCGGCTGGGCAGCAAAAATGATGGTTTTAAGTATGCAGCATTTTTGCCTCCTGGCTGATCAGCAGCAAGCAGTGGGGCCACCAGAGCCCCTTCGTTGTATGGAAAACCTGTGAGAGGAAAAAACTGTGGCATACTTAAAACCTCAGTTTTTGCCTTCTGGCCGATCAGGAGTAAGCAGTGGGGATACTGGGGTCCCTTGGCCAAACAGTGGCAGGGATGCACATGGCAAAAAGAGCAAGATTAAAGGAGCAACTGAGCAGGGCATTTCCAGCACGATTTAGGTAGATCCCTATAAGGCACCACCCCGTTGTGCCTTTGGCCTAACTTCAGACTCACACAGCTAACTACCTCTCTCAGCAGGGGTGACTGGTGCTTCCTGAGTCTGTGGGGCCACTAGATTGCCAACGGGGCGGCCCAGTGGCTGATCACCAACCAGGGGGAGGTCTCCCAGAGGCCAAGTGCTGAACCCAAAATCACCACTGGTTTTCCACGGGGTGCACGGGCAATCTCCCTACGTGTCACCAATGCTCTCCAGCTGTAGAAGAAGTTAGGGAGACATCCAAGGTATGGCTACACCATGTCCCCAGCACTGCCAGGATGGGCCACTCATAAACACACTCTGCCCAGCTGCTCCTATTCAGACGCATTAATCCAGGAAACCCAGCAGTGAAGCCATCCTGGGGCGATGCCGCTCCTCTGGCATCTTGGGCTGGGCGTGCAGTGAGCCGGCTGTGCTGCAGAGGTCCCGAGTGGCCCTGAAGAGACCTCCCCCAGCCCTTGCTTACTCCATAGCCATCTAGCCAGTTGAAGGATCTGGAAATTTTTGTTCAGATGTGATGAAACCCCCAACATGGAACTTTTTGTTGGAGAATGGGAACAGTCTCTCTTGCTTTTACCTGGTTCTACCACTGCTCATGGTACCTCCAGGAACACCCCACCACCACTGGCTGGATCCTGCTACAGCTGTGTCCTTCGTTATCTTTCTGAGGGATGACACTCTTCTGCCAACCCTTGCAGCTTAGAAGCAGGCTAACTGGAGAGCACAGCATTAAGCCTTCCAAGCTTTCAGCTGCCTTTATTTTACATTAACTTTTCATGCATTAAAACTTCTGAGCAGAGATTTTCTCTTTTTGTTAGGCAAGCTTAAGATGTTTTCCACTGAAGCGCAGCTTCATTCGAAGACCATTTGGAAAGCAATGTGTTGGTATGATTGTGGCAGGTGTGCATGAGAACGTGGCCAAACTTTACCTTGGCAAATGGCGGAGGTTACCAGGGGTCACTCATACACCAGGTCACTCCTGCAGTGCACCTGCTGGCCAGATGCAGCTTTTCTTTCTGAGCTGGATCTCACCGAACAAAGCATAACCGCCAGAACTGCCCTATACGCAGCAGCCATTAAAAAACCCTAAAACAAGTACTTCATTCCCCCTCCCTCCCACATGCTCACCCTTATAATCCATTTGCTCTGACTTATTTTAATCTTCTGTTTAAAGTACAGTGACAAGATGCAGTGACAGAAGTATATGCTACGTGTGCCCACGCTTTGAAGGGTAGGTTTCTTTTTGCAGAGCTTCCACTGCAAAGACCATCTTCTGACACCACTCAGCAGTACAGAGCATCAGCATTTCATTGTTTCCATGACCCACTGCTCCGTGTATGTTGTGCATCTCGCTCTGCACCAGTGCACAATTTTTCTATAGCTTCAAGTGAGGGAGAACAGTGTTTCTGCTCAAGTTCTGAGCCTTTAAGTTCCTTCCTTCAAGTCCCCATGACATCCAGCTGTTACACTTCCAGTTGAAAACCCACTGGTATTAAAATGCAAAACAAATATGCAAAGTGAAAAAGCCACCTCCTGGGCAGCCCACAGGGCAATCATGTCTCCTTTTTAGCCTCTCACAGGAACACCACCAAATCAATCAACACCCAAAGTCTTATAACACAAGCTTAAAATTGCTCACTCCAAAATCACTCCAGATCTGGAACGCCACTGGGTGGGGAACCAGCCCAAAAGCAAAAAGGACAACAACATACAGAAATATGAGAAAAGCTGCAACCTATTCTAAAGCTGTGGTATCAGGATACTCTGATGTACGGTGGTAGTAATGCAGCAATGCTGCTACCAGCACCATGAAAAGCCTTCCGGTATCTGGGGTCAGGCATAGCTTGTGATTTAAGCAGGTGCTCTTCCAGAAAGAGAGACGATGCCCAGTGGTTAAGGTGCTTGCCTGGGACTTGGGAGAACCGGGTTCAGTGCCTTAGACTTCCTAAAGGACTGCAGGCAAGTACACCACCACCACCCTGCTGTGTCTGCCCCCATGAAAAATACCTTACCCACCTGCTCCCACGCCGTACATGCAAATTCCAGAAATGAGGAATGACGTACCTAACAGTGGGCCTTTCTTCTCTTGCAGATGTCTGGCCTGCATGGATTTGATGGCAAGTCTGAGGCCTTTCCTGTCACTACCTTGCAGATTATATCTGCTGCAACGTGTATATTAAAGGAAGTCACTAGTCTGTAAGAGAAAGCACCTGTCCAAGTCAGGAGATGTAGGTTTGATGACTGATGCAGTCCTCACCAGTTGGTTCGAGACTCCAATGCGGTGGGGGAGAAAGGACCACTAATCAGCTGTTTGTCTACTGCTACAGCCCTGTCCAGAAGCCTGAGATCCAGCCCTGACCAGAGGGCTGAGATCATAGTACAGGCAACCCCTGCTTAATGCTGTTTCGCTTAGGGCTATTTTGCTATCACGCTCATTTTAAACGGATACCTGATTTCACTTAGCACTCAGCAAGTTTCACTGCAACACTCATGGCTGCCATCTTGGGTCGTTAAAAACACTTGTGATCACCATTATGCGTCATCAGTTTCGCTTAACGCTCGGTTTTTCCAAAGCCAATTGACAGTGCTAAGCAGGGCTTGCCTGTAAGCAACACCATGCAACTGGTCAGAGAACTTTCTAATTTGTAGCAATGCTTACTATGACCTGAGTAACACAAGCTCTAAGTACAACGCGTGGCAACGCCCTGCCAGCGTATCACACACCACCCGCTGTGATACTGGGCTAACTGCATTTACTCACCTTTGTAAAGCATTGTGAGATCAGACAATGAAATCCTGTAGGTACACTAAATATTTTATCTAACTTAGGGCTAAATAGAAATGCTGCCTGAATGACCATTCTGAATATGTGCGAAACAGGAGAGATTCTTATAAGATTGCAAGAGATTCAAACAGGACAACTGGAGCTTACGTCTTGGGTAGATTTCCAGCACATACGGAGAGTCAATATTGCAACGCTTTCTTCAGTCAAGGGTGTTTGTCCCAGTATTGGAGTGTGGACTCCAGATGGAAATGCAATTAGGAACTCAACTGAACAGAATCCATTTCCAAATGCAATTTGTGATGCTGTGAAAAATCTAGAGAAAAGCCAAAGTGGATTGATTTCAACATATTTTAAGCAGGCAAACTCCTTAGTTTCAGACAGCTGAGAAACACATTGAGAGGTTATCTGAGCAAAAACTACAACCAGAAATGCTTACCAACTCAGGCTGGATCCTGACACAACCTAACTCACAAATGACGATGATCCTTTATGGATAATGTAAGGGAGTATAGATGATGTGAAATGCTGTATCCTTACTGGACAATTTTCTGAAGGAAACCAAAGAAAGGTCTTGTGACTTTGTTTTAAGAATTCAAAAGGCTTTAACTGTGGCTGGGAGAAAAGAACAAAATCCCCAGAGACAGTGACTGCAGGTACTACAAGTCAGATCTGCTGTGATTGACTTAGCCATAGCTGAAAATAGCCATATAGAAAATAAATGGACTAAAATCAATATTACCAAGATCAGGTTGCCAATGTTGGTGTATTTTTTTTCATATATTAAGTGAATGAAAAATCAAACCACAGTGAGAAGATACAGCTCTTTGGCTTCTTGTCAGAAGAAGATTTTAGGTTTGAAATGCAAATTAGTATACATGGGCTCTCAAAATCATCACCTTTAATTCAAAGGAAAAATGAAATACCAAATTGTCATGAAAAGAAAGGCTTCAAATGTTTTAGATTAGCCCACAACCTGGGGGCGAGCTGCCAATGGGCCCTGAGCTGCTCGAAGCCAGCACCCAGCTTGCTAGCACCCCACCCAGGCAGCCTCAGGGGCCACCACGACCACAGAGGGAAGAACCGGGGGCTCCTGCAGCTCAGATGCCACCAGCAGCTCACCCCCCAGCCACAGGCAGACTCTGCCAGAATGAAAAGAAAGTATTGGGCCCCTCACCGCTCCCCCCTCGCCCCGGTGGAGCCTGCCCACAGCCAAAGACTGAGCTGCCAGTGGCCCCTGAGCTGCAGGGGGCCCTGGTCCTTCCCTCCATAGGTGGTGGCACCTCCAGGGCCCTCCTAGGTGGGGTGCTAGTGAGCTGGGTGCTGGCTCCAAGGTGGGACAGCACCCAGCCTGCTAG
>NW_017729033.1:15122922-15123189 GCF_001723915.1 Gavialis gangeticus
CTGGCTCCAAGGTGGGACAGCACCCAGTCTGCTAGCAGCTTTCCTGGGCAGCCCTGAGGGGTGCTGCCACCATGGAGGGAACGACCGGGCCCCTCACAGCTCAGATGCTGCCAGCAGCTCCCTGGGCTGCAGAAAAAATTCTGGGAAAAAAAACCAAAAGTGGGCCCCTCACTATTTTTCTTCCCCCCGCCAAGGTTTCTAGCACCCTGCCCCTACCACTTCCTGCCACCTGGGACCACCCAGGAATGGGCTGGCTTGCCTCTGGCG
>NW_017729033.1:15128189-15131083 GCF_001723915.1 Gavialis gangeticus
CCCCGCCAAGGTTTCTAGCACCCTGCCCCTACCACTTCCTGCCCCCTGGGACCACCCAGGAATGGGCTGGCTTGCCTGTGGCGCAGCGCAGAAAGGTGGCAGGAGGGTGACTGGGTGTGCTGGTGGCCAGAGAAGGCGGCAGGGACGGTGCACGGGGTGCTGGAAGCCCGCCAAGCCCAAACTCCTGTGAGCCCACCCGGGCTTCCAGCACCCAGTGCTGTGCCCCCTCCACCTTCTCCGGCTGCCTGCACACCCAGCTGCCCTCCTGCCACCTTCCCACAGGAGGGCCCTATTGTCAAGAAGGGGAGGAAGGAGAATCCGGGTAATTATAGGCCAGTTAGTCTCACCTCTGTCCTTGGGAAAACCTTTGAAAAAATGATCAAGGATCACATTTATAGGAGTCCAGCAGAAAAAATAATGCTGAAGGGCAACCAGCACGGGTTCACAGCAGGTAGATCCTGCCTGACTAACCTTGTTTCTTTTTATGACCAGGACACAAACTGCTTAGATGCAGGAGTCAAGGTAGATGTTATTGACTTGGATTTCAAGAAGGCCTTCAATGTGGTATCTCTTCCTATTCTCAAAGACAAACTGAGTGGCTGTGGCATAGATGATTACATGGTCAGGTGGGTGGCAAATTGGCTTAAGGGTCATACCCAGACAGTGGTGGTGGATGGGTCAGTATTGGCCTGGAAAGATGTGGGCAGTGGGGTCCCCCAAGGCTCGGTCCTAGGACCTGTGCTATTCAATGTCTTCATCAGCACCTTGGATGAGGGTGTGGAGAGCACCCTGTCCAAATTCACAGATGACATGAAATTATGGGGTAAAGTAAACACACTAGTGGGAAGGGATCCAGGCAGACCTGGACAGGTTGGAAAAGTGGGAAGAAAAAAATAGGATGCAGTTTAACAAAGACAAGTGCAAAGTGCAGCATCTAGGGAGAAGGAATCGCTAACATATCTATAGGCTAGGGAATGACCTTCTGAGCATCACAACAGTGGAAAGGGATCTCAGAGTCATAGCTGACTCCAAGATTAATATAAGCCACCAATGTGATGAAGTTATCAGTAAAGCTAACTGCACTCTTTCATGCATTAGCAAATGCATCACAAACAGGTCCAGGGAGGTGATACTTCCCCTCTATGCGGCACTGGTCAGGCCGCAGCTGGAGTGCTGTGTCCAGTTCTGGGCGCCGCACTTCAAGAGGGATGTGGACAATCTCAAGAGGGTTCAGAGGAGGCCACTCCTATGGTTAGGGGCCTGCAGGTAAGGCCCTACGAGGAGAGACTGAGGGACCTGGATCTCTTCAGCCTCTGCAAGAGAAGGCTGAGATGGGATCTTGTGGCTGTTTACAAATTCATTTGGGAGGGCAAGGGGGGCAGCAAGGAATAGGAGATGCTCTGTTTACCAGGGCACCCCTTGGAATAACCAGGAACAAGGGCCACAACCTGACAGAGAGCAGATTTAGGTTGGACATCAGAAAGAACTTCTTCACCGTTAGGGTTGCCAGAATCTGGAACGGGCTTCCAAGGGAGGTGGTGCTCTCCCCTACCTTGGGGGGTCTTCAAGAGGAGACTGGACAAGCGCCTGGCTGGGGTCATCTGACCCCTGAGCTCTTTCCTGCCCAGGGCAGGGGGTCAGACTCAATGATCTGCTGAGGTCCCTTCTGACCCTAACAACTATGAAACTGTTAAAATCAAAATAATTCCATAACAAATCCATTTTGCAGAAGCTGCATTTCCCATTAAAGTTTTCTAATGGAAATTTATTAAATATTTCTATTAAATTATTTATCATCCTTGCATGTAGCTGGGGGGAGTTTAGGATATAAGGTCCATTTGACCCAGACCAAATCTCACAAGAAAGACAACTTGATGATGGTTAAATTTCAGTGGTATTTCTAGGGAATGTTGTGGTTATAAGATTGCCAGAACACACTGAATTGCTTAAACATGCTTCCAGAGACTCCGATGCTGTGACTTCGAGAATGGAGTTAAGCATCAGCTGAACAAAGTTTATACCATAGTTGTAATAAGCGAATGAACTTATACATCCCTCTTAAAATAAAACCATATAAACATTTAAACCACTTAACATTTTAACTATTTAATATACTAAAATTTTTGGTAGTATGGTAACTAAAGTGACTGGAAATGGAATATTTGGTCTGCAAAATGTCGAAGTAGTTATGCAAGACACTAAAACATTATTTTCTTTTCCTTCTCATTCTCCTAAGTGTTCATTTAGTAGGGTTAAAAAAAAGTCTTGTATGCCTGAATGCCACATTCACTCTTCCTAATTATTTTTGTAATACGTTTTCAGGCCTTTAACCTGTCATTTGGACCTTTATATTTAGATTTAAATAACAAAATGTCTGCCAAATGAATGCATCTCTGGTGTATTGTGTGATTTTCCCAGTTGAATTTTATGACTAGATTAAATTATAGGTATTGAAATAGTAGGCTGACACTACCTCAGAGGTCATTTTCCTACAAAGGATGCATATGTTAACACAAAAGTGTGTGGCTCAGCAGTTCCATTTTGAATGTGACCAAAATGTATGCATATGAGCCCCTCATCTTACTTTGAGCCCTCAGCTGTCCCCCAAAAGATGCTAATTTGAAAGAAATTAATACTGCCTTTTGCATGCATACAACCGGCAGTCACCTCCCTGGCCACACTGATCCAGCCCTTTTGATCTTTTTCCTTCTGAAAACATCAGCTAGTAACTACCATATTTACTCAGTTAGAAGATGCAGTTTTTACCCCATTTGACATGGGGGGGAAGCCCTTCACTTTATAATTGAGCACGAGGCAGTGGGGGAGAGGGGGAAGGGCAGGCAGGTGCTGCGGCTCCGGCCTCAATCCAGGGTTGGGATTGGAGCTCAAACCGC
>NW_017729033.1:15131098-15137883 GCF_001723915.1 Gavialis gangeticus
CCCCCTGCCACTGCCTCTGCACGCCCTGCCACTCCTCGCCCACAGCTCCCAGGCTGTGAGCCGCCCCGCCCCGCCCTGCCCCGCCCCAGATGCTCCTCCCCCTCTGCCACACTCCTCCTCACCTTTGCTCCACACTGGCAGACTCCATCTCTGCTACAGCCCTGGGCACAGAGCATGGTGCTAGCTCAACCCCATAGCAGCGGTGTGGAGCCAGCACTGCTGATCCAACCGGGCCCTGTTGCAGCAGTGCTGGCTCCCTGCTGCTGCTGCAACCAGGCTGGGCTAGCACAGCACTGCTGGCTTTGCACTACTGCTATAGGGCTGGGCTGGAGCTATACTCCATGCCCCAACTGCAGTAGAGATGGATCCCACTGGTGCAGAGCAAATGTAAGGGGGTGAGATTTGAAGGGAAGGCAGGGGCGAGAGACACTGCAGGGGCAGAGATGGGGGGACAGAGGGTGGGGACTCTAGGCTTCAGATGGCAGATGCAGTGTGGAGAGGGGACTAGAGGAAGGGAGAATCAAGGCAACCTGAGGCTGTGGGGGGCAGGCACAATAAGTGGGGAGACAGGCAGCAGGGGGCAAGTGAATTTAAGATGATCTTCCAATAACTGGATGCATAGAAAACTATAAATACATTTATAAATTTTCTGCATGTAAAATGGGGTGGCGGGTGGAGGGGAGGGAGGGTTACCTTACATTCAGGGTCATCTTGTATTCAAATACATATGGTATCTCCAGGTGCTACTGCAGAAGGCATTGCTACAGAGCTGGTGTTTCATTAGTAATGCCCGAGGCAACCAGCAGGCCAGCCGTGGGAAAGAAATTTGATTAAACATGCTGAGAGGCCACAATCACAAGCTCAGACTGGGGTTTGTATAAAAAGAGTTTGGCTGCAATTTTCATTCCTCTGCCCCTGGTGTCCCAACAAATTAGGTTCTGCCCATCCTTATCCCTCCCCCCCACCAAAACCTGAGCTTCCTTCTCCATTTCCAGTCATATTGCAACTAAGACTGAACTCCGAGTTAAAAACGAATGCAAGGTTACTGAGGGCTTGCCTGCATGGTCTCCCTCCAGGCCTTGACTCTGTTGATGACAAAATAACATCCTCCCATCCTCCCTGCTTTCTGCCATTGAGCACATGAGAAATGAGCAATTCAGCTGAGTAGGCAGCTCAGAGCAGCTCTAAGTGCATATGTCCAGGCCACGCTCCGGGCTCTGGAGCACCTGTGAGCAGCGCTGGCTGGGGGAAGAAAGGGCTGCTAAAGCCACTCCAAGCTACCTGGGTCCGGTCCTGAAGTGACTGTTCTTCTCAATTGCTGCTCTCAGGTACACACAAGTGAGAGGGGCTTATTTTGTTAGTAGCAGACCCAGGGCCAGGAAGGAGGTTGTATAGACATGAACTAAATGTACAGCAAGCTTTACATTTTCTGTTCCCTCAGATATCTGTCCCAACAGCATGATGCATTTCCTTCAAGGGACTGCAGGCCTTTCTCACTTATCAACCTTCCTCATTCCTGTACAGATGTCTAGGTGCCTTACACACCTACTTACTCAGCTTCTGTATCAGGTTATCTGGCATGGACCTCAAGGATTCATTTCCCCGAGTTGTGGGCACCTGCCTGTTACACCCCTTTGTGTGGTTAACAAAGCCAAAAAGCATCCTGAGGCAGGCCTTGCTCAACAAGTTAGCTACTCCAGCTGGGATGGCCATAAACTTAGTCACAAACATCAGCGGAGCCTATTCCAGAGATGATACCAGAGGACTTTGAACTTGTGCAGACTATAAGGGCTCTCTCTGGCATTGGTACCATCTCAGCTGGCGGGACATCTCAGTAGGACTGCTTGTGTGGTCTCAAGTGCCTCATGCACATCTTCCATGTCTTTGTCACACACGTGCTAAATAATATGAACCGTATGATACACCTAATGCCTGGGCTCACATACTCAGCTACTGCGTTCCGAAAGGGCTTTATATGGGGCCTGGTTGGGGTATGGCACACTCACAGCTGTATATGTAACACAACAGTATTTGCAGCTTCGTTTCTGCTTGATAAGGAATTTTTAAAGTGGATAGAAAAATCACCAGGGCTAAGTACAGACAGTCAAAAAGCCCAACGCTGCATTGATTCAATCTTTGCAGGCTAGTCTAAACTGCATAGATTGAACCAATAAGCAACTGAACAGACATTCATTTTTTATTTGAGAAATACAGCCACATGCTTGCAGTGGCCCAGGCCAGAAGCCGAGGGGCACTAGAGCACACCTCCCTACTTGGCTGGAGCAAACAGCTTGGGTCAAGCCTAGCCCACCCACACTGCGAGGGGGCTTTGCAGGAGAGGTGTAAAGCATTCTGGGACACTCGGGGTGAGAAAGTTGTGAGTTAATTTGAATCTGGAGGGAATCTGGGACAGAAATTCAATAAACCGATTTCACCTAAATCAGTTAAGTGCGATACAACATCCATCCAGGTTTATCTAAAACTGGTTTTTGGCCATTATGAAAGCAGTTTATGTGCACCGACCTTCTGTTGTGTTACCAGTTCTGTTGAACCAGTTTCTGATCACTTATACCAGTCTGTGCAATTTCTGGCAACAGCAATCCTAGCTGCTACCCCTACCATGCCCCATACCAGAACTTTCTCCAAACTGTTCGCAGATGGGATTCCAGGACAGATGCTTGAGCAATTATGTCATCTTCCTTCAAAGTGAGAATTTAGGTTTCATCTTGCCAAATCTCTCCACAGTCAATAAACCTAGCTGAGCAATTTCCAAATGCAAATCCATATACCTTTAACAAATGCAGAGTTTGGGCACGTGATAGAAAAAAAGAGAAAAGCTCACAATGGCATTTCTAAACATCTGATTACTTAGCATTCCCAAAGTGCTGCAAGACTGGCAGAAAGCTTACATTACAAAGAACAGTTATCACTTACAGCATAATTAAACAATAGCTGAACAAAACTAGTCTCTCAGCCTGAAGACTGTCAGTGCATAATGTAAGCAGTCCACGGAAAGCCTAGAACAAGGGAAAACTCTGTAGGTGGAAATTATTTTCTTTTGTTGTGATGGCAAAAAAGGTTCATCAAAACCATCTCTCATTGTGGTTTGACATCAGTGTTCTTAACTAACATTAATTAATATAACTTATGGCATCCCCAAATTCAATTTTCTAACACATTGCCTCCAATCCTGCAAAGATTTACTTACATGCTTGACTTTAATACATATAAGGAGTTCACTGATTGCAATGTGGCTTGCTAAGTGCAGGCAACCCCTGAATAGCACTTTTACTTGGTTCCAGAACAACCGAGCATTAAGTGGAACAGCATTAAGCGAAACCCATTTTTCCCATAGGAATTAAGGTAAATAAATATAATTCGTTACCAGAGTGCCCAGCAGCAGTGACATGAGCACCTAGTAGCTCAGGGCCAGCTCGGCTGGCAGCGTGCCATTGCTGCCCACCTGGGCCCAGGCTGCTGAGGTGGTGCTGTTGGTCCCCTCCACGCTGGGTGGTGGGTGGCAGGGACGATGCACTGTGGCACTCTCTGCTTGATGCCTGTGAGTGTTAGAACAACGTTTGCCGAGCGCTAAGTGGAGTCAGGTATAAATGTAAAATGAGCATTATAGCAAAAGAGCGCTAAGCAAAACAGTGTTAAGCAGGGGGTACCTGTATACAAGAAAAAGTTATACATAAGTTGCTACAGTATCAAAGTCAGTATTTCAGGCTGACATCTTATTTCTTCTTTTGGTTCTAGTTTTTACAAGACTATTGATCTGCATTCAGTAAAAACGATTGCTCCCTACAGCCATCAAAGAATTCTGACCTAAGGAAAGTTAATAGTTTCCATACAATCTCACTAGTCTGGCTGCTTGCCTCCAAAACTTTTCTAAGAGAACAACCCACTGCCACACAAAGAGTGGTCACCCTTTTTGTAGGCTAAGCATATATGGTATGGTATGGTATGGTATGGTATGGTATGGTATGGTATGGTATGGTATGGTCTACCCATTACTGAAATTATGAAGGAGGGTATAACCATTGCCCTTTATTTAGGAAAGGTGCAAGAAATCCTTGAACTCCTTTGTGGAATTAAATAGCTCAAACAATAGCACCTTCCACCCAAAAAAAGGCACATGCAAGGCATGTGTTCATGAAGGAGTCTTGCTGCTTTCTGAGGTTGGTATGTCTGTTAGAAAGAAGGATTAGAAAGACAATAAGAACATTTGAAAGGGAAGGCAGCAAATAGACATGAGCCAGTTAGAACAGGCACAAGGAGCAGGGTCCTGAGGAATGCTTAAAATGAAAAACTTTTTCACTGAGCAATGCCTGAAAGGAGCTGTGAGCAAAGTGACTCTCTTGTTTAATTCCTATTGTGTTCACGGAAACAAGACTGTGTTTTGTTTGTAAATAATTGGATTGTACAAAGAAACCCCTAACTCCACTCTGTGTTTTCCCTCCTAAGTGGAGCCTTCATTCTGCTGGACGAACCTGTAGACTTTATGCATTCTGGACAGGTGAGTTCTTGTAAACTCTGGACACGTTAACCTTAAAGAACTTCAGAACATAATAGTTTTGCCAAGGTAACCTTGAACACTCAAGTTAAACTCTAGGTGACACCAACTCTTCATAAATTAAAGATGCTGGAGTAACTGGGGGCTGGATGAACATGGCTCCCTTGCAGTAGTGCTGCTGCTGACATCATGAATGAATGTAGCCTACTCCTTCCTTCCCTGCCGCTGCCTCGCTTAGACTGTAAATGGAAATTGTTTTTTAAAAGAACCCCAGGAGGTTGTCTTGTGCGGGTTTGATGCTCTGTGTGAGAACGCCAACTCAAGCCCAAACTAACGCCACAAAATTAAAAGATTCAGCTCCAGCCTTAAATGTCTCAAATATGGAAACTGGCTCTGCACATACCTTGAATCTTAACAGCAGCAACAATCTTCAAGGGAATTGGCATGTCCTTTTTTCACCATAAGTTATTGAGTTATTGAATTACCCTGTGCAATTCTACATGCTGTGTTACACAGGAAGTTGTAACTGCCCCTTCTGGCCCTTAAAATCAGTGAACCTGTAAGTCCCTCCGAAATGCAATAGGAAAGGGCAGCAGCAAGTTTAAACACCCAGCCATTATTTCACAATATGTGTATGTGTATGTTTCTGTTCATACGGCCCAAAATGGAAAACAAATATAGAAGTGATAGTGTACAGAGGAGATGGTGTTAAACATTGCTGGAAATAACCTTAAGCTTTTATGTTAAGGGACCAAGTAAAGTAACTGTAAGGCTGTGTCTAGGCTCATTACAAATAGGATGGGAATCTTACAAAGTGACTTCCAGATGAACAAGCCATTTTGGGTGTGTTCAGAAGTTGTTTTCTTTGCCATTTAACATGCTTTATTGCCATGACTGAACAGAAGTGCACAGCTTTACAGCACTTAAAAATGGGTACAGTGCTTTAAATTAACCTGTGTTAAATGAGGTATTAAATTTGAAGCCCTGTATTTTAAAGCACTTTAGCAACTTACCACGTTTTAAATAACTTCTGTACGTTGGTTGAATTTATCACCATTGGAGAAGCCCCAGGAGACTGTGGAGTGCCCCCTGCTGCCTAGTCTGGAAAATGCAGGGAGGCTCAGAGCCCTGTCCCCGCCCCTCCTCCAACACTGCACTTCTGTCATGTTTAAGAGTGCTGTAACTGTATAGTGTTATAAAAAGTGCTCTAAATTACGGTGCTATAAACTGTGCATGGAGCACTTCTGTACTGACTCTTTATTATGTTTGGGTCTGACCACTACTGTTAATCAACAACTACTCACTCCTGGTCTGTTTTAAGTGTGCTATGTCGAACCAAATCCATATGGAGATTGAGAGGGACTTTGCCATTTGAAATGTTTTGTCAACAAATATAGGATGGAAGTATTGCCTAGGTGGATCAGTGTAACAGCCCACAGCTGAGCCCAGCAGGCATGCCTGTTAATGACCTTGGGCAGAAAGGTGTAGCCTCACTTCCAGACTCGCCCATCGTAACTTGATATTTAAAAGGTAGAAGTCTTCTGATGGGGCCTTGCTGTCCTGCTGGGTTGGTAGCTCCGGTGAACTTTGTCCACCCTGCTATTCATGGTGGCACCCACTGTCCTAGTATGCTGTTGCCATTTTCATAACATCTAGTCTGTCCTTCGTGTCCATCCCCCTGTGCACCAGTCAAAGGGTAGCCTCTTCTCCCCTATAGACAGACTTCATCCTGAGTGAGGCCAATGGGGACAATTGGGAGCTCCCCCACTCCTAAATTTTCTCCACAAGCCTATAAGTCCTTCAATCAGTCACTTGTGCCCTGGTTCAGGCTGGGAGAATTTTTTAATGCACCCATAGCATCAAGCTTTGGCCAGAGTGCCTTCCTAGGGAATACACTCTGGTCTTCCCACCCAGGATCCCTAAATGTCCATCTTAAACAAAAAAACAAAAAATCTGGGTAGAATTACTGCCCTTCACCAGTTTCGGGTGCATGTTTCTCAGCCTCTTGTCCTTGCATGGTGGGACTCTACTCTCACTTGCATCCCCCTCTTATAGCAGCCTCTCAGGTGCTCCAGTGGGTCAGGGTTGGGCACTTTTGTTGCTGCACCACTCCAGTCTCCTACCAGTGATTAGAGACCATCTAACTGAGGAGAGTCCACAGCAGAGCCAGAACTCCTGGGCTTCCCAGGTGCCCTGCTTAGGGCTTCCCCCATTGCACTTGCTCTGCACTCCCTGGCACAGTGGGTTGGTGCATCCTGCTCGGCTGGCCTCC
>NW_017729033.1:15142883-15145835 GCF_001723915.1 Gavialis gangeticus
GAGAGTCCACAGCAGAGCCAGAACTCCTGGGCTTCCCAGGTGCCCTGCTTAGGGCTTCCCCCATTGCACTTGCTCTGCACTCCCTGGCACAGTGGGTTGGTGCATCCTGCTCGGCTGGCCTCGTGCTGGCACCCTAGTGAAACCAGAGATGGTGGGGGCAGCCCCCACCCCTTGCTCCAGAGGGGGAAGGGTTTGCTCCATGCCAGCTCAGGCTGCATTCTGGCAAGGCTGGCAGCAATGCTGGCAAGTTCAGGGATTCACTCCAGTAAGGGGGAGGGTGCAAGCGAGCTCCTTCTTCCCTTTGCCTCTCACCTTGCTACAATCAGTTAACCAAAAAAAAAAATCTGATACACTGTGACACATTAAGAATAATAACCTGGGATCTCAAGGTCCATTCAGCAGCTGTGCCCAACATACAGCATTTTTTTCCAGAAAGCATTTCTTCACTTACAGATGTAGCTTTGTAATTCTTTTGTCACTCTGAGTCAATACATTATATTGATTGGTTGCCTCAGATGGCTTTGATAACCTCCCCCTTCTTGCACCAGTAGAAAGAGACTAAAAGATGGCTTTCTTTAAATGTAAACTTATAAAGATACTGCCTATGGATCGCCATACACTATATGGTAACCTCCCTCAACACAGATGTAAAAGTGGAATGGACACACAATACATAGCTCTACACTACTATAACTTACTAAAATGTGGTGTTGAGTTACCTCAGAAAAATGAGGAATTATACTGTTGTACATGGTAATGAATTAGCTTTGCAATGCAAATGGTTATTGCTGGTTTGTTTCTTTATGGCCATACCCAGAAACCATCAGAACCAGCTCTTTCCTCTACCTATTTTATATAACACCTACCTAAATCCTCTGATGTTTCCTGAAAGAGCCGCTTTCCTGAGGTAGCTATAGGACAAGGCACTGAAATCCCTGCTGTATTGACTGCTGTGGGTACCATTGCAAAGCTAATTCATTTAGGCAGACTTAGTGGTAATTCAAGCTTGAAATGGAGGCCAGCCATCTGCGAACATGTCACGCTGCTCTGGAATTTCGGGTCGTGCATCACTGTTTGTAACTGTTCCCTCTTGAAAAAAAAAATCTAAGCACTATAGCATGTTGAATGCAACATTATACGTCAATACACAACCAAAATTTCTTCTTTCAAAATTCTTTGACCTTTGAAACACATTTTCTTCTGGTATTTGGAACAGCCTCTAATGCCAGTAAAAGAAGTGTGAAACTCCCATTGAACTGCCAAGTGTGAACTAACTTCCTGCTGGGAACGGTTCTCAGAAAGGAAATTTCCAACAATGATCAGGTGTTGCCAATATTCGGTTACAATATTTCTGTCAAGTGCTACGTGTTTTTGTTAATTGTACTGCTCTGCCAGATGTATACACCACATCTACCGCACTGAAGCAGTCTCCCTCTTTGGAGAACACAACCTGGTGCGGACTTAATTTACCTCCATAAGATACATTTATTTCTTGACTTGAGTTGTTTCTGGAGAAAGAGCAATCCATGGATTATCATACCAAACACCAAAACAATTATTTGTTAAGCTACAAAGTGCATTTTATAGATCTGTTTAGCTAGGTGTCATATACCTGATTTTCTTCTCCTGGTCGGCATAACAAATTTCATATTTTGCTTAGTTTAATAAAACCATTTATATTACTCTTTACTGACTCCACTCCTATTCTGCCTTGCTCAGCAAAATGTATATTACACTCTGTTTAATTGTGTGTTTGATCTATGCTATTTAACCAGATCTATTTATCATTACAATGCATCACTATGTTATAAAGCATTCAGGCGCATTTATCAACATAACAAAGCTTCCACCATGTAAGTTTCCTCAAGGGAAATAAAGCAAGAACAACAAATAGTTTAATGCAATTCACTTAACAGTACAAATATTTATAATTACAAAATCCTTAAGTGTGCTTCTACCATAAGTGGCACTTTTTACTTAAAATTGCTTTCACAATATTATCAGTGACTACAATTAATGCAGCTTGTAATTCCCTGCATTTGTATAAAAGCTAAGTTAACCAGTTTTTTAATATTTTGCCCTGGTTAACCTCTTAATAATATAAAGGCCTAACATCAACTCACTGATGTGCTACTGTGAATTTTGGTAGACGTTAAAAAAATTGGGTCCGTTGACAAAGACACGATGACTGAGCGGGTGCTAGAAACATGTTACGTAGACGTGGCTGATATGTGAGGCCTCACAATGAGCCAGTTTTGGCAGCTGGGACAAACATAACACAAAGCGTGACACGGTGCAACATGATTTTTTACCCCATGCACATATCTTATGCTATGCTTTTATTGCGGTCAGCCTCATCCCTCTGATCTCCATTCATCCTTCACCAACCCTGGACCACCCCCCCACCAAACACGTCCTGCCAGGCTTACCACTCACACCAGTCAGGAGCCATGGCAAGAACCACTGTCAGCAGATTCATCACAGCATGTAAATACCAGTCTTCTCCAAAGCTGCTAATCATGGGCCACTTATTCCATAATGAGCTGTATTTACTGTGCTAGGAAATGTCTGTACAACTTCAGTTTGGTCCAAGATGCATTTTGATTCCGTCTGTAATTATATGACAACACTGCCTCATTCAATGCACAGAAAGGATTGGATTCAATAAATGAGTAACTATTCGATATTCTGTTTATCTCCTTGTTCAATCCTGATTCGGTCTGTAACTTGCATTAACACGTTTGCCTATAATACAGCCTAGGTGCCATATTGATTGGTGTCATATAAATGCCCAAGATATAAAAGACACAGAGAGAAGAAATGTAAACTATGCTCGTGCTACTTGTCTTCTTTCAATCCCAGATCTTTTTTTTAAAAAAGTCATCTGGGAAACAGGCACCAGGTCCCCCTTCTCTCTCTTTTAGAAAAAGATGAAACCATGACTTTCCTAAT
>NW_017729033.1:15150835-15176320 GCF_001723915.1 Gavialis gangeticus
TATAATACAGCCTAGGTGCCATATTGATTGGTGTCATATAAATGCCCAAGATATAAAAGACACAGAGAGAAGAAATGTAAACTATGCTCGTGCTACTTGTCTTCTTTCAATCCCAGATCTTTTTTTTAAAAAAGTCATCTGGGAAACAGGCACCAGGTCCCCCTTCTCTCTCTTTTAGAAAAAGATGAAACCATGACTTTCCCTAATAAACCCCTGCAGTGGGGAACACACTGAACAGAGACCTCTGTGAAGCCTGTATCTACTCTGCGAGAAATTCAACCCTCACTCTGATTTGTATACCTTTAAAAGAGGCAGAGTTAGACGCAGAGCTGTTGAGGAGTGTCTGATGGCTGTGTGGGTGCTGGCAGCATGAATAAAGAAACCTCTTTGTTAAAGGGGCTCCTGATTCAACGAACTGACCCCACAACCCAGAGCCTGGTGAAAGTCAGGGATTATCATCAAGACAGTCCAGCAGCTGTGCACAAGGGGCGTTTATACACGTGCTCCAGGAGTGGGGGGTGCTTTAATTAGATCATCTCCAAACCACTCTAATTAAAGCGCCCAGAGCATCACGTGTATCAGCACCCCCACACTGAAAAATGGCAGCGGGGGTGGTTTAACAAAATCTTGTCAAATGAGCTTTGTTTAAAGCACCTCTGCCAACATTTTTCAGTGCAGGGACACTGAGACACATGACACTGGAGTCTGCTGGAGTGAGGTAATTACCACACTCAAGCAGATTTGATTACAGTGGTTCAGAGCAGCCTTGCTGCATGTGTATAGGCACCCAAGGAAGTTGTGTGTGGTCGTTAGCAAGGAGTCACACCCTGCACTTCCTTACCTTCATGGTTTCCCTTCTGATGTTTGCGGTCATCTAGCCTCCTCTTGTTCATAGATCAGGAATCCTAATTACTAGCTCATTCTTCCTGCCTTAGATTCTCTATCTACATCTATCTGTATTGACATTGATATAATTACATGGGAGATTTCCAAAAGAACAGCACCACTACCACTGTTCATGAATAAGACAAAATGAGAAGACAGGTTAGGCCTGGCCATACTCACTGAAGCAAAGGCTGCTCAGATAAGGCAGACAGACAATTAACAAGTCTGCTGTTGAGGGAAGAAGAGGAGGAAAATTAGAAAACCCCAGTTGAGGATCCTTAATGTTTTAAGGGGAAAGAAACACATTTTCTCCCTGCACTGCCACTGGCTCAGGATTTATTTCATTTAGGTGTGAGAATGTGTGGAAGAGACTGGCCACAGCAATGGCATGCCAATCTCTGAGAAGGAAAGAAGGGAGGGAAGGACAGACTCCCACAGGTGAAAGGGTAGTGGGGGGTCAGAAATGATCCTTAAATCTATAACATCAGCATTTTGCGTAGTTGAAGGTGAGAGCTAGGTAGCTTCATTCACATGGGGCTGTTGAAATCTCTCCTCTTGATTCCTCTCTCTGTCCTTTCCAAGCAAAACATAACATTAGTAAATCCAGAGATTTTCCTGTGGTTCAAATTCACTGTTGTGCCATAGCTGCATGAGCACAAAGCTACTGAGCTTTTACCATTTGCCAGTTTTAACAGTATGAACTGTGCATGCCCTTGAAAAACTCCCATCCTAGGGGGGAATTCAGGATGAATAATTCTAGTCAGTTAACATGAAAATACATCAAAACTCCAGCTTTTCATATGTCCTTTCCATCTAAAGGCTTCTAATGGTCACTATTCCTGTGGTATCCAAGCACTTCAGATTCTTTAGTTGCTCCAGTGGTAAATTACCAGCACCATTAAAAATTGTGTGCCTTTCTTCTCATCTGAATTAACTTAGCTTCTAGACAGGGATCTTGTTATACCTTTTTATGCTGGATGGTTTCCCCCATGTAGCTACCATACATTTCTTGAAGCACTGCAATACAGCAAACCCAGGCTCAACACTGCTTGCCTTTCAAGTCCCATTTAGTCAATAGGAAGTCTCCTATGAATAAGGCAGGCCAGGTTTGGCCCAGTATTAATATACCAGTACATAAACAGCCTCAGAACAATTAAACTGTGGCGCTGTCAAAGACCATAACATAAGCCTTTAATCTGAGATGGGTCAAACTGGCCAAAGTGTTAGCAGAGAATCTCATGCTACTGTTGGACAGGCAGGGGGAAGAGAACCTATGTGCATTAGCACTCGCTAATTAGGAGTGCTCACATTAGGACATGTGAGGCTTTTTTTTCCCATTTCTTTCAGTTTTGTAATTCTTTCTGGAGGTGAGGACGCAGGACTAGTACTCAGGTGATAGAGGTTCTATTCCTCATTCTGCCCTGGACTTGTGTGACCACACTGTGTGACCATGGGAGGCATTTCAGGCCCAGACAGAAGTGCCAATTTTTGCCCAATCTGGTCACAGAAAGTAGTCTATAGCCATGACCAAGCACAAGTGAACAGCTGTAGACAGCTTCAAAAACGGCCCATCAGGTGAAAATCTGAACCCTCATTGCATGAGGGGTCAGATGAAGATGTTTCAAAACAGTGTCTTCTATAACTTGTGTCTGCGCTGCCTCCCAGCCTCATCTGTTTTTAGAATGGGAAGGAGGAAAAGGAGCAGAGGGAGTTTGGGCTGGGGTTTTTCCAGCCCCTACTGGAGGGTAGGGCAGGTGGATTGGAGCCCCCCTCCCACCCAAAATGGGGGGTGGGGTGTCAAAGAAGACAAAGCAAATAAAGGTGCACAGGGAAAGAGAAACACAGAGAAGGGTGCAGACAGACATGCAGCTCCCCGCCATAACTGAGAACTCATGGCAGGAAGCATTCTGAGTTAAGGTAACGCCCCCCCGGACCAAGGAGAAGTTCACTCCAATTCACCCACCCACCCTGCAGCACCACTTGGGGAACCCCTAGAATAAGCTGCCTCTGCTCCCTTCCCCCTTTCCATTCTGAAAGCTTTGCTGCCTCACAGGGAAGAAAGGACACTTCTCAGGGAAACCCACTGGAGGCTCCCAGCCAGCAGCTAGATTCTGGAACCAACAGTGAACTTGTGTTTGCTCCGGGGGATCGTTGCAAGTCAGAACACTTCCTGCAAAGCCTTCTCACTTACAGCGGGGAGCGACACTTCTGTCTGCACCCTTCCCTTCTCTGTGCTTCTCGTTCCCTGTGGGCCTTTTATTTGCTTTGACTTCTTTGACTAAGATGTTTGGAGCACAGATTCCCTCTCACTGCATATTTGCATAATGAAGCTTGATTGTGGCCAATTCCCCAGGGCTGTACAGTGACACAAGCCAGTAAGGAATACTAATCAAAGCTTATCATGGTGAAGGGTGGGTGGGTAAGTTTAGTGATAAAATGAATGGTATCTTACAAAGCTACCCAACACATCCTTTCCTTCTCTAACTTCTGTCTTTCCCTTGAGAAAAGAGCTGAATTCCCTGGCTGAAATGTTCTTAAAAAATTAACTCCCTAACATTTGAGTGACTAATAAGTAACAAGAATTTTCTAACTGCAGATTTCTAGCTGTGCTATACATCATGGTAGCTTGTAAAAATGACATCTATAGGGGCAGTCTGAACAGAGCTATGTACATATCGCAGATGCATGGTTTTAGCTTGAGTTATATTATTATGCTTAACTTTAATCCATGAAGTGTCTGTTTTGCCACCTAGTGGTTGCTACTGAGAGATCATCAATTATTTTCAGACCTTCATTCCACCTCCGGACACCAACACTGATTATTTTCAGAGTCTGCAAGATTGGGAGATAGATAAGAACATGAAACTACGGTATAGTTAAAGCAATGTGATAAAATGATCAAATGTAATATATGAAGTACTTAAAGAATAGCATTGAAATTCACATAAAAGTATCTCCACACTTCCAGTGTTAAAGAGTTGAGAGTGAGAATACAGCCACAGGTTAAAACAGCATTGTATAACTGCTGGGGAGGAAATGTTGGAGAACAAGGATGCCGCACTCTGAATGTCCATCTGTTCCCAGACTGAAAAGTTGAAACAAACGTTAGAGGTCTCTGACTGAACCCAAAGATTGGGTCTCTATTAAAATGCAATTCAGTACCTCAGAAGATTCACACCTCAAACTCTGGCCTAGATGATGACTAATACATAGAGTTTACTGTACAGAAAGAATGAGACGGACTTTGCCATTCTATTTTTTGCTACTTTTTGGTGTAGTTAGGCCAGTAAGTGGTGTTAGGCTTTTTTCACCATCAGTTGATGCACATTGTTGACAGCAAGAGCAGCAAAATCTTTCCCTTCTCCTGCTGACAATAGATGCAAGCTAGGAAGTGTGGATACCTGTTCACTAAAGGCGCAGACTGAAGAGCAACTCCCCACTGTAACTCATAGCACTCTGCAGGAAGCGTTCCAAGTTACAATGATCCCCTGGACCAAAAAATACTTCACTATTGGGTCAAGGGGGGAGGGGCTGGGGAATCCAGCTGCCGGCTACCAGCAACGCTCCCCTTCCTCCATCCTTCCCTCCCAGCCAGCGAGCTGCTTTCAGAATGGGAGGGGGGGAAAGGAGCAGAGGGAGCTTGTTCTAGGGGTTCCCCAGCCTGCGCTGGAGAGTGGTATGGGTGGACTGAAGTCCCCCACCTGCCTCACGCTCAAGCACGGGCTGAAAAAAGCCCCAGACCAAACTCCCTCTGCTCTCTTTGCCCCCTCCCATTCTGAAAACAGCTCGAAGGCTAGGAGGCAGGCAGACATAAGTACTGAAGTGGCTGTGTTTTGAGATGTCTTCTTCTGTACCCCCCATGCAACAAAGGTTCAGATGTTTGCAGAATTGCGCCCTTTTAAAGCGCTTTGCAGCCATGCATTTTTGTTTGGTCACGGCTGTAGAGCACTTTAAGGAGCCAGATTGAGCAAAAATTGTCACTTCTGTCTGCACCTTAAGAGAAGGACACAATTCGTTTTTCCTTCAAGAAACGATACAGAGAGTTACATCAGGAATGCAGGACTACTCCATAGCGTAGGTGCCTAAACACTATCAATTTAAAGTGGAAGACGTTCTGTTGACAATAACCCCACCGCAACATTACCTAATGTGTCCAGCCTTTCCAGAAATCTAGCTCCGAGAACTGATGCAAGAGACTCGCTTTAAAATGGGAACTCTGGTTTATACATTGTAGTGGTGCTTGGAAAACTTTTATTTTCCATCACTAGTTCCAAATCAGCACACTGGAAGAGATTAACTATTGTTATGTACAATGGCTATGCTGTCATCAGTTTCAATAAAGTCAGCTGAATCCATCTAGTCCTGAATTTGCAGGTATCTACATCACAATACATAATAAACAATGGTTAATACTTGGTACCTTTGCTGAGAACTGATAGAATCCCTCCTAGTCAGACAGGAAATACCATAGGGAGCAGAGCAGTGCAAGAAATCTTGTACTTGAGCTGCCCTTATTAGGCATAACATGGATACAGTTCTTCAGTCTCTACAGACCACTATATCTTATACCATAATATAAGTTGTCTCTCTCTTAAAACAAACAAATGGATGAACACACTGGAGTTGGTAACTGTTGGATTTGGAAGCTCAGAACATATGATACATATGTTCAAGCTCAAAACATGATACATACAGCAATCCAAAGAGCATCCAGGTCATCGGGGCCTTAAAAGTGTCTTTATTTTTCTGTGCACTGAACTCATTGCTAACACAGCCATCGCTTCATGCAAAGCCATGCCTTTATACTTTGGATTTGGAGGGGGGATTTACAGCCTGTGAGCCACATTGTGGATCGATGCAGTTTATTTATTTTGTACCTTTACACCCCTTAGTCTCTGTTGCCTACAGGGATCAATGACCAAAGCAATTGTTCTGTAGGGAAAAAAGGCAGTTCCCCCAAACTGAAATACTTTTAAATAGCTCATTTTAACTATGCGTAATAGTTTGAAAGGGTTGGCAGGGAAAAGAAAAACAGTGGCCTTCAACCTAACAACAATTGTCATGAACTAAGTTAACAGCTTTATTCTTCATCAGTTTAAGCCAAAATGATTACATAATATGACTAATACGTTCGGCCTGATACAGAGTGTGGACAGAGCCTTAAAAAATGACTACCTGAAACTGCCATGAGATCAAATGCCATATGGCATTGATTTGGCAAAGCACCTTAGCATGCGTTTATTTTTAAGCACGTTTAACTCCAGCCTTGCTCAGTATAGCACCCAAGAACATGTTTTATAGGCCTTGCGTGAAATGTAACTTCTGCTTTGCTGAATAGGGGTCTATATTCTCACCCCTTTGAAAGAATGTGATGCAACAGGCAAGAATAGTTCCATCACTTTTTCACCTGAACTTGCTATGGGCCATGGCTTGTAGAAGTATGTCAATCCTGTTTCTGTTTCACCTTCTTTCACATTTACACACACACTCCTACACACAATACACCAAATCCCACACATATATGGCTTCCCATGTCAGCAAAATAAAATGTAGGTTCAAGAGGTCTGTTTTGTCATTACTGTTAAATCATTTCTATTCTAGATACACCTTTTTTAAGTAGCATTTTTGTAGTTTCATTTTTGAATCTGTTGATTGCTGACAGTCAGTCTTTTCCTATCATTGTTTGTCCTTTTCAGATGCTATTTGAGTAAAGTAATTAAAAAAAAAAAAAAGGCTTAAGTACCATATGTTTTCAAGGGCTTGACGTACTCAAAGGACAATCTAAATTGTTTTGGAAGCATCTCAGCGGATTGCTTTCTATGGTCTATAGAATATTTTTTACTTTGTTTACAATGTCCTTGATGTGTAGCATCAAAAAACACTTCACAGGGACTTTCAGCAGAAACGTAAAGGCAAAGACCGTTTCAGACTGGGTTTAAAGAGACCTAGTTTTGTAATGCAGGAAGTCAGGAGGGGAAATTCCAGGCTAGTTGGCTGCAGAGGGGAGAGCAGAGATTGGAGGAGAGACAGTGAATATGAGATCTGAGAATTATTATGCAAAGGAGTCAGGAAAAGGAGAGGTCCAGGAGGTCTACACCAAGATGGATAGAAACAATGACTGTGATGAAAGAGAAGAGTGACCTGTGGTCATACTTTGTAATGAAAGTAGGTACTCAGAGTGCTACATTCCAGATCTCCTGAAAATTAGAGAGAAATAATTTAAGAATACTGTAAAAGAGCGAGAATTGCAATAACTGAGGCACAAAATGATTGAAGAAAGGCACAGCAGGGTCAAGGTACGAATGAATTCTGTTAATATGGTGTAGGTTGTCACAGGCAGATGCATAATTAAGTGAGAGTAAGAAAAAGTATGTCAAGAACACTGCTACTTCTGGTACTTAAGCACATGCTTAACTTTAAGTTAATGGGGTTAAGGTATACGCTGAAGTGTTGAGCAGTAGCAGAGCCTAAGCGATAATGGAATCAGACTCACAGGAGAAGGAATGCTTTTAACTAAGCTTTTGTAGCGTTTGTGGCTTGGCAGAAGAAATGGTTTACCCACACAATAAGAAAGCTGGTAAAGGCAGGAAGATGATAAAAATATCAGAAAATAAGTCAAGAAAGTGTAGGGTCTAATTTGTAAGCAATAACCACAGTTCAGCCTAGAATCAAGATGTTCCAAAGGGAGGAAGTAGAAGGTCACAGATAAAGGACACAGCAGAGCGGAAAAGATATTTGATATGATGCATTAGGTAAAAATACAGAGCCACTGAAAGGTGACTCAATTATGGTGGAGAAGCATATTCACATAAGGAAAATAATTGAGAGTGGTTGGGCTTATCAAACAGTGTATTTTAGTCAAGCACCAGATAGTTGGCTCCATAGGGGAGTGAAATTTAATTTGCTATATACAGAAGGACACAGTAGATGATCTAAGGGGCCTTTTTTAGCTTTAAAATTTGTGAATCCATCAAAAAGTATTAGGTACCAAAGGTCTCCTTAATCTAGCAGAGAAAGACATAACAAGAAGTAATATCTGGAAGTCAAAGCCAGACAGTCAAATTATGGAAGGCAGTTTTTTAGCAGCAAGGGTGATGAAACGTATGGAAAAAAAACTACCAAGGGAAGTGGTGGATTTTTTTTTTTTTAATCAGTTGCCCTTTTTGGATCAAAACTAGAAAATATGTTTTAGTCAAGCACACTGCAGGGTTAACTGGGTACATTTGTATAGCTTATGATATACAGGAGATGAGGCGAAGGAAATGGACAGACATAAGAGGTCTATCTGTAGTAACTGAACTGGTATAATGAGCTATGCTATCTCCTCCTGTACTGGTGTAAGAGCAGCTAGACAGTTGCAACTTTAAATCTGTTTTATTCAGGATTAACTTGCAGTAGTTTCGATGACATATCCTGGTATAGGAGCGGGCAAACAGAACAGTGATGCATGCTTCCAAGTGGCAAGTTTCACTTCCCCTTTTAAAATGGCTTAAAATCTACATTCTTCCACAGCAGAACTGATCTAAGCTTCCCTTTAAAATCTGTGCCTGCATTTCCGAATCTTGGAAAGCCTAGAGCAGTCAGAGTCAACTGCGTAGGAGGGATGACTGGCAGCACTTTCTTCCTCTTCCAGCAGAGTGATTGATATTATTTAAATATCCATTGAGGTTAAACAAGAGGAAAAGACAGAGGTTGTTACTGTTTGTTTGTTTTAATCGGAAGCCAAGCATAAGGCAGTTAAGCGCTCTGACTCGGGCAAGCCCGTTTCTATGGCAAGCCAACCTCAGTCATTGAGGGAGGCAGTACAGGGCCAGAAAATAAAAATACTTTCCCCACAACTTTGCTCAAGACAAGGAAGTCTGAAGTTAATTAATGATGCGAGGCGAGGATTTTCCTCATTGGGATCTTCAGGCTGTGAACTTGGAAGTGATGCGCTGACGTTGGTAACAGGTATGTATCCTTTGTCTTCCATGAGAGACAGGAACTAGCTCATTAAAAGAAGATTAAAAAAATAAAATCCAGGTGTTTTGAGGGAGTGAATTTACAAATTTGAGGAAAAGCTAAATTAGGAACATAAGAAGAACACAGGAACGAAAGCTGGGAGTAATACTACTCCATCTTAAAGCTTTTTATTTTTTATTTTTTTTAAGGACCCTTCTACTTATTTGCAGTCAAAACATACTCAATTACCAGTTTATCCCTGTTGACTATGTTAACACTGCCATTAGCCTAAATAAGTATCTCCCTTCTTAGCCTTTACCCATGCCATATTTGGAGTCGGTGAGCAAATCTCCTCTCAGCCTTTTTTTTTTTTTTCCCGCTAGCTTACATAAGCCAAGCTCTTTTAATCTCCCCTTTTAAGATAAATCTCTCCAGTGCCCCGATCATCCTATTAGTTCTTTTCCATACTTCTTCCTGTTTATCTTTCTTGAACCAGAATTGGACATGGGATTCCAGGTAAAGCTGACCAGTATAAAAACACCCTCATCGTTTTTAAACTCTCTATTGCAGTGACTCTCAACAAGGCTATGACACCCTGGTGTGCCTTGAGATCCTTTTACGGGTGACGTGCAAGACAAACATCTACATGATTTACAAGATAAACCCAGGGATTTCAGGGAGGACTCTCTAGTGTCAACGACATTCTGGCTTGTGGTGGTCGTTCCCAGTCCTTTGCAACAAAAGACTTCTCTATTATGTTTCAAAAAATGAGTGAAAGCCAAGAGCCAGCTTTTTCCGAGGGCTTCTTGTGTCTAGAAAGGGTGAGAAGCTCTGCTCTGCTGGAAATACTGCTTCTCACACACTCTGCTTTAAACTTGCCTTCATCACCTTGGCCGCTCATAATTACCTCGTGATCCATTACTACACTGAGCTCCTCCTCCTGGGTTGTTTCTCTCAAATTGTCTTTGGTTCCCAAGTGCACGACCTTGCATTTTGCCACTGAATTTCATCTCAGTACTACTATTCTAGTCCTTAGGATCATCTGATAATTTTTTTCTATGGTACCACAAATCCTTATCTGTATTGACAACTGCTCCCCACTTTGCCATATCACCAAGCTTCCCATTTGGGCAAAGGTTGCCGATGAAAAGATTAAACAAAACCTGTTCCCAGGGCCAATTCTTGAGGGACTACACTAACAAGATCCTTATAGTCATCTGATGCTTTCCTTTCCAACATTACCCATTGCCCTCTAGCAAGTTCCTTTTCCACCTTGCAAGTCATTTACTAACTGCCATATTCTCTAGCAGCAGCAATGATTTCCCATGTGGAGCTTTTAAACATTTCACTGAAATCCAGATAGACGAGATAAACCATACTACCTTTAAGTACAAAATCAAGTCTCCTATCAATGATCTGTATCAGGTTAACCTGTTACAACCTACCTTTGGTAAACCCATATGGCATGTTCTCTCGTTTTCCATTTACCTTCATGCCCAATTATTTTTCCTTTCAAAATATTTTCTAAAGGCTTGTATGCTGTTGCGGTCAAGCTAACAGGCCTGTAGTTTCCTGGGTCCCCTTTTTTCCCCGCTTCTTAAATGCAGGTGCTACATGGACTATTCTCTTATCAGCTATGACTTGACAGATTTATTAAAAATACCAGGTCAACAAATATCTGTATCAAAGGAGCAAACGTTTAATATGAAAGCCTTGCTTACTGCATGCATCAGTGGAATGATTTCGGTTCCAAACCTGAAAACACTTTTGCACAAACCCAAGTTAAAACACGTGAGTGACTAGTCCGAACAAAATCAATCCGACAACATGAATGCTTGATGTTAAATGTGCATATCTGCGGCGCTACAGCCTTAATCTTTCTCTTTTGAGAACTGTTTGCTGTAGATATTGTTCCTTTCATTTCCTTTTTCGTTTATCCATTTATTGACTTACTGGAAACAAAAGGCTTTGCTGAGCTAAGCTGTATCAAAATACATGTCCACTGGGGGATATGACCCAAGGCCATTGCACTGGATGGGCCTGTGATTTCCTCACCTAAAAAGTTAAATGTTTGTTTTACCTGCATGTAAAAAAAATAAGAAACCATGTTCAGTTTTACAAAGATTCCTCCTCAGCATGAATGGCCACTGGAATCTGGGATCTAAATCCTACCCATATCTCACAAGTCCTTGTGGAGTTACCTGCAAGCTCCTATCCATGAAGCTAACACAAATGGCCTTTGTTGCAACATGGACCATGGACTCTTGTTGCTGTATTTTTTGTGAGGGGATGAGAATGAGCTTGTATTACCACAAAAGCTTTCTGGTTGATATCTGGTTCTATTGAATTAAACAAAAATTACATCGGGTGCCTGTACACAATCATGGAGGCTGCTCTGACGTGCTGCAATTACAGCGCATCAAAGCACACTCGATTAATTGAGTCTGCTGGAACATGGCAATTACCGTGCACCAGCAGCCTCCTGCACCTCTTGCATCAGCATCCCCGCGCTTCAAAATGGTGGCAGGGGTGCTGGAACTAAAGCTTGGTTAATTAGAGCAGCTCTGGGAGGAGTCTAATTAAAGTGCCACCCCCAGAGCATGCATAAAAGTTCTCATTGACTTCACCAGGGCCAGATTTTTACTACTTCCAGACTACTGATTTTCTCTAAGGCAGCGATTCACAACTGATTGGTTGTGGAGGTGCCATAAGTGGGCCAAAAAGGCAGCTATGTGGTTGGAAAGGCCAATCACTCCAAACATTTGTCTCCTCCAGCTGCTAAAACAAAACAAAAAAATACCTGACAACAAAATCAAAGAACAAACCTTAGAACGATTGAGGGAATGTGCACCGGGCATTAACTACCATTTGGTCCAACCACCAGTCCAGCATCATAAAGGAACATAAAACAATAGACACTGCGTATGCAGGACTTCCACAAAAGAAGTTTATTATTATTCTTTTGTTATTCTTGTGCCCCCCTATACTCTCTGCAACAGCAGCATAAATATTGTTACCATAATATAGCTGATGATGCTGGTGCACACACGAGAAAGTAAATCAAAAGCCATTTTAATTTCAAACTCCATTAGAAACACAGGGAAAAGATCAACATTTATGAAATGGAAAGGAAAAAAATGGTATGGAAAGAATTTTTATTGTTCAAGCTTCCAAGAGGGTATTACAAACAATGGAGAGCAAAGTAAAGCTAGAAATGAAATACTTGACAGCATCTTTTTAAAAATTACAGCTAAGAAACCTAATAAAAGTTGAATAAACAGTTACTAGAAATAAAAATTTTACACATATGATCTTTGTCTGCGATTTTTATTTCTTTAAAATAATTCATACAAATGGTTACAGTCACAAACATGATTTTAACCAAAAATATTGCTAGCCTACCACATTACCAGGAAGGAATCAATGTAGGCAATGAAATGCTGCTACTTTTCAGTAGTCTAGTGCCTTTTTCGCATACCACCAATAATATATACTTTAACTGGTGACAAAAAGCACAATGCTCGTTTATACAAAACCTTTATTTTCCTCAAAATCTCTTTGCAATGTTGTCTTCATTTTGAAATAAGGGAATTCATGCCAAAATTAGGAGAAACGGTTTCTCTTTTGTTTACTAAATTAGTCTAAAAAATAAGACAAGCAGGTAGAAAAAACAATGCACTGTGTGGTGTAGAAAGAAAAATGGGAAAAATTCATTGTCCTGAGAAGTTTGCCAACTGCCTCATTTTTGGGCATGTTTTAACATATAAAAGAAAGGATTTTTAATCTCAAAATTGGTTTGTTGAATGCCTCCCTTATGGTTTTTTTTCTTGTTGACAGCTAAGCAAACAAACCCTTTTTAATGTTCTAAAAACTGTACACAGACAAGTACATTCATGATATAATTAACTACTAACTTTTCTTGCTTTAACAAAGAACCCATAGGACACAGAAACAGTGAATCAGTCCACTGGACAGGGACAAACTACAATTTATACGGAGGAAAAAAAGTTTCCAAATCTTCGTTTTTGACTCCCACCTTTTCCTTTTATACTGTATATTGGACCAGTTTCTAAAACAATAATCGTCTCCTCCTGTAAGTTCATGGTTTTTTGCCTTTATTCAAAATCCAGATTTTTTCCACACGCTCTCTCTGAAGTTGAAATCTCCAATGCTGGGAATGCTGTTTTCTTAGGCTACAATTGGTCACTTGGGTGGTCTCTATCAGCTTCTGGTTTGACTGTTTGGCCGGGGGAAGGAGCATGGGGCGGGTGAGCAACAGCAGGGAGGCCGTGTGATAAAGACATGGGGTTGGGGACTATTCCTTCTACTGCGGTAGGTATGCCAGTGGGAGCCACGCTTACAACACCAGGAGGATACCTGCTAAGAGAGGAAAGCGAGAACATTCATTAAAACCAGAGATGGCTGATAGGAAAGTCCACCCGGTCTCCTGCAAAGAGAATTGCAAAGGTTTTTGTTGCGTTTGCAGAACCAGAGGTGTCTGTAAGTCTCAAGATGACACCGACCATGCAATAATGCAATTGCTGCTGTATTTAACCAGGGATTTGCTAATTCCTTCAGATGCCAGATTTGTTAGTTCCCCTGGCAGCCTAAATGACAATGAACAACAGAAACGTAAACTGAAAGTAATTTCTATCTCTGAAGTTAAAATCTGAATTAACTAATTCGCTCATGACTTTACTGGGAGTCTAAATCCTTCGTTTCCTGCCACATGACTTTCCAGAATTTCCCCTTTTAGGCCAACACTAACTAAATGATTTTTGTTTCTCGTGTACTTCTGAAATCACGAGTTGGGCCCCCAACAGATGTTAAAGTGTAGGCACAATGGGATCTGATGCAGGATCTCAACAATTACACTTCCTGCCATGCCACATATGCATGGGGGGAGGTGTGACTGGGATCCTGCAGCAGATCCCATTGTGCCGTATTGCCGGTGCAAGGGGAGCCTGATCCTGGGCTCCCAACCAGGAGGGTGCATGGTCCTCGGCGGTGGAGCAGCATTCCACGTGCATGATGCAGTTCTGCACCTGACAGCCCTGTCGGCCGATCGGTGCTCCCCCCCGGGGAAGCGTGTGGTTCACTTCCCCAGCTGGAAACCCTGATCAGCTGAGCAGGGTGTCCAGCCACGAGAGCACATGGTGCGCCCCCTGTCTGACAGACCCAATCAGCTGAGGGGCCTCCAGCCTTCAGCACAAACGGGAGTCTTGAAAGGCTGCAGTGCAATACAGAGGCTGGCTGCTGGCCACATGTGCAATTAAAAGGTGTGGTAAGAACTAGCACAAAGTTATTACACATAACTTGTTTGGTAACTTCGTGGCTCGTTCCTTGATTCATCACTCCATTAACTGATTGAACATTAACCAGATAATCTAGTCTTAAATGTAATGTCTATCAAGGGCCTTGGTTTTAAGACAGTGCAAATCTGAAAAAAATTACATCTCCAAAAGCAAACATTTTTCAAAAGCATTGACAGCTCAGGGTGCAGCTGTAGCACTGCATATTTTAGTCTAAAACTGGAAAAAATCAGACCCATACATTTGTTGCACTTCAACCTTGCCACAGTTCTTGCTTTTAAAAAGGCAGGTGGCCTGTGGCAAACTGGAAGGAACAAGAGGAGGAGGAGGAACACAAATACAGAATTATGCAGTCCTTCATTTTAGTTACTCTTTTTTTCCATCAAGCATCCAAGTCTAAGGTTTTGGGGGTTCAGAAGAGAATAACTGCTTCAAGCTGGTTTCACAGTGGCTGGGATGCTAAAGGTAAAGAAAACAGGAAAATCTCCAGCTCGCAATTTCTGCATTCTGAAGGCGTTACTTAATTAGCACTTGCTACATTTAAACAACAACTGCATGTTTTATCCTCTTTTGTATTTCTAAAATGTTTCTATCTTCAGCCAGGTACCTACAGTTCACCTTCAGGGTTATCTAATTCTAGCCACTTATTTCATCCTTTGTCTCACTCTCCCACTCCCTCAAAAACATGCACTTATTTCTTCTTTCTTTAAACTGGTGTTCTGTTTATCCAAGAGTTTTAAAAAAGTGTTTCTTCTTTTTAAAAGTATAAACATTTAGGGCTGTTATTTACTCACTGTGGCATTTGATACCCTATTATTCATTTAGGCTTAAATGGCAGCAATTGCAATTGCAGCCTATTGAAACTTTTTGAACCAGCATCCAAAACTCTGTCGTTGATGGCCAAGTCGTTAGAGAATTCCAAACTGAATGCCACGGGCATTTCACCACACTCCAGTTAGCTTTTCTGAAACTTTTGTGTTGCTTCCCCCTCTAAACCTGCCTAAGTGCAGAGAATGTCAGGGTGGAAAAAATCTCCAGCATCCAGAAAACTTGTAGAGGAAAAAAAAGATTACATGAAAACAGCTTTTCTCCTTCCATAACCTGAAACCCATGGAAGCTCTCCATCACAAGCATGATGCAATGGGAACCTGGCCTGGCTTTCCGGTATCGAATGGCAGACCAGGGAATTTGATGTTACCCTGGTCACCCCGAGGGGTTGGACAGTTGTACCTTGAGGAGAACTGCACTATCTGTAGGCTGTGACATTCATCCCCCCCCACCCCCCTAAACATACACACACCAGGTGCCTCCAAAGAAACTTTACAAGTATCAATTTACAAAATTTCCTGTGTAAACTGCTCGTCTGGAGAGTTTTTCTGGAATTACTTTGCAATTGCTAATGAAATTAGTTGCGAGTTTCAGTAGTAAAAATTGATTCTTATTAACCAAATTGGCTTCAATTCCTGTGAACGTGACAGGGTATTGTTTTGTTTATTCAAATTTGATTTTGAAACTGGTTTATCCATTCCTGTAGGTATTCTGCACAATATTTCAAGCAAACACCATGAAGGCAAAAATCCTCAGTTTAAAAGACCTGGTATAGCGTCGGAAAAGACGCAGCATAGCAGCCTCTTCCGAGAGAAAGAATTCACAGCTTCCAACCATCACCTCCATCAATCTGCTCCTGGAAACACCTGGGCCCAGCAGTGTGACCTGTGTGTCAATACATTTATGCTTGATGAATCAGGGCAAAAATAAATCACAGGGTTCCTCCCAGAGAGAATGTCCTGGCAGGCAGCCTTTCCCTTTTAACCCAGATACGCTGTAAGGGAGAAGCATCTGCGGATCACAGTCATGTTCTGACCGCGCAGGAAAGTCAACTTGCGTAGACAAAACCCGTATCGCTTCAAGAAAGTTATTCCTTTCAGCGTTGGCCCAGGAACCCCTAATCATTCTAGAGTTGTGATAATAATCTTGACCTGCAGATCCATCGCCTGTTCACCCCAAATATTTCCCATTAATCTAAAATGGCATCCAAGCATCATACAATTATGGTGTGTCCTGAAATCAAATAATGCGTTGTGTGAGCCAAAATCTCAATGTCATGCCTCATTACTGGGGTGGTAGTTTCCTCACTAAAAGCATCCCTAACTTCCACTGCATTTTGCCATACAGTTATGGTAAACTCCATCTCCAGTTACTTCAGTATCGTATTTTCCCTGCTACTGCCGTATCAGTGTTTTTCTAATCTCATAAGTAACCTTATCTTTGAAACCAGGCAATGTAAATTCAGCAGCTTTTATACACTCCCAAGCACTGGCAGCCTCCCATTGCTTTGCTGTTTTGCATTCCCATATACTGTTAATCAGCTGATGCTCCATCCTTCAAAATGCCAGGCCCTCTTCCAGTCCTCCTTTGCCAGAAGCAATAATCCAAACAACTACCCAGATAATGTCTGTGTCATAAACTAACCTATCTGCTCAAGCTGAATCTGAGATACAGTTTTTATCTTATATTTCCCATTCTGCTCTCCCTCATATAGCCCTACTGTACAAAAGATGCTCCCAGTGCAGAGGCCAGAATAAGACAACTGTTAAACAAGTTTTAGTGTAATCTTCTCCATCATCAGGATCTATATTGCAATACCACCTAGTCCCAGTGCCACTGTGATAGGTGCTGCACAAATATAACACACACACACACACACACACACACACACACACACACACCCCCGTCTCTGTCCCAAAGGCTTATAATTTAAGTATATGCTATTTTCTTGGATTGCAGATAGATAAATCAATAATGGAAGATCTCAGCACACTACTCTCTAATTGATTCCAGAATACATTACATTAATAATATTTAAATGTGCATGTGCTGTTCACCATCGGCATCTGGTAGAAGGCAAAAAGACACTGCTGTCCCTGTAAACTGCCCAATATTTGTGTCTGGTTTCCATGACTATGTACGTGGCTATATCCCATTCTCTGACAAAGAAAGCAGTAGTATACTATCTAGTAAGAAGTCCGATAATGAATACACAACAATAACACACAAGTAATAGATGCTGCTTCTGCTTTACCTCCAGACTATTACAAATAAGTTCTTTCTCAGGATCACCATTAATCTTTACCCCCGGAAGAGGTCCTGTTTGTTTGACCTCTTTAACAGACTGGCTGTCCTTGTTTAGCAAACAGTTTTCTTTTCTGCAGGATTTCTTCATTTTCAAAAGCCATTTGATCTGGGTTATGTTCAGCTGGTGATTGCTGAATGTTCTTCGCTGCCTCTTATTACAACACACTTGATTCACTTAAGAGTTCAGTCCCTTATCACAACTCAAATAATGATATATCCAGGATTAAATATTCTCGTTAGTTTTAATACCCCAAAAGATCTATTTACATTTTTGACGTACAAATGATCATCCCAGTTCCTATCTTCTGATACAATTACATGAAGATAATGTGGCTATTAGCACATCTGAAACATCATGCTTCTAGTGAAAGGCTTAACTCAACAGGCAGAATGATAATCTCATTTTGGGAAAAGAAGATAAGACAGAAATATTTGTTTCAAACAATCAATTCAACTTCTGGGTTGAAGGCACAATGGAATTTAACACTAGCAAGTATGGTTATTGAAATTCATTCTTTCATAAAAACCCAGCTTCAAATTTATATATTCTGTATCACCAGAACCACTACAGCAATTGCTCCCAGGGGCCTTTCTTTAAAAAAAAAAGATTGTTCATTGGTTTGTAAAGACACAATTTATCAAGTTATTTCAGAATCCCTCTGCCAAATTAAGGACTCACAGGGTACTTTATGCTCATTAATCATCAAGTAGTATTGCCCTCACTACTAAATTTAACACAGCTTAACTAAACACAAAACATTTTCTATGTAAGGAATCGTTCTAAATTTTCCTTTGAAACTAGGAAGTGCAGTTGTAAAAGTTTTACGGTTTTACTGGCGTTTTTTTAATGAATGTAAGCATGTCTCATTTTCCTATTCCCAATAGCATTTTTTATATTTAAAAAAGTGTTTTGACTAAAGCAAACCATAAAAAGGGTGTTTTGTGCTCTGTGCTTATATGGCTCCACATCAATATACAATAAAGCCCATATCCTATAAAATCTTAATCACGTGCTTTACCATGTGCTTCGTAATCCCAACTGAAGCCAAAAGAACTACTCACTGGGTGCATTTACGCATGCTTTTTACTGTGCAGTTGACTAAATAGCTCTGCAGTAAAGCGTCACAGTCTACACTTGCGCTGGAGTAAGTACCGTCAGGGACAGTATTATCTTATGGCAGAATAATTAAGTGTAGCAAAATGCCTGTGTAGATGGTGACAGGGGCTGGCTGGGGCATAAAGGTGCTAAAGTGCAGGGGCTGCCTGCCCCCTAGCCACACAACTGCAGTTTTGGCACTCTTGTGCCCCGGACAGCCCCTCCACTGTCTGGCGCTGCCCCCCACAGCCAAGAGCTGACCTGCTGAGCCTGTTGCCAACCCAGGGCTGCTCCACCCGGCTCAAACTGCTCCTGTCCCAGACACGCATGGAGACACTGCACCCAGGAGCAGTTGACTCTGGCACAAACTGCTCTGGAGTTTATCATGTCACATTAATTGAATGTGTAGATACACTCACAGTGAGTACAGTTATATCTGCACTTAACTTGTCAGTGAAGCCAATAAAAATATCCTTACTCTCTGGAAACAGAGAAAGAAAACAAGGAACCCAACTGAAGAAGATAGGAAGATGAAGAACAAAGTGAAGGACTGAAGGAGGAATTGTGGCAGTTTTGAACCATCTCCTCTCTCGAGATGTTGCCTTTCATTGCTGGTTTGTTGCGCTCTCAGTCATTTTAACCCAACTTATAGTGTAAAATTGGAACTGGGAGCTCAACAACTGGAGAATTCCTATTTTCATTAAAAATTCAAGTCATCTGATGTTGGTTCCTAAACCTGAATAGCTACTCTTTGGACATTTGGAATGAAGGGAAACAGCAAAAAAAGATCTAGGAGATAAAATAACTAATAAAGAAATAAATATAATCAAAAGAATGGTTAAAGATCAGGTATAGACAGATTTAACTATTTTAGCAGCATCAAATTATACCAGTTAAGCTGTTGCAATAAAATGGTTACAACCCTCTGCTCTTATAATGATACAAGAGGAGCAAAACTGCTTTAACTTGGTCGGTTTCATTTAAAATGCAGATCAAAAAGATTTAGCTCCTTCTACTACTGACCCTTATGGACGTAATAGTTATATTGTAACAACGGAAACGGACCAGCACTCTTATGTGACAACTCCTCGCCCCCTTTTAAAATGGTGGAAATTTATGCCTGTTATAAACTTCACCCTACTTCCTTTTATTAAGTACTACGAACTGCTTTTCACAGTGGAAGGCTATACTGAACAATTCTAACAAGAACTTTTTAAGGAATTCTATGAAAAGAAAAGAAAAAAGAATAAATGTACACTTACGACAGTATTTGCTCCCAATATATTTATAACAGCAATAAGCAACTGCAACTTGTGCATTAGTGAGCTATTTGTATTTTCCTTAGATGGCTGAGTTCAAGAGGGATGCTAGCAATAGCTTATTATTCCAACTCTGCTGTGACTTACTGCCACATTATTACTTTCAGCAAAATGAGCATTAGCTTTTACTGAAGTCACTGGAGGCTACCAGGATTGTTCCATTTGCATACACAATATGCATTGTTTCTGATGCCGGCATTATTAACTTCAGAAGAAAAGTAGATAAATGGATTTATCACAGGGCTGATTTCAGCCAATCACGAAACAGAATTATTTTCATGAATGTAATAGTCATAAGAACAACCTACTCAGGCCTAATCTGAAAACATTTTCATAACAATTTAATTCATTAAATGGGAACTTTTTTCTTTAAACTGGAATATTTTGCTCTAATTCTTTTCCTACTGAAAGATGCTTACCTGTACGCAGCACCATTAAGCTCTGGATGAACAACTCCTGGATCCATGCTGGCCCAATGTGTAGCTGCAGTCAAATGATCTTTGTTAACACAGTTTTTCAGGCTGTCTGGAATACGACCTAGGTGAGAAATAAAGCATGAAATAAAACCTGGATCTGTCAGGTATGACAAAGAATAAAATATATTAGACAGTAAACCTAGCAATTCACAAACAAAAACTGGGGCTCAGATCAGAGACTTATTGTTCCCTTTGCCATGGCTCTGTCACCACTTCTTGAACTCTGAGTTGTGTTCAGTTACTCTCTCCTTTCCTCTCCTCTGTTCAGCCTCTTGATAAATCTCGTCTCTGTTTTACACGCATCATCTTGAAATTCACACTTTCCAAATTGCTAAAATCAGTTTCCATACACTGGTTGCTCATCAGCTTACATATTAGAGTATTGGTCTCTCCATTTCTAAGCTTTCCTTTCCGACCTCGCCTCCCAGTAACCACTTTTGAGAATCTGGGATGAAATCAAGAACCTTTTGAAGTCAATGGGAGTTCTGCTCATAGCTGTTTTATTCACTCATCGTTACTCCTCCTTAATGAGACACAGAATATTTGCATCTCTTAGTCCTCATTTAGCTCTTTCCATCCTAAGGAAAATTTAAACATGTCCAAGGACTCCTTTCCATAAGCATTTTTGCCTAAACAGTGGTTTGCCTAAACCTTTTCAGATGCAAGCCGCCCTTCATCATTAGACTCAAGGCATCACTGATTAGACTCGAGGCATCCCTCAGAACATGTCAGCTCTTAGTTTTCACTTGTTTCCACAGCACCTTTGAGAGGATCTCAAGGCACCCAGGTTGACAATTACTAGCCTAGATTTCATGCAGCCTTCAAGTTACAACTATTCTTCAGCTTTTAGGGCCCCATGCAATGCTCTCTGAAGACAATGTATATATCTTATTTAATTAGTCTATAAAGATTCATATCTACCTTGCTTTCTGAATGGAAAGATTGTCATCTGATTTGAAAGGAGTGCTGGGCCAGTTCTTCATCATCAGTGTTTGGGATGGTCTTGACTAGAGGTGTGCGAAATGGGCCGTACTTAATTTGGATTCAGCCCGAATCAGGGAGAGTGATTTGATTAGTTGATTCGGATCGCTGTCCTGATTCAATTTGGCTGAATCCAAATCTGAAGATTCGATGCTGATTTGGAGAACAAGTGATTCAGCCATAGACACAGTTTTAAACATTTTTTCTACATACCCCAAGGTGCCAGGCATGGCTCATGAACTCTGCCATGGTGGGGCAGATGGAGCATCCCACAGGAGCACGGGGGGGCCCCTGCATGCTCAGAAGTACTTCTGGTCCACTTCCAGGTCTGCCGCTGAGTGCATGGGGGGCCCTCCCGCACCTCCCCCAGCTCAATGATCAGCTGCAGGGGGACCCTGGGTGCCCCCCAGACCTAGGAGGCACCAGTCACCGAGCCAGGGGGATGGGGGGGCGGGGGGCACACGCTCTCCAGCAGACCCAGAAGTGGACTGGAAGTGCTTCTGGTCCACTTCCAGGTCTGCTGCTGAGTGCACTGGGGACCCCCCCACCCCGTGCTCCTGTGGGACGCTCCATGTGCCCCACCATCTCAGCATTCAGGAGCCACCTGGTACTTTGAGGTATGTGGACAAAACATATAAAGCTGTGTCTCTATGTCTGAATTGTCAAATCTTTCTGAAACTCTCCGAATTGATTTGGAGAGTTCCGATTCGGTTTAGAGAGAATAAAGGGTCTCCTGATTAGATTCAGATTCAGAGATTCGGCCACTGAACTGGGCCAAATCTCCGCCAAATCAAATCAGCAACTGAAGCTTTGCACAGCTCTAGCCTTGACTGCTTTCCATACAACTGTCCCATCCTCTATAACAGTGGTTCTGCCAGCCTGCAAGGGAAAAGCCACGGTTTCCCACATTTTTCTCCTTTAAAGGAGAATCAATTTTTAAAGTTTACTGATTCATTTTTAAAGTCTGTTCGTGACCCTTTCATATATTCTTGCAACCCACTTTTGGGTCACGACCCTCAGGTTGAGAAATGCTGCTCAGTAAAATACATGGGTGCGAGTAGCTCCCACTGAAGTAATTGGTTCCCATTTCTCTGACTGAGTCTGCACGAGAGCCTTATTCCTTTGATGATTAGAAACCATCTTTTAATTTCCAACCGAAATTTATTCCTGGCCAGTTTATACCCTTTTGTCCGTGTGCCTACTTCGTTTAGCGTGTTTTCCCTGCTACGTGTTTACTTCCTGCTGTATTTTTAGAGAACAATCTATTCCTACCCATTCTTAGTCTTTGTTTTGCTGGGCTGCTCCAAGCTCCTTGAATTTCCTTTCAAAAGTTAGTACCTGACGAAACGTGTTTATTTTCTACTTATTCTGCAATGTGTTCACTTGTCGCTCTTATGTTTCTTGCCTTCTCAAATTCACCTCTGTGTAATGTTTGGTGTATTTCTTTATCATTGCTTATTACTTTGCACATTGTAGATAAGCACAGCCACACTAACCCTCCCCCTTCCCTTTCTAAACAATATGTTCTTCACATGGCATGCATGTTGTTGAGGCATGCGGTTACCTGTTGTCCATCTTCTTCTAATTATAACCCCACTCTGTTCCCCCTGTGACTTTTGCATATTAAGTTTCATCCCACACTTCCTGTATCTGTCCTACATTTGTTTCATTAAAGTTCAACGTCTTTCTCACCTCCCTAACGTTGGCCTCGATTTAGTCTTACTACGAACCACGTGCAGAAGCTTGAAGAGATGACAGCTTCAGGATAAAGCAACGATTCCTTACTTGGATATTCCAGTTGCCTACTTTAGAGAAATGAGTCATTCTGTCTCAGGTAGATTTGTGTGCAGAACCCTTAGCACTACACCGCCTGTTCCTCTGTATTGCTGATTTCTATTGCATCCCATCCTGAAAAAGATTCCCTCTAGTCAGGCTGCCCCACTGATCAGCCAGTCGAAAGAGCAATGTTGTGGTCTGCACATCCGTCCCAGAGATAAAGCCTGTAACTGTTCTGAACAAATCCAGTCTCCTTACCTTACAATGCTGGCCTTTGCATTTTTTCTAAGGCAGAGTAATGTGTTGCAACTGAACCACCCCACAGGTCAACTAGATGCCTATGGACTTAAGGGCACTCAGGGTGCATTACGCAGAGATAAATCACGACCATGTACTAAGGATCTGGCATTAGTGCTTAGTGACTCATTTTATGCAGACTGCTACCTTTTATTTTCAGCTACACAGGACACAAACTAAAGCCCACGCTTTGCCTCATTTTATTTATTAGCATTTCATACTGCGGGCTTGACAGATTTTTTTTTTCATAACAGAGAGAGAGGGAAAGAGAGAGACTTCACCCTTTAAAATTTCAGACAACTTTAGCAGCGCTTTAAAAATAAAAGCATCTTCTAAAATATTGTGCCTCCCACCAACTGCTGAATGACTTGGTTTGGCTTAACAAAAAAACCCTCAACTTCACATTATCATACTGCTAGACTTAAAAAGTCTAAGACTAGTCAAATAGGTTGTTGTGATACTGCAATTATTATGAACAGCATGACACTGAGGTAGTGTTTCATCCCTATGTATTGAGCTTTCAAATACTGAAGTCCAAGATCCTTTCAGACAGACCTGAATGAATTTTGGAAGGTAGATAGAAGCCAAGGGAGACAGGAATGAAGAAGATAAAACAGATGATGGCACGTGCCAGGAGATATGTAAGAAAGGCTACAGAAAGATGGCTCCAGACCTGCATCCAAGCCTTTGGAAATGACCAGTTGATGTGATTAGCAAAGAACAAAGAGGTTTCATCATCAGTAACCACCACCACGTGTCAGAGGTTTCTGACATGTGGACATCTGGAAAAGAAGAATTTCTTCCCATCGCCTGACTTTCACTTTTGACTGCAATTAGTATGTCTGACCCAAGACAATTATCAACGGTGGATACAGCAGTGATAGATATACTTGCTGGCCTAGAGCTCTCCCCGGTTAAAGAAGAAGAGATGTCAGTACCTGTGATAGCCCTCCGGATCTCTCGTGCTGCTTCCTCCCGCATCTCGATAGAGGCTTGTTCACTGTACCAGGCTGCATGTGGGGTACAGATCAGGTTTGGTGCATCCTTCAATGGACCCTGACTAAAGCTAAATGAAATTTTAAAACAAGATCAAATGAAAACAAAACAAAACAAAAAAACCCCAAAAATCTTTGGTGGGGAGGAGGGGGAATAGAGGCAAGGAGATTTATATGTATACTGCGGACTAACATCTAAAAACACATGACAAAGTCTACAAATGTTTCCTTGGTGTTTTTCTTTTTAATTGTGACAGGTCATTTTGGTGCATTTCTAGTGGTTGAGATCTCAGTTACTTTCCCTGACTCAGAAGTGGAACAACAGAAAGCAGTACTAGTGGCAGAAGTAACTTTTGTCCAGTTTCCAATTGCCGCCACTCATATTTTGTATGGACAAATGGGTAGCGAGACCCACTGCCCACCTCGTTTCAAAATCCCATTCTATTTGCCACAGTTTATCATCAGTTTTCCTTCACTAGCCAACACAGCTTTATTTCCTTAAAGAGTCACTGTCAATGTGATATATAATCTAATTTTAAAAAGAAATTAAAATTAATTCCAGATAACACACTCGCCCATGAGTCTCCCTAATAATTTCCATGGCTTTACGATCGTATTTTCCTGCCTTTTTAAAAACTATTTTTTCTCTCCTGTTGCAGAATAAAAAACACCTAAAGATAGGGGAATATGACTAACCAACTGCTTGGGGAAAGCAATCAAAGTCTATTAAAGTGCTGTCAAAGGTACAAAGTAAACCTGAGGAAAAAAAAGTGTCATTCTTCCTCTATAGCCTTTTTTGGTTTTAATGTCAGAGTGTTCTTTGTAACAACAGGAGAGAAAATATTTTTAGATAGAAAAGTGCATTTGGAGTTGGCAGTAACTCTTAAAATGATAGCTTGCATCTCCAGTTTAATGGCTATGGATATTTGACAAAACTGTCCAGTGCAATGTTACACGCAGGCACTACAGAAGTTAGTCTCTTGGGGCTGATGTTGCCTCCTCAGGCACAGACATGGAGCTCCCACTGAAACTAAAGGGAACTTTGGCTGCAATTCTTCAAATGAATCTGTGCAAATGACATCTACTCGAGTCCCACATGGTCACTGGGATTTCTTGTGGGTGCCAGGTCTGTCTGTGAAGAGCCGACTGTAGGACAGGGAACTATGTGCATATCTGCACACGGACTTTCCCCCCTTGCATACTGTACTGCTATAATGAGTGCACTGAGAAGCTAACAAATGCAGGGTGAGAATAAAGACCTTTTGGTGGGAC
>NW_017729033.1:15176331-15210455 GCF_001723915.1 Gavialis gangeticus
GTCCCTTCCAGCCCTAATGTCTATGAAATCTATGAATATCAAATCATTTTAAGGGAAAAAATTGATTCCAAACTTTTCAGAAACCTGCCTGCAAGTGGTCTCTCCAAGTTCTCACTTCTTTTTCCAGCCCTTGAATATTGCTTTGGGTACAGACAGATGTAACAACTGTATCAATATCTTTTAATATTGATCCAAGCTGTTAGGATCTAAGTCTTGCAAGTTTAGCAAAACCACTTCAACTTTAACCCCACCTCATTCAGGGTCAACCTTAGGGTGATTTGTATCACTTGTATTACTACAGGATCTTGCAGACTGAACAATTAGATCATAATAGCTGCCGCCCACTCCTGAGCAGCAGCTCCTTTTCCCCAAAGGAGCTAAAATATATTTGTGTCCTCATCCTTGGTCTGCACTGTTGTAAAGATACTTCAGATAGAAAAGCTATCAGACAGTGGATGGCTTTTCAACATTGACGACAGAGGTAAAACATCATGGCTGGAAGTTGAAACTAGACAAATTCAACTCTGAGATAAATACAGCTTTTTTAGCAGTGAAGTTAATTAAACATTGGAACAGCTTATCAGTGGAGGTGGTGGATTGCCATCCTTGGAGGCTTTAAAATAAGATTACATACTTTTCTGGAAGACCTGCTTCAATCTTCCTTCATGAAAAATATCTATGGCCTGTGTATAATCAGAGTATTTCCTCCAGGCCTAAGAGTCTATGAATTCTCCATGCAGTTCTAGCCAGGACCTCAGTTTTAAACTTCAGTAGAAAAATGACATCCATTACAAAAAACCCAACAAATGCAGGGTGAGAATAAAGACCTTTTGGTGGGACATGTTTGCAGGATTTCCACCCCTTTTCCAAAAGGCTCCTTTTCTCAGCTGATGCAGGAGTGCTCTTACTTCAGATGCTGCTGTGACCTAGTCTCAAAAGTCCTGAATCTGTTCCTCTTCAAAGAGGTGTGTGGATTGTTGTCGTTTAGATAATCTAATGCGAAATGCAGGCTCCTTCCTGCCTTGACTGAGCAACTGAACAACGCTCAACAAATACGATTACTAGTCCATACTCATCCACACTGGTAACTCTAACAAAGACAGGCTCAGGACTCAGGGACACACTGCACTGGCATTTTCTGTGTTTGCGACATACCACCAAACCTCCTTATTGGAGTGCTACATTTGTGTCTAGGCGGGTGCCCTTCCTGGTGACATTCAGCACACTAAATATAGTGCCACCGGGTCTGCTAAAGGCAGGAGAGCTATTCCTTTCCTTTCAAAACAAAGAAAGAAACAAAAAACCAAAGCAAAACATAAAAAGTCTGAACTGGGATCACCCTTCTCAGCTCCACAAACTCAACTTCTAAGACTTTGCTTGTGGCTTGAGCTTCACAAGCTCCCAGGAGAAGGGATCTGGAGGCAGATATGCAGCCTAAGCATCGAGGTGTTGCAAGTTGTACCTAGATGCTTCAGAAAAGGGCAGTTTTCCCCACAAGATCTTGTCCCCTGCTTTCCTGAAGGGTCTTTTTGTGCACTGAGTAGGGTTTTCTGGAGCCAATCAATGACAGGAGATGAACATACTCATTTCCAGGCCACGTGGCACAAGATTATGCCTAGGATTTGAACTTGGGTCTTTGGCAGAGAGAAACATACTGCACCTACTAGACTCTTGTTTTTAACCTTCAAATGTACTTCCCCCCCCCATTTTCACCTGCTAACACGCCAAAGTTTCACCCACATTAATCCAGAGGTGCACAGATTCATACTGGTTTAATATGGAAGGCTCAGCTAGTAGGTAGAGGGAAAGCTTATTGACTTCATTGCTGTTGGTCACAACATGCACTAATACTTAAAAATAAGGAAGTGAACAAAAAGAAAAAGAAAAGAAAAGGAAAAGCACCTGAATGGTTCTGACTCATGTACATCTAAGGCTGCCCCTCGTATCCTTCCTTCCTTCAGGGCCTGTGCAAGTGCTTTTTCGTCTACTAACCCACCTCGAGCTGTGTTGACCAGGAAAGCCCCTTGTCTCATCTAGGGAAAGTTAAAAACAAGAATGATGAAATAAAAATAAATGAAATAAAACTGTTGTGGCATTATTATTTACTCAAAGGAAGCATCTGTTACAACAAAGACTATTCAACTGGATTAACCTATCATCAGTTCTCTTTGTCTTCCATTGGAAAGTACCACAAAAATCTGATGCTTCAAAAGCAAAATACTGTTTCAGAGCACTTATAACCTTTTGTTTTTTCTTTACAAGCAGGGCTGTGTATAAGAGGACCAATACTTCATATGTTGTATAGTAACAGGATCAAATGATGCAAACATGCATGTGCAAACGAGACATCATTTTATTCCCTTTTTTATTTCACTGTGGAATTGAATACGGCAGAAGCAATAGCATATGTTTCTAAAGAAAATCACGTTTTCTGGATTTAACACTTTTACATGAATGAATGAACAAGCAACTTCCAAAAATGCATTTTTTGGAGGTTTCCAGACTTCTGTTTTGTTAGCAAGATGTAGTAAATTGAAGTTTTCCATTTACTTTGGCTCCCTTCTGCCCCCTCTCCCAAATGATTTTTCAGACAACATATAGGGAACCCCCCCTGTATTACTCAGTTAAGAGGCATGGGCTGGCAAGCCTTACAGAGGTTTTGCTGTGCACTGCTCAGATCAGAATTGTAAGCCTCCTCAACCAGTTTCAGCTATGAAACATTTGTCATGCTACATCTAGAACATAAAGCCAATGCACCAATTTCAGCGAGAAGGACAGTAAGAACACACACCTCAAGATCCTGTTCGATCCTAATAAACACCAATGCCTAAATATCTTTAGCACACATCTCGCATATAAGCCAGGACCCTGCAAACATTCCCATGCATGAAGACAAGCATGCACGTAAGTGTTTCTGGGATGACAGCCACAGTAAGGACAGGCGACCAAGGTCTGATCACTACAACAAAAAGGAGGTCTCTGAACATCAAATGAACTCCTGTAACTTATTCAGAAAACTGGCATCTTTGTCTACAAGGGGGAAAAAAATCCCTTATTATATAATTAGTTGCTCTTACACAACTAAAACTTGGGGGGCAGAAATGCTAAGTTCCTGTATAACTAGAGAACGACCTAGAAAAGGAATCCCCTAGCATGAATCTATCCTCTGGCAGGATGGTCGGAAACAGGAAGCAATTATGGTTTACATGCATCTAGTTACATTGTTACAAAAATCTATGTATTGCTTTGGCCAACCCGCTGTTCTAATTTCCATTTTTTTTTTCTCTCTCCACCCAAAGAGCCTTTGCCCTGCAGAGGCATGTACCCTTAAGTCTTCACAGAAAAACAGAAGACTGGTGGCAGCCCGAGTAAGCATGTTAACCATTTAGCCTGGAAACAAGAGTAGTGAAGACACGGTGCAGGAGGCTTCAGCCCAGGCTGCCAATCACAGCACAAGTCCTACATTCAAGCTGAAGCTTGTACTTCTAAAATCACTATTATTATCTATGCTGGTCAGAAGAAAGCTAGCTCAGGTGTGTTCATCCATGCTACTAACTACAGTTTCAGTTTGCTAGGTAGACATACCCTTCAGTTCAGGGAACTACCCACTTCAACACGAGCATAAGTAAAGGGCAGCATTTGGCCTTAAATACAGTCTAGCACACTTCTATATCCTGCTAAGGGACTGGGAATTTTAATAATAGAAAACACTTTCAAATCCCTCGTCCAGCCAGAATAGCCCTCGTTGACTTTTCATCTTCAATGCTATTTATACAGTTGTAAATCTTAGTAGTAAAACAAGCCCAAATTAAACAGAATATGGATACATAACTGCATTCTGAAGCAAGTGAATTGCATGAGTCGCAGCAGGGATGCAGCTTCAAAATGACTCTTTACAGTGGCTGGGAGCTTGAAAGAGAATGTCAGAGCTAATACTGCTGATTGATTGCTACTCTGATTCAGCTAAGTTAATCCTGTGCATCTGCTGTTTTTATACAATATGCATTTTATTTAAATACAGTATCTTCTTTTCAAATCTGAAGAGAATTGGACATCAAAAGAGGACTTTTGATCCTGGAAAAAAATACTGAGCACCCATTTTCTTGGGCAGTGTAGAACAAAATCCACCTGAACTATACAGGGTCAAGAAGGTGAAACGTATTTGCTGGGCAGTACACCAAAACTTAGAGGAAAAGCCATGAAAAGAGACGTCTGCCCCCATAGTTTTCAAAGAGGTTTCAAGGATGCTGAGTTTAAAACTCCACATGAAATTCTGGTTGGGCCTTTTAATGAAATGAGATTCATTTTACCTCTTTGCACATATGGATATGAAAACTTTTGTTATTTGAACACACAACACTGGGCAAAGTAGCATGATTTATTATACAAGCACTATTGGCCTGGTTGAGCATAGATAAACATGAAATGTTGGCCAGTTTGATATTTTTAACGTGATATTTGAAAGCATTTTGTCTGTGTCACTAGACAGCTTGAGAGAGACCATGCATGTTAGAAATGATGTGCTTTTACATTTGTACTGCTTTGAAATTTATTTGCATGTCACCTATTAGAACAAAGGTTAATTAACATTTGTTCATGAATTCCCTCCAAAGTTCTATTTTTATCTGAAGTAAAAAACAGCTAACATTTTATTTTAATTTTCACTAAGTAACAATATAAATGCATTAGACATTTTATAGGGGTGCAGGTGGTAGCTGTGTTGCTCTAAGGACATAGGCAGACAAGGTTCTTTGGGTGAATCCAATACCTTTTATCAGAACAACTTAAATAGTTGGAAAAATTTTTCTTAGCAAGCTTTCGGGTTTAAAAACCCTTCGTCAGTCAGAGGAAGCATCTGCAGCTGGTGTGTGCTCTTCCTGGATCGTGTGTGCTCTTCCACCCAGGAAAAGCACACACACACACCCCAGCTGCAGATGCTTCCTCAGCCTGACAAAGGGTTTTAAATCTGAAAGCTTGCTAAGAATATTTTTTCCAACTATTTAAGTTGTTCTGATAAAAGGTATCAGCTTCACCCAAAGAACCTTTTCTGCCTTAGACATTTCATAGATTTTTAAAGTTAATTTTGACTTTCAGATTCACCTAAAAATTGAGTGTATATCCTTTGCTCCTCTGCCTAACACACTAGCACTTCTTCACTGTACATCCTCCTTTTTCCACCTCAGCTCAGATAATTCCCATTATAAAAGGCACACAAAGGCCCCAATCCCACAATTCAGTGGAAGACAGAAACTCTGCTGACCTCGCAGGAATCCCAGCTGACTTCAGAAAGGGTCTATCTGGATGCAGGGATCCCCCCAAACAGAGGTGCTTAACAAATCAAGACTATTCTACCCAGTGTTATATAATCACATCATGGAAAAATAAATATGATGTACAAGCTGATGGTACAAGAACATGGAAAATAACAGAGGTCAACTTTCTTTCTGACTTATCCTCTGAATTAACAAGCATATTAAGATTTTAAAAATGGGCCTTGATCATCATCTCAGATTGGTCTACACAGACCCAAGTGTCCAGTCAGGACATATATTGTTACTTCTTATTTACATCTGAACAAGGACTTACTATATAGTATGTGGAGCATCTTCAACTCCTACTGAAGTCCCAGTGATATTAGTAGGCATAACAGATGCTTAGTATTTTGCAGAAGCCAAGCAGTTACTATTTTGGTTCAACAGAGATAAACCTCATATATAAATAAATGCATATAGTATATTTATTAACAGCATTCAAATTTAAAAAAAATGTGTGAGTATGATTCAGTTAGGATTATTTTACCATACAATACATTTTTGCATTTCAACACCTACAGTTTCTAATATATATCCACTTCATACACCCCAAGTTTTGCATCAGAAAACAGAATTTTAATGAAAGAAAAATATTGCCTACTGAGTAACTTGACAATGGAACAGTTATTTAGTATCTATGCTTTGAACACCTTATTTATTATTAATTAGTTTTGGAAAGATTCAGTCAAAAGTCAAATCCATTTATGCATAATCCAAATAACCTAATACTGTATTGTGACCAATTAATCAGTGAAACATTTTGTAAGAATTAGGACTGAACACAGGGGGGCACCAGTTAGTTACAAGGCTGAAGTTAGGTATAAAGAAAACCTCTAAACTGAAGTATAAAAGTGAAAGGCAAGTTTTGTTATTAGTAAAAAGAGTAGAAAGAGGAAGTGTCTATCTGCAGATCTCATAGAAGTGCTCTTAAATAAACACAGATAAATTAAGTAACTGAATCTTCACACCAGTTAGTAGATAACATTATTTCTACAAAAGAGAAGTTAGCAAGTATAATGAAAAAAGCAACAATACCATTTCTTTCCTAACCAATATAAACTTACTTAATAAGCAGTGAAATACCAAAGGGAAGAAAAAAATGTATTTAAGAACTGAATTTGCATGTTTACACTGAGAAACTCTTTAGTATGCAGAAAGTCAGTGAGAATAAAACCAAATCAATCTGGAGGGATACATATTGCATAGTTACCTGTTTTATGGTGAAGTCATTAATAAGATGATGATTGTGTTCATTCAAGTTGCAGTGTAGGGTTACACAGTCACTGTGAAATAGCAGATCCTGTAAAGTGCTCACCCGCTGCAGTCCAAGAGCACGTTCAATGCCATCTGAGAGGTATGGGTCATAAAAAATGACACTAAAGCCAAAGGCTTTTGCACGTAATGCCACTGCTTGTCCAACACGTCCTAGAGCAATCACAGACGCACAAAGAAAAAGGAATGCCGCTGATGTAAAATAGCTTTTTCTTGTACAATTATCATTGCAAAACATTCTTGCAGGACTAGGAACTTTACATGGAACAACACAGAAGAGAAAAAAGAAACATTTGTGACCCATCCTCATTTGGTTTATAACGTTATATTTAAGAGTTATATCATGCTACTGGTGATCAAAAGGCCTATACCCTTTCCCCCCTCCCTCCCCCTGCAAAAAAAGAAACTGAAGAACTGTAACGCCAAAAGATGGTGTGTACAGGGCCTGCAATAATCTAGATTTGCCTAACAGGTGATGCTGGACCTTCAGATGATAAAATAATGATATTCATAACTGCTTCCTGCCAACTTCCTATTTTTGCCAATGTGCGTCCAGCTGCCTTTAATAAGAAGCTATGAAATGTATGTTTGCAATTTTATTTTATAAAAAATATATATTTTTTAAGATCCCTCTGTTTTGAAATATGCCATGTTTCAGAGCACGCTACAAGAACACAATGGCTGCATCCTGATGTGCAGGTACGTATGGTTTGTGGTGCCGCAAACCTCTTTGTAGCGCCATAAACTGCACGTGTTGCATATTAAAACATGTACCCCGCAGCTAATTTGCAGTGCTGGGGCAAAATTTGCTATTGGGACTTTCTGGTAGCAAAAAAAAAGAACCTTCCTGAAAAAATAAAAATGCAACCCCCCCTCGCAAAAAAATAAAGTGGTGCAAGCCTGCTCCCTTGTCTCCATGTGCCGCTCGCTCCATATGCCTACCAGCTAGCCCTACACTAACACACCCTGTGCCCCAGCCAATCCTTCCCCTGCAGCACGTGGAGCAGTGGGACAATGTGTCCTGCTGCAAGCTGCACCAGCAGGGGCATGCACCGCAGCACAAATTAGCAGAACAAATTTGTGCCGCTACTATTTGTGCTGCTGCAAACACACACTCCTGCTCATGTGAACGTGGCCAATTACTTCAAAACTATTGCTTTCACATCCCAGTGATGGCTGCCGGCAGTTGCTTTTTTGTTTTCAGCTCTAGTCATAAAACTTTTTGCAGCAAAACTAGCCTCTTAACTAGGAAATGCCCACTTGGAACCGGTCTGTGTTTCTGTTTTAAATCCTCTTCAAGACTGATTAATTCTGTAATGCCTGCAAAATCCTTCCATTTCACTCTTCAGTTTGCTCCTTACTCATTTACCTAAACCACAAACAAATTGACTCCATCATGCCATACATCTTGCTGAGCACCTGTCATGGTGTTATGGTTTAATAGTTGGATGGCTACAGCCCCATGGGGCTAAGCACCATAGACAAAAAAAGCAATCCCTGTTCTAGACCTGGTCCCTAATCTGACCCGTGCAATCTCCCCTTCTGTTCCTTTTGCTCCTCTTCAGTTTCCTTTCCTTATTGTCAGGGTACTTTTTTAGCTTGCGTTCAGAATTGGGATCCCAGCTTTCATGTGTACGTGGGTATCTCACTTTTGGCCACCATGAATAAAACACGGATTTTAGTAGACTGTATTTCACATATCCCATGGCCCCAAATAAGACATGCGCCTTGCTTTGGGAAGGCAGAATGAAGAAAAAAACGATTTTTTCCTTTTCACTGAACTGTTCAGAATCAGTTTCTTCATTTAAGATACAAACTCCAATTTTCAACCACTTATTTTCAGCGAAAAGATGAGTGTGGTATGTGAAAAAAATAAGGTAAGTAAAGAAATAAAGGGAATGAGGATGTTTTGAAGAAGTTGTTTTATTTCTTTTTTAGAGAATAGAAAGTTGTACTTCATACCCCAGATTTCAGGTGGCTTGGGTAAAGCTTGAGATTTAAAGATAGTTCAAAAGTCTCAGAGTTACTATCACCAGAATGGCTATGGCTTTGCTTACAAAAAAGAAAATCAACAGAAGGTTTTCTTTTGTAACATCTGTGTTTATTCAAAAAGCAACAGAATAACATAGGGAAATCCCATGTCTTCCCAATTGTGTTTTAAGGGATTTCCCTATGCTTTGCAGTTTCTTTTTGAATAAATTCAAGAAGTCTTTTGTTGATCATTTAACCTGAACACAATCATTCTGGAGTGCCTGGTGACGGATACACTTGGAATATTAAGCAGTCAGTCAATCTAATTGGAAATGTCTGCTTTTCCCTGGGGACATCTACTTAAGAGACACTCTTCAAAACTTACTGAAATAAAAGGCTTTGTATGATAGTTGTTGGCTTTTGAGGACCTGTTTTCATAAACAGAGAACTGGAAAAAATAGCCAGCTTTTAATGCAGCTAAAGTATTAGGAATTTGCAAAATGCAGGAGATGCATAGTTCAAGACACCACAGTTTGTAAAGAGTGATTTCGTAGAAAACAAATTTTATTATATGTTCATTTGCACATTCAACACCCTGTCCAAAGCTCTCTGAGCTCTCCTTAAAGCACTAGTCCCAAGGTTTCCATTACAGTTATATATATTGCAATACATTGGTCAGATGAAACTGAGCCTTTCTGTTCCTTACAACCAATGTCGATGCACAGGGCCAATACATTAGAGGTCTCTAATGCATGCATGAAGTCGCCCACTGAAATTACTGTGAACCACATGTATATATCTGTGGGCAGAAATTGTCCTGTAATGATTTATTTAATGACAGAAACATTTGCTGTAACTAATGGCTGTATTTAGTAATACCCCTTATCCAAAAAGTTGGCTGACTCATAAACCTGCTAGTTTTCTTTTCAAATTACTGCCTGAGATACAGCACAGTGCCATAGCTTGCTTTCTTAGCCTGAAAAGTCTACTTAGGGACATCCCCACTAGGGCTAGTTCAAAACATATGCCAGCATTTTGTTAATAACCGAATCATACCATGGACAAGACTCCAGGCTATATCCTGTACCATAAACCTGTATAATTCCTAGGAGCAATGACAGGATTTATATGCTTTCAACAAAGAGGAAAAAAATAAAATTGCATATATTAAAATGAACTTCCTGTTTGTGCAAATGAGGGACATACACAGAATATATTATATATATGGTTTAGACTACTGCAGAATAGCAGAACAAGATAACAGAGACTTCTTTTAGAAACTATGAAAAACTGAAAATTGCATAGAGATCAAGCAAAATTCCTCTAGCATTTCCAGGGTAGGTAGGTCTGTGAAGCCTGGGCTCCTTTTTTAATATGCCCAACTCTGCAGTTCCAGTCCCACTCACATTCCTGAACATACCGCCTCGGTGCTTTTTTGCCATTTTTATCATTTAATTTTTGCGGCATTGTGTGTCCAATTTTGGGTCCCCTGCTTCAAAAAGGGTATGAACAGACAGGAAGGAGTTTAGCAGAGAGAGACAAAAATGATTAGGGGCCCGGAAGGCAAGACCTAAGAAGAAAGGCTGAAAGAACTAGGCTGGTTTAGTTTGCAAAAGAGAAAACCGAGGGAGGGTTAGATAACAGCTTTCAAATACCTGAAGGGCTATCAAAAGAGGAATGAAAGAGTCTTTTCTCTGTGGCCATAGGGGACAGGACCAGAAATAATGGCTTCAAGCTGTAGCAGAGGAAATTTAGGTTGGAGATTAGAGTGAACTTTCTGGCTATGGGGGTGGTCAAGCATTGGAACAGGCTGCCTAAAGAAATTGTGGAATCTCCATCCTTGGAAGTGTTCAAGAGCAGGTTGGACAGATACTTGGCTGGGGTAGTTTAGTGAGCAATAATCCTGTCTTGAGTAGGGAGCTGGAGTAAATGAGTTTGTGTGGTCTCCTCCAGCCCTACTTTTCTACGATCCTAAGTGTGCAGGAATCACAAAGAGGCTCTCCTTGACTATGTTACCTGTTGCTTTATTTGTATTCAAATACTTTCTGTCACTGAACTGAACAGAACTCTACTAAGACATAGATGCCTCTGAATTTCCTAATCCTCATCAATTTGGATGTAGACCTAGCTTGAGCACAGATGCGACACTGGTTGTGTTGGTCAAAGACCTTTTCCTGGCCATGGGTGAAGATCAGGGGGCCTTAATGGTATTATAAATTCTATAAAATGCATTTCATACCATTGATCATGGGATGTTGCTGACTTGCCTGCACACTTTAGTGGGATTGAAAGAATCTATCCTGGCTTTATTTCTTGTCTGATCAATGGCAATGGGTGACTGCAGAGGACTCTCAAGGCTGGCATCTCATGGAGTGCAATTCTTTCACCTCTCTCATTCATATGGGCTAGCAAGAGCATTATGAACAGCTGCAGGGTTTTCAGTATTTTAATGCTCGATTATGCATCTTGATCTTGTTCATCTTAGACAATGGAGCTCATTTGAGACAGGGCACTGATGGAAGTAAGCTAAACAACAGTGAACCCAGACAAGAGTGAGGTGATGAGGGCAGACAGAGGGATGCAGGCAGAAGTAACATTATCCCTTTTGACTGAGGAAATGCATCAGCTATTACTCACCAGAGTATGCAACCAGAGGGTGATTTCACAGCAATTACTGTGAATAATCGTTGCAGCAGTAACCAGATTGGTTTTCTGTCTATCAGCTCCTACTCATAAAAATCTAAATGCCTTTTACCATCTGCACCAGGCCAGGAGGCTGTAGCTTGTTTTTCTGGATGCAGACCTTGTTGCTATCATTCAAGATGCTAGAAGGGAGGAATAGGCTGCAATAGGACCTAGACAGGTTACAGGGGTGGGCGGATGGGAATAGGATGGGATTCAACACTGACAAGTGCAGGGTGCTGCACCTGGGGGGGAAGAACCAGCACCATATCTACAGGCTGGGGAACTCCCTTCTCATCAGTGCAGAGGCAGAAAAGGATCTTGGAGTCATCATTGATACCAAAATGAACATGGGCCGCCAATGTGGGGACATGGTCAGGAAGGCCAACCGCACCTTGTCATGCATCCACAGATGCATCTCGAGCAGGTCCAAGGAGGTGATCCTCCCCCTCTACGCGGCACTGGTCAGGCCGCAGCTGAAGAACTGCGTCCAGTTCTGGGCGCCGCACGTCAAGAGAGATGTGGACAGCATGGAGAGGGTCCAGAGGAGGGCCACTCGCATGATGAGGGGGCAGCAGGGCAGGCCCTACGAGGAGAGGCTACGGGACCTGAACCTGTTCAGCCTCCACAAGAGAAGGCTGAGGGGGGATCTAGTGGCCTGTTATAAACTAGTCAGGGGGGATCAGCAGGCATCGGGGGAGTCCCTGTTCCCCCGAGCACTGCCAGGAGTGACCAGGAATAATGGTCACAAGCTGGCAGAGGGCAGATTTAGGCTAGATACCAGGAGGCGCTACTTCACAGTCAGGGCTGCTAAGATCCGGAACCAACTTCCAAGAGAAGTGGTGCTGGCTCCTACTCTGGGGGTCTATAAGAGGAGGCTAGATGAACACCTTGCTGAGGTCGTTTGACCCCAGTACTCTTTTCTGCCACGGCAGGGGGTCGGACTTGATGATCTGCTCAGGTCCTCTCTGACCCTACCAACTATGAAACTATGAAGATGAGGCTGAATACCTCATAAAAAATGGGTACCTATCCCTTGGAATACACGGCACTGGTGCCCTGATATCTGTATCATTTATGTAGTGCTCAGATATTCTTCACTTCCTAAAGACAGGTTCAAACAAAGGCGCTGCCGGAGGAATGAAGTCTAAAGAACTAGCAGAGCAGAGGAAGAACAGCATGTAAGAGAAGCAAGTGAAGGAGAAAAGTGGTATTATGGAGCATGTACTTTGATTGTTTTACTTCCCTCATTCTTGTCCTTGCTACAGGCACAGGGTGGGAAGAGGAAAAGGCTAAGCTACATGGAAGAAATGACTTTAAAGGCGGCGAGGGAGAAACAGGAGCAGGCAAGGCAGAGCAAGTGAGGTGCCGAGAGTTTCCATGAAAGAGGCAGAAGAGTGGATGAAGGAAATGAAGAAGCCAGTGAGTCATGTAACTTAGCCAGACAAATGGGTGTGGAAGTGAGTAAAGAAGAAAGACTGTTCAGACCTTATCCACAGTGTGCCTGGGAGATAAGGAATAAGGAGGGAATTTCTTATGAGAAACAGAGACGTGAAGAAGCTGTGGGCATAGGTAGCATGCCAGGCAAGCGGCGTTATTTAAACAGCACAATTATGGTGGTGCTGTTAAGGTTAAGACAAGAAGAGGAGAGCGGAGCCTGCAGCATGGGGTGAACTTTGACAAATGTATTCTGGCAGTAAGAAAGGAGAAAACTAAACTAGAGGCATTCTGGAGATGCAAAGAGATAATCCATCAGGATTTAACAGACGACATTGGGATTCATTCATTTTATATGCACAACATTTTTTTTATGGCAGCCTTTTCATAATTCAGCTGTGCTGATGTCAACCCATTTCAGTAAATACAGAGGCAAAACCACAAAGGATTGAAAATGGCACCGGTTGGTAAGGGGTTTCTTCTCTAGGACACGAGCTAAGGACAAAATTCTGGTAAACAAGATTATAAATAATGCTTCAGTCTAAACCTAGGGATAGATAATCTCTTGCCATGATGTACGTTAGAAGTGAGACAGAGTCTTCATCCAACTGTCTGGAGTGTTCAGACCTGAGATGGGTCGGTAACATGTCCCCAGACGAAGGGGCAGTCAGGCCCGTTAAGGACGGTCAGCTGTGGGGCATCCTTCTAATGAGGGCATATCCCCGAGGAGTTTAAAAACTCCCAGAAATGCACGCCAAACAGAGGAGAGCAAGCTCTGGGGAGAAGCCAGGCTGCAGTGCTGGACAGGAGCCAGAGCAGACAGTGGCCCTTTCTCCTAATGTCCGGAGAGGACAGAGGATTTGTCTCGCTGGAAACTAAGGCTTGAGTTAGAATAAAACATACCTGAGGGATTAAAAATTTAACTGCCTCTCCCGCAAAAGACAGCAGGACAAGCAACCTGATTATTACCTAATTTTTATACACTGTTAAATAAATATTTTTATACTTCTGTGCAGGGCAGGGATAATCTCATGGGTGTAAGAGCATGCCGTGACTTCTTAGGAAGACTGAAATGACACGTGTGCTGAGTGTTGCACATTTAGCACTATAAGTTTATGTCTGTTGTCATATGTACCCACAAATTGATCACTCATGTCTACAAAAATGTGATTTTACAACGTTTTCCTTGTCAGCAGGAAGATTATATCAGTAGTGACAGCAACAGCAAAAGTGAGAGAACTGAGAAAGTTACTGACTGTCTCTAATTACTGTAACAGATGTGTGTTCTTAAATATGTATTTTATAAGTCTTTTGATAGACGATGCACACAAGGTGTTTATTTTAAGAAAGCTGGCTCTTCATACAGCACGACACACATATTGGTACTCGGATTGTCTACGCACAAATAATCAGGAAGTATAACGCAGTTAAACAACCAAAGTTGTGTGTCAAATTTGCTTGCAAAACTCAATCCTCAAAGAAGAGACCTATTTATCTCCACCTAGGATAAGACTACACTACGGCAAAACGCAAATAAGGCAGGTGTCTTCAAGACGTATGTAACACCTAATAAAGGGATTGATTTTCAAAAACATCAGATGCATGTATCTATTAAAAACCTGTGCACACAGTTGCTTCCCTAAATTTCTGTGTACACTGCAGGTGCAGGTTTTAGAGTGCAGCTGCTTAACAAACTTTTTGAAAATCACATTTTAATTGCGATTGTCAGTTTGTGAAGACTATTCTGTGTCTTAATACCCTAATTCAAACTGTAACCAGACATTAACTGGCTGGTTTCAACTTCCAAAGCATTGAGATAAGAGACTTGGAGCTACTGAAGGAGTACATATGGTTTGAGTGAGTCATTTAAGTCCCACCGGGTGAAGGCATCTTCTGAAGTCTGACTGCTGGCATGCTCTGCTGTCAGCCAATCACATCATTAACTCCTGTGGTTACCTACCGCAGCAGTTTTAAATACACTCTATTAATCAAGCCTTTGATAAGACAGATGCGTGACTGAATAAACCTCATGCAAAAACTGTCTTGCTTGTTTTTCTTCACTTGTTCTGTGACAGACAGTAATGAATTCATCTCAAGCATCCTTGTCCATCTGTTACATCCTAAGATATATTTAGAGACATTCAAGCAGGTAAGAAGCTAACACTTTTATTAGGTTTGGTAGGCTAGGTTAGGTTTTATTAGGTTTGTTGGGCTTACTATTCACACTTTTTTTTGCATTTTCTGTTCCTCTCATTTCAACTGGAATATGGATTCGAATAAATAGCCAGCTGACCACGACGTAAGAAATAATTGCACCACAGGCTGCTATTCTTGTGTTCTGAGCTACTGTAAGAAACGTCTTCCAGATCACTTAAAGAAACAGTTGGAGGTAGAAATCTGGAGAAAGAAGCTATTTTGAAATAGGCAAACATGTGACAGAGGACAGCAAATTAAATAGGATTTATGCAGCGCGACATGGCATTAAATAAAGTTAATGTGACGTCAGGTTGAATAGACAAGGACTCTGTGCTGGAATAGGAAAAATATATTCTTTTCTCTGTTCATATTTCCTGATGTATCTTTCTGTAAGCCAGTGTGCCTGATACTAGGCACCTTGATACCTGGAAGGTGCAGAGAAACTCAAAGGGATTCAGGGAACAACAAAAATAGTTAGGGACCGACTTGCAGGAATATTGATTTAGAAGGAAAACAAAGTAACTACCTATAAATATTTGAAAGAAATGCCTTAAAGGAAAACATATTGTTTAGAAAAATAAAATAGGAACTCATTAGAAGCAATGGAATAAAATTAAGAGGAGAAAAATTGAGAGTACCAGGGGGGAGCAAACTCAGATTTTGGAGTGGTCGATTCTTATTATTTAGCCTAGGTGGCATTCAGTCAGCAGGCTTGGGGAAAGCCTACATGGAGGGAGCCATCTTTTCACTTTATGTTTTTCACCATTCACCAAAATGATGGGGAAATAAACTAAAAACCAAGAGTCTCCTCAAGGCCAGCATACCTAAACCAATAATGCCTAAGGTCTCCCCTCGAATCCTGGCTGCTCCTGAAGCAACTTCCCGAATCTGCTCAACGCTCTGTACTCTTGTGCCTTCTCGCAAAGCCTGGTGAAGCCAGGTGGTTCGCCGGTAAAGGTTCAGGATGTGGCACATCGTCGAATCTGCTGTTTCCTCTACTGATGCTGCTGGCACATTACATACTGCAATCCCTGAAAGGAGACAAAAAGTATGTATGTTTGCCAAATATTTCACCCCATCTTTTCCTATTTCCCTTCCAGAACTTAAGTAATAAATCAGCTTAGCATGCAAGACATTATAAGGTTTAGTGTAATAATCCCCAGATATTTTAAGATGATGTTGACATGAATTTCAATAAAAGTTTATGGCTGGGTGGACAGTGGCAGAGCATGACACAATTCATAACTGGGGCTCCTTCTACACCTGCAGGTAAAGATGCGATTGGATCTAATGAGTGATTCACCCAGTTGTGCCTCCTCCCATGCTACACATGCAAGGGAGGAGGCGCGATTGTGGGATTGCAGTAGATCCAATTGGGGCACATTGCTAGTGCAGGGAGAGCCTGATCCTGGACTCCCCCTGCACTGGCAAAAAGCAGGCTCCCAGCCATGGGGGCCACATGCAGCCGGGGTAGAGAAACCCCACAACCGATGGGGTTCCCAGTTCAGGTTATGCCTCAAGTGTAGCTGGGACCAAGATCCCTGCAACTAATGCGGCTTCCCATCCACCAGGCTGTGCCTCACACCTAAGTAAGAGAGAGAGAGAGAGAGAGAGAGAGAGAGAGAGAGAGAGAGAGAGAGAGAGAGAGTGTGTGTGTGTGTGTGTGTGTGTGTGTGTGTGTGTGTGTGTGTGTGTGTGTTCCTGAGAAATGTCAAAAATGTGCTCTGAACTTGGAATAAGAGGTAGTGAGCTTTGTGGTAATTCCTAGATCTACATTCTGAGACTTCGCTGTAAGGGCCAGGGCAAGCCCCCAAGAAAATTCTGCTTTACAAATATCAGTGAATGCAAATTGCTTTACAAATATTAGTGAGTCTCATCACAGTGATCCTGGGGCCAAAAATTCCATGCTGAAAAAAAGCGGGGTGGTGCACGTGGCAGCAGCAGGTGCCGCCCAAAACCAGAGTCTGGCCAGCCGGAGCTCCAGCTGCCAGCCAGGCTCCCTGCGTCCAGCTGCAGCTCCCAGAGGCCCCCAGGAAAGGCTGCTGGGCCAACACAGTTGCTGGCCCCAGCATCCCCTACCCCATCCAGGGTAACCTGCCGCACACCAGAGCATGTGTGGCAAAGACGTTCCCTGGGGACAAGTCCCCGGGGAAGCGCACGTTCCAGCTCATTTGGACATGCCCTAGGAGCCCAGATGTGGTGTCCTTGCTGTAACTATTAAAGAAACACCAAACGTAAGCCTTCAGACAGAGATGTGCTCAGAGCTACTGCAAGGTGCTTAAAGACAGTTCAAGGTAAGGAGCAACTGACAATTGCCAGTCCCAACTGAGCAAGGGATGGTGTAAAGAGACAGCAAAACTCCCACAGATGTTATCATTCAATTTGATTCTACTATGTTCAGTGGGAGTCGAGAAAAACATTGAAAACAAATATGGATCAGACCCATGTTACATACCTACCTTTCTGTAGATTTCCAGACAGTACTTTCCTTTCACACTGCAGTTAACCAAAAATAGTTAGGCAAAGCCTAAAATTGTGATTTCTTTCAAAAATGATTTGTCCCATTTGACCTATTCCCTCCTTTCATGTTTCGAAGTGTGAAATGCTCTCTCTCACCTCACCAGCTCTGATCCCTGGAAAGTTTACAATCAGGTAGCTGTGGATACTTATTGCATAGAGCATACTGGATTATCTCTGCAGAGGTGAAAAAGGCCTTTTATTCTTTATGTAGGCATTAGTGTGCATTTTACTATATTTACACAAAAACAATTTTAAAAGGCTGCTTCCATTAATATAGTAAGCAGCTGACCAAGTATATTGGCCTAAGGGGAAAACCACAGCGCAGCTTTAATATCATCAGCTTCAAATATTATCAGCTTTGTATCTTAGCAGGCAAAGAGAAAGAACAACAGTCTCTTTCACAGGAACAATGACATTAAATGTGATAATCAGCTCAAACTTGTATCCGTTTTTTTTTTTTTAAGATTCAAATTCCTCTGCTCAACAGTGCTGTAGCTTTACTACTTTCTGAGATCAATAAAAAAAAAAAAAAAAATCAGTGTAGGGAAGCTGCATAACTATGTTTCTTCCCATTCTTGTGCAGAGTCACTGTCTGCTGAGTCACTGCTCTTACACTTACTAAGATAAAACTGCTTCCTTTACTGGCAGATCATTCCTGGCATCCCACTAACATGAATGGTAGTGTGAATCCCAACATATTTTAAAATTAAAATAGGCAGAAAATAAGTATTCTTATTTGACTGGAGAGAAACTCTTCTTTAAATGCATCGTATCAAAGGGCTGAATTTGTTTAAACAAGAAAAAAAAAGGCATTTGTAATGGAGCAGAAATGGAAATTTCACTGGCATCACTAAATTTTTAGGAACACATATTTTAATGACCCACATCAAACAAACAAGACTTTCTAAGGGATGGAAATGTTACAATATTTATCTTCTCGAGAAAGAAAGAAACAAGGAAATTGCACCCACCTTTCAGGTTTCCTTGCCATTGATACAGTTTTGCCTAAGCAGCTATGGGTAACCTGTTCCCTAAAATAATGGGGGGGGGACCTGCCTCTCTTCTACTTCTGTATAATTTATTCCTCAAAGAAAGCTACGTTAAAGGGCTTGCCCAGCAGGAGGAGGGTAAGAATAAGACATATCATAAGAAATGGGATATGGCTTTCTAAGGCAAGCAATCATCTCAAATTTTCTGGGACAATCTGGAATTTTAGAATTGGCCCATTTCTTTTTACTTCAATTTTTACAAAATAGGCAAAGTTAAAGAAGTCTTCCTATTGTAAAAGTGCATCTGGAGAGGGTGAGATCTGAATCTCTTAGGAATTTCTTCTCCTCTTGGCAACTACCTTTTAACACAGTTAATATGTACATCATGAAGCACAAAGCCACAACTGTGTCTAAGCTTACAAAATAGTGATAGGCTTGAAGTAAAATCCTTGAGGCAACCTCATTGCCCCAAGGTTCCCTGGAACCAGAGTTTTGCAAGGGTATATGCAGGGATGTCACGAGGGCTTGACTAATTCCCCTGGACAATTCCCAGTGTTTCACTGAGGGTTGTGCTGAGATGCTATAATAGTCCACATGGGCTAATGAGCCTTACTGCTCATCAGAGCTATTACCCAACCCAACCCACAGTGCTACACCAAGGTAGTACTACACTCAATCCAAACCTGCCCTTCTGTGTCCAGAGACATGCAGTGGGCATCAGATCTCTAGAGAGTCATGGATTCTGGTTCCCCAAAATTGGTCACCTTAGGCTTCCTCACTTTCCTGAGAAAACAGTCCCATTTATTCTTATTTTTTTCTCTTGGGTGAAAATATCTTGTGCCTTTCTTCCAAGTGCTTTTTCCAGTCTTGTCTCTGCTTTGAGGGGTCTGGCCTGAAGAATCGCTCTTTGAGAGACTGAAGGTAAGCTGGCTACAGCCCATGCACCTACCCTTGGCCTGGCCCACTCATTTCTCTCTTATGAAACACTTCTGTGTGCCAGGTTTTTGCTCAGACTGCAAACAGTAGTGCAAAAAATGTCAATTTTTAAAGCGTTTCGACAGAAGAGACTTGGCTTCTTTTTCATTAAAATCAAAAACGGCAACATGGAAATAATACAGTTGTCATCATGTCTACCTACGTGTAAAAAACCTCCCCACTGAGCAGGTTTCTGTTATAATACCTGGAATTCAGAATAGATTTTCTGAGCAACCCCACCCTACTAGAAGACCTGCTTCCACAGCACATTTCATTAGCAGATTAAGGTACTTAACAGACAGTAATTAACTCTCATATCACCTCAGTATGGTATGTACTATTTAAATCAGTTCTGCAAATGGAAAAATGAGTGAAACTGTAAGTGATTTGCCTAAGTAGTTATCTCCAAGTCCCTTGCTCTACCCACTATGACCACACAGGGCATAAACAATAAAACTTTTTATTTTAATCAGTATAAAAGTAGAAACTGTAAGCAGACAAATGGTTGAAGATGAGTATGAACCAATACCCTGGGTCCTATCTTTACTACTTAGTCTTGGATCTCCATGGACTTGGGGTTTAGATCTAGGATTTTACTTCAAGCCTATCACTATTTTGTAAGCCTAGACACAGTTGTGGCTTCGTGCTTCATGATATACGTATTAACCGTGTTAAGGTTAATGGGAATTGAAGGTAGTTGCCAAGAGGAGAAGACATTCCTAAGAGATTCAGATCTCACCCTCTCCAGATGCATTTTTACAATAGGAAAACTTCTTTGATTTTGCCTATTTTGTAAAAATTGAAGTAAAAAAAAAACAGGCCAAAAACCCTCTTATCTACTAGAAAACTACCCAGTACTGCAATCATTTTATATTTCAGTGGGAATACTTACATCAGCAAGTATTATACTAGAGGACAAATGTTACCAGGGCCTAAATTTAAGACGCGCACGCAAAAAAAATCTTTGTTTTTTTTTTTTTGTTCTCCCAGCTTACATAGAAAAATTGAAGAAATAACTTACTTTGCGAATACAGCTTAGGCTTTGATTGTTCTGAAAGAACTCGGGCTTCAGTTTTTCAATTATGGTACAGTGAGGACCCTCTCTTCAAATTTCCTAGTGTTTTAGTTTATTTTTTAGTCATTACGATTGATTCGCTCCTAAAATTGATATGCTTGATTTGTTGAAGTCTTCTGAACTACATTTTATACCTCAACACAAGTACTAGATAATGGGTAATGTTCTCATTTTATTTTCTTCAAACTAAATAGTTTGCTATAATATTGATAGGCTTATAAATTGTGATTGGATTACAGTCTGCAGCAGTTAAAATAAATAACATCAGTTTGCAGTTTATGGTAAAAAAAAAAAAGAGAAAAGAGAAATAAAAAAGAGCTCAGTCTTAGTCTTGGAATTTATCTTGAACAGGCAGCCTGCCATCCTGTCACAAATCCATTAATATTATCACTTAATTAGCTAATGCTAATATCTCCATAATGATTTTTAAATACTTTGATGAGAAAATTATACAGCTTACGTATTATGTTAGTACAAATTATACAGCAAATGTTAATGCAAAGATTTATATGTTATCAAATTTCTGGAGGCAAGTTTAAGATGTTCAAGTAAAACAGTCTTTTATAATCATACCTAAATCCCCAGCAGATTTGATGTCAATGTTATCAAAACCACTGCCGATTCGGACAATTATTCGAAGTGCTTTGAATTTCTCCAGGTCTTCTCGTGTTAAAGTGATAGTGTGATACATCAGTGCACCCACAGCTTCATTTAGTACCTACAATCAAAAGAAAGAAATTGCTTAATTTTTCTGTTTCAGAACAATTGGATTTCAGCAAGTATTCAAACTTTTTGGGTCTTAAGGACCACAGGAATTAGAAGTTACTAATTTTAAGTTTATATATTTCTCTCTTCTTTAGATTCTGTCCTTCCAAATGTCCTCTCCACCTTTGAAGACATGTTTGCTTCAGCTAATGTCCCCACAAATGCACTATGAAGCCAAACCTGTGACCTTGCATCTCCACTTATATTATGGAAGTGGAAAGAACTTGCTATGTCCTGGATGATGCTCAGTACCCTGCAGTATTGCCCTTATACTGCCATTTGATTAATCATGATCACGACTGTAGGTACACATGCAGATACAGCTATAAGCATGAGAACCCCTTGGCTTTCCTTACAGTACAGTGTTTGTGTGATGGCAGCTGTCTCACGGACAGCCAGTTTTGAACTACAGAGTAACACCTCTTCATCATTCACACTGTAGTTCAGGCATTCATTCCACTGGATAAAGTGCTTCAATACTTGCACAGAGGACATTGAGCATTCAACCCCCTGACAATGGAGACTGAAACTTGACTATGCAAAACCTGAACATAAAATGCTTTCGCTCTCATTTATTGACATGGTGTTTTGCTACAGTTCCTATTACTGGAGAGCTGACATACGAGACACATGCAAATCAGTTTCTTTAAGTGGCTAGAACCACCTGGAAAGGAGAAGAAAGAGCAAGATGAAGGCCAAAGCAGTCAAAAACAAACCAACCTGAACATAAAGAGTTAATGAAATGAAGACTACAGCATCTATTCAAAATAGATTTTGAAGGAGTGGCATGTCAGTTTACCTCATCACACTGCTTGAAAAACTGGAAAAGTAAGAGTGAGGTTGGGATACTGAACCAGCAGCATCATATTCTCTGTTGCTGTATGCATGGTGCCACTATGCATCACTCAAATGATGCAGAAGATAACCCAACGTGTCTGTATGGTTCAATCTCCAGAAGCAGAAATAAACATCTGTTTCTCTTCCCTTGTGTCCATAACTCAGAGTACATGCATGCAAATTAGATTATTTATTTTAGCGATCCATTTTCTTCTTCTGAATCCCTTCTCAAACTCCCACATAATGCCCTAAGCCTTAAAAAAATCAGAATCATTTCAACTTCAAAGCTAATGACTTTATAAGGCTCCTACAATGCACATTTCATTAATATTTTTTGAGAAGGCCATACTAAATTGGCTCTGGCATATGTGCTGTTTCTGTCATCTGAACAATTTCTGCTTGGGTGAAAGTTTCCCAGGATTTTATAACATCATTTTTTTTACTTGTTTTTCTATTTCAACCAGAAATCAACCAACAAACTGTGATCCTAGACACAAAGGATTATAACTACATGTTGAAGATGAACACTTGGAGCCAGACAAAAAAAACATAGGGATAATATGCAAATAAATAGATGGCACTGAAGCAAAATTTTCATGAATTAAATATTTTATAAAATATCTTTTGGCATTTCAGCAGGTCTTGCCGGAGTGGTAACTTCTCCAGCTTCAGGCTGACTGAGAATGAATGGGGTATTAGAACAGGGGACAAATTAACTGATGTTACACTATTAGAAATGAGTGAGAACTGCAATAAAATACAGACACAACATGCAGACCATGATTCTGCAAAAACATCTAACCATAATGCGACTTGTTGATCTCAGTGTATAGGTATGTCCTGTGGGGATGATAACCTTCCTACAGGCAGCATTTACTCGCGAGTGGAAGAGAATTAAAGTAAGGATTTTGCTTCTTGCTTCCCTTCTCAGGCTCATCAGGACAGCTGTGTGGTAGAGGAAAGCCATCCTTTGATAGATCAAAGGATGCTGCTGCCCTACTGGCCCAGCCCCAGCTCCAGCCCCTGTCCAGGGGCTCAAAGGGAATGTGGGAAAGGCACTGACTCAGGCTGCAGTTGGGTGTGGGGGATCCCCAAAGAGAGGGATGCTGAGCCCAGAGCTCCCACCCCATGGGGACCATCCCTGGTATGACTGCAGGGCACCTCACTGAGCAAGTGGCAACCCCTGTGCCATCCTGCTCCCACAGCCCACCCCCTGCCCTGCTTACAGCCACCCCAGATCTGAGGCAGCACAGCTGCGGGTGGTACCTCCACCCCCCACTGCCACTGCCTGACCTGGCTAGCCAGCCCTGAGCCCTACCCTCTGCCAGCAGTCACCTGTCAGTGGCAAGCAACCCAACTCCGACAAGACCCGGTCACGGTGGACCAGGGGCTGCTACCGGTGGCAAGAGGGGGTGGGGGAGTAGAGGTAGTGGGAGTGCTCCCACCCTGCTGCAGTATGCACGTCTGCCCCGGAGAAACATCTATTTTGCTCTCTCTTGACCTAAACTTTGGGTGCTTAGAATAAAGTGTAAAACAAATCGCTTCTGCCTTGGGCTTTTTGAACGTTTGTTCTTAGCCTTAGAGTGCATCTGGCTTACGTTGGAGTGGCTTTGAGGGCCACAACTGAAGCCTGGAGTATCCACAGATTGGACCTGCCATGTTATAACATTTGGTCCTGATCAGGCTGTTGTCTGACATCCCGAGGAGGTTGCAGTCTTTCATCAGAAGCTCAGAAGTAAGGACACTTTATTGAACAGGTGACCTAATGCTTAAGCCAGTCATCTCTGTGTGTATTTATGTAGTTGCCATATTGCGACAGCAGCAATGTAACAAAAACAGGTGGGCAAGTGACATCTTTTGGTGTTTTGCTTTTAATGTTCAGGACTCTTACAGAGCTATGGGCAATTCAGGAGGGAAATGAAAATGTCAATACTATGTACTGTTTCACACCAGCTTATTTTGATGTCAGCACTCCCTACGCCTCGCATGCTAAAAGATTAAATTATGTCCAAAAGCAAAAAGAAAAGCTAAGAACTGAATTTAGAAAAAGAAATCCCATACTAATGAGAGTTAATAAAACCTGGTGGTGAATGCGGGGCTTTATCTGAATTTAAAAAAAAAAAAAAAATCAGTTGAAATAGATGCAAACAGTATTATTATTAAGGGAAAAAAGGCACGGACTAATGAAGGCTTTTATGCTTTGCTTTGAAAAAAAGGAGGATAGAAATGACATTTAATGAATTGCTCAGCCGTTACTGAAGTTCCTTGAATGTATAAAAAGTAGTAAAAAAAAAAAAAAAAGGTTACAAAATACAGCAGGAACAAAACTTTGTTTTGTATCTTTAAATATTTGTAAAAATGGTATTATAATCCAACATAAATGTTTTAGGTTCTAGGCAACAAAATAACCTTTGGCAAAAAACAGCTATGCATAGAGATGACTAATTTACTGATCATATATGATAACATGCATCTGTAAAGAATCACTGGTACCATCTTGATGGGTATATTAGAAATAGATGGAACTGTATGAAATAAATTTTTATTTGAATTTTTTGTGGGGCAGAGGGGAAGAGATGTACTTCCGGTTAAAGGCATCTCCAAGGCTAATAATATTCTATCTGAAGAATATTAACTTCATTTAAAGTAGTGTAACATGTAATACTAGCAGAGTCACACAAGACAGGCTGATGTAATGTTATGCCAAAAATATCAGCTAGTGTCAATTTGCACAAGCTGTACAAGATATATAAAATACAAACTGGAATCTCAGGTTAGCTCAAAAATGATTGAGAAATTTTTCTTTTCCACTCTAATAATGGGCTCATTTACTTCATAAACCTAAACTTGGTAGAAATATTTTTGTTTTTTATATTCAAAGAAAATGGATATAAAAAATGACACAAATGAAATTGGCACAAATAGTCCCATTCACCTACACAGTCTTTCTTGCTTTTGTCAAACATTTTGCACTGCTCCTGTGCTTTTCAGATAAACAGGGTTTGTAATGAGCAGCTATAGGCCCTTGGTAGGCTTCCTTCCCTTGTTGCCTACCCTCCAACATGGGGCCAACGTTCCTCCCATTTTTGCCAGTTGCCATACCCAATTTGGACCCTTTAAGAAGCTGCAGCAAACTGCCTGCTTCAAAGTCATTCCTCCATGGACTGGCTGACATGGTTTGCAGAACTGTGCAGTCTTCCCACTCCTCCTCCTCATACGACTGCACAACTTTCAAAATATTCTAAGTCCCCTGGGTGTTAAGGGAACCTATACCACAAAAATAGGAGACCTGATCAAAAATTACCTGGTTTTAAAGACCTCACCAGATGTTATCTGCCTTTCTTTTCAGTTCTCCCAGTTCTTCTCGTTAGGGTGAAATTACACATCACACTTGGACCACGTTAATGTGTGGAATGTGAAGTGGGGTTAAAATTAGAATGCGCTGTGACCAGACACAAGTTAAAGGTTAATACCACTTCTTGCCTGCATACCTCTGACTTGCCACTACAGTGCTGGCGAGTAGCGGTGTGGCTAGGAACCGGGATATCTGGGCTCTATTCTGGCTCTGGATGGGAATGGTGTGTACTGGGATGCCGGAGAGCTGCAAATTGCTCATTTCATCTCCATGAAGCAGACTGAAGTTGCCCTAACATAAGCTAGGTAGCATATCCCAGAGTTAACCCTTGCCTGAAGTGGTATAATTGAGACACTCACAGGGCACTTAGCTTGAATTAAAGAGCTTTAACGTGCAGATGCTCATGTAATAAGTGCTCTTGGTATGGACTAACTGGGTCCTAACTGTACTTTAGTCTTGGACTATCCCAGGCTTTCTAGGTAACAGTGGCTGACCACGACCCTAATAGCTGCGTATTCTAAATTTTGGGGGGTGGACCATATAATTTAAAGCTTCCAATTTATCCTCTGCTCCCCCCACCCCCGCCCAATAAATAAAAAACAAACAAACAAACAAACAAACACCAAACGGCCTTAACAATGTGTCCAAAGCCCCAAATAGTCTGGCTGGGAGCAGCATTCAGGACATCATGGAAACCACAGCCTTGTTTTTCTTTTCTGGTCTTCTTAAATTATACCCCACTGGGTTTCTGCTAAGAGGGCCTGGTTCAAAGCTTACTCAAGTCAGCGAGAAGATTGCTCTCCAATGGGTTCTGGATCAGAGCCAAAATGCAGATGCAGAAAACAGTCTGCTGGGCTCTGTCAAACAATTAAGAACTTCATTGGAGCCATCTTGCAGGAATAAGACAAGTTCCTCTAAAAAGAAAACAAAAGGATGATACATGATTTTAAAACAGCTCAAGACTATTTGACATTCTTTGGGAGAGAGACCAGCAGTGTTTAAAAAAAAATACTGTAAAAGCAATACTGAAGAGTCATGTGCGTCACTTGGCCCTATAGACTGTAATTATGCTCCAGAAGCTTTCTTGGCCCAGTAGGCTGATGTGGTATTGTTAATAGACAATATGCTAAAGGTTTATCAGTGGACGTCAGGGATTTTGCAAAGAAAATAAGGGAGACATTAGAAATACCACATTTCCCAGCCCTTGCCCTTGTTATTTGAGGCATTCAGTATATTTATACTAAAGCTATTTGACTTTATATATGACTTGTGCATTTGTCTTTTGTAAGCTTCAATTAACTCAAAATTTCCAAGCTACAATTTGTAATATATGACATGCCTGCAAATGATTCTTTGCTGCTGCATAAAGCAACTGTAATGTCCCACAGAGTGGTGCAATGGCTCTAAATAAAACTAACGCTGCACAAACTAAAAAGGAAATACTGCTCACTCAGGCTGCACCTGATAGGTCACTAAAAACCTGTTAGTCTGAGCTGTCCTTTTATGGCTCCAGTTTCTGTATAAGGTCTCTGCAGTGAGTTTCACTGCCAATAATGCACTTGCCCAGTGATTCAACTTTATGCAGTAAGAGCCCAACCCAATGCCTGTTGATTTTTATCGACTCCAGTGGCACTAAATCAGAGCTAAATACTGTTACATTACATTTGGACTATATGGACATACATAAACATTACATACGCTGTTACATAAAACACTGAAATAAAGGTATCTTCTTCAGGCTCTTGTGTTTACAGCACAATAAAGATTTAGACTTTCTCTGCATTTCTAAGATCAATGTGGCAGCTTCTCTTTTTTTTTTTTAGACGAAAACCTAGCCTATAACTAAGGCACATTTTCAATCCCAGCACTAATTGACAATTACATGCAACAGCTTTATTACAACAGTCCATCTTAGGTCACAGTCTCTTACTATAGTGCTTCCTACTAAAGGGTTTAAAATAAAAAGTGTATTCAGCTTTTTTCAAGCTTCACAGTTTCTATGCATAGATTTACTTGTGTTTCCTATTAATACATCTAGAATTATTTAACATTTAAATTCCATCTATTAGAAATGTAAGATGGATTGAAACCGTTCTCACTGGCAGATATATAATACCATGAATGTCAATGACAATAATGTAACAACACAATGAGCACCAACTGAAAAAAATAAGAAGTGGGGTGATGCAGGAGAGAGAAACTGTTAATAATCACCAGCATTTTTTGAGCACTAGTGATTCTTCGTGAGGTCTGGTACTGAAAGACACAGTGAGATGCGCACTGATAACCAGCTACATTATATACTGTAAACTGTCTCTAAGACTGATAGGCTGCTTTGGGGGCATAGTAGCACCTGAAGAGATTTTGCTTTCTATAGTGTATAAATTTTGGCAGCCTGCTCTGATGCATGATGGTACACTAGACATGCAAGTCCGACATGGCTGGCACAGGGCTCACCGACTACTGGGCTGTATTAGCCATTGTATTAAATAATCACGTACCTCCTGGTTAATTTTTTTTATAACCTTATTAGATTTACTGACAGCTTTTTATTATTTAAAAATTGTCATGAAGAACCAGACACAAAGCCCACTGAAGTCGATTCATAGGTTCCCTTTAAGTTCAGCAGGTTTTGGATGAGTTCCTAGGTAAAAATTCTCTGGGGAATATGAATTTATGAGAGGGAGGAGGAAGGATTACTTCTCAAACCCCACACTCCAAGATTTTAATTCTGAAGTACATTTATAATGCTGCATCTATCACATTAAGGTACACAATAGTGGATGTTACAAGTGTAGTATTATAGCTTCACTGAGCAAGCAGAGAGAAGATGCTGAAGCTGGAGTGCAGGTCTTTTATTCAAACACAAATGAGAGATATAAAAAGGATATCAAAGACATTAGAGAACAAAGTAGCAACCACTAGTTCTTTGTTTATTTTTAAAACTTGGTTTTGTTCTGTTATGAAAATTTTCCTCTAAGGTAATTTTAGTTTGACTCATAATGATTAGAAAATATCATTTTAAAAAAGTTCTACATAGAAAAATACTCATTAAGAATGCTGGAGTCTTATAACATGGAATTCAAACTAAAAAATAAGCTTTTAAGCTTCTTGAACTTTTAACTTAAAGCAAAAATATGGAAATAAAACATCCCTGTAAAACTGATTTTGTTTTGTTCTTTTGACAGGGACAGTGAGATTTAGCAGATGCTCTCCAGTGGAATCCATTTAATCCATGTTGATGTTTGGAATATATGTCATGGGATATTATATAGTCGCTTTTTCAACTGAGCATCCAAATCCTAGTAATTTCTTTTCTGTGAGCATATGTGTTGGAAGGTAAATCAAAGATAAGTTATTTGACTCTTAGCATGGTATTCCAGTGACTGAAGAACTGCAAAATTCAGTAGCCAACTCATTTGGTAGTAAAACACATGACAATGCATAGGTAAAAGAAATTTAAAATACACTGGAGGGAAGGGCTAGGATTCAGAGAGACCTTGAAAATTGGATAACTGGACCAAAAGAAATCTCATGAGGTTCAATAAGGACAAATACAAAGTCCTGCACTTAGGATGGAACAATCCCTTGCAGAGGTACAGGCTTGCGTTCAATTGGCTAAGCAGCAGCTCTGCAAAAAAGGACCTGGGGGTTACAGTAGATATGGGGTTGGCAACCAGGTATGTGTGTACCCCCAGGGGTACTTTGAAAGATCTCAGGGGGTACACACAGGTGGGTGGGGATGGAGCGCCTCCACCTCATAGGAGCAGGGCCGGGGTGGGACCAGGGCAGTGGCGCCCCTCTGCAGGCTGAACAGCTGCCAGCCAGCTGCAGGGCGAGAAGCTTGCATGCGGCCACTGCCACCCATCACCCTGCACCACTGCTCCATGTGCAGTTGCTGCAATGCCCTCCCAGCTCCACAACCAGCTGCAGCTACCTACCCCACCAACCCTGCTTCTCGACTGGCCGCCAGGGGTAAACTGCTCAAAAAAGGTTGAAAATCCCTGCAGAAGACAATAAGAAGAAGATGAGCCGATAGGGTGCCCCTGTTGCAAAGGCTAACAGCATACTGGGCTGCATTGCCAGCAGATTGAGGGAAGTGATTATTTCCCTCTAATTAGCACTGATGAGGCCACATCTTCAGTACTGTGTCCAGTTTTGCCCTCCCACTAGAAATATGTGGACAAATTGGAAAGGGCAATGAAAATGGTTAGGAGCTGGGGTGCATGACTTTGGAGAGTCTGAGGGAACTTATTTAGTCTGGAGAAGGGGGGATTTAATAACAGCCTTCAACTACATAAAGGGTGCTTACAAAGGATGGACTGATCTCAGTGGCGAAGATGGCAGAACAAGGAGCAATGGTTTCAAGTTGCAGCAAGGGAAGTTTAGGTTAGACATTAGGAAAGACTCTCACAGGGAAGGTAGTAAAACACTGGAGGAGGTTGCCCAGAAAGGAGGTGGAATCTCCATCCTTGGAGGATTTTAAGACCCAGCTAGACAAATCCTTGGCTGGGATGATCTAGTTGGGGATGGTCCTGCTTTGAGCACGGGGTTGGACTATAACAGATGATCTCCTGGGGTCCATTCCAACTCTAATTTTCTATGATCCTGTGCAACTTAAAGTTACACCACTCCAGAGCAGGATTATCTTGGATTCATGCTACCCAGCTTCTGTAACACTGAAGTGTAGCCAACTCTATGCTATACCTTAGTGTAAACTCCTCACCTGTCCCTCCTGCCCTGATGGCCTAGATCAGGCCCACTGCACCCCCCTTGCTCACAGCAGCCCAGATCCCCTCCCACTGCCCCCGTCCCCTCTACTTACTTGTGGCTGCCCAGGATTAACCTGCCTACTCAGCCACAGCCCTTGCTACTCTCAGCCCTTGAAGAGCAGCAGCCCAGCTCAGCAGCAGCAGCTGGGCAGGTAGCATTAACCCTTCCCTACCTGCTCCCTGGGACAGATAGCCAGGCAGCCAAAAGTAGGTGGGGGCACAGCAGGGGGCAGGATGGAAATCTGAGGGCCAGGAGGGGGGCCCCGGGTGTGGGGGGGTTGTTCTTACTTTTCAGTCCTCCAAGCTTCTGCTGGCCTGAAATGTCACTGTACCAAACTCAAGCTAGCACTAACACCAATCAACATTTGCGTGTCTCAGCACATGGTGCAACAAGACCCTTAGTCCCTGTAGTTACATGTGATGTAAATTCTGTTCTTGATTTGTTTAATCAATCTCATAACAATATTTTACAGCTGAATCATACTAAACTGGGTCTCCCCAGCTAAATGCCAAATGTAAATAATCTAAGCCCCAGTTATCACATTTTCCACCTTACTTGATTCAAAAGGCACTTGGGCCTAGATCTTATTTTACCTTTTAAACATCAAAGGCTTTTGGCTCCACTTTCCCAACAATACACTTTTAGCTCAAGGTACAATCTTACTCTACCCATGTAGGCACTGGTGCACCGTGCCAATGCGCTGCCTAGTGCACCCCATCATGCCAGGATCCAGCCGCATCCTGCCAGCTAAGATGGAAGGCATCCTGTTGGGTCTAGTCCCTCAAAGGAGAGAGGTCCACCTGAACCACTGCTTCTGACAGCAGCATTTCCTTCAGAAGTGGGGCACTAGTGCCACTAGTATCCAACTTTTGCCCAATAACATAGTGGTTAATGCACTCCCAGGGAGCAGAACACCTGAATACTAAGCACCTCTCAGACTTCGAGTGTTTAACTAGGCTATGGGGCAGGCAAGGCTGAAGGCAAAATCAGCTACATCAGCAGGGGTCAGCATCCCAAACTCTCTTCCAATCATTTCGCTTACCTTCCCTGTCTGTCTTCATTGTAAATGCCCAGATTCGTGCTTAGATTCTATTTCCTGCACAACCTCTTACGTCCTTCTCTTTCAGCCTTTCTCCTTCTCATCCATCTCAACTAAAATGCTGCAACTCCAATTAATGTTCTATTGCGTCTCTGCAGAATCCCTCTCAAGGCTCCTCACCTTCCCGCTCAAGGCTCCACAACAGCTTGCCTCTCACATTTCAGCTCTTATTTCTCCCTACTCACCTTTTTATGCCCTGTTCTTTCCCTTATCTTGTCCATCCACATTTAATCCCATGCCTTTTTTATGCTGCTCCTACACAACTTCCCTATATTGTGTGTGCCAGTCAACTGCAATCTCCTCTTTCAAATCCCTCTTCAAATCTCCAGTCTTTTCACTTAGTACCTCAGTGGCAAAAGGCATCTACTCCTGCTTTTATATTAGATCCCATTTTAAGAAAGCTTTTAAGACAAAAAAAAGAAGTACTTGAAACAGAAACAAATGTCATGTTCTGCTTTCAATAAAGAGAAAGAGTTTTTCTGAGATCAGCAAATTCTTCTTTGCTCCTTTGTTTTCTAGCGTGTCCGTCTCTCATTCTCTTTCCTCCTACCTTCAAGTGGTCTCTTGTAAATACCTATATTCAGTATCAGGATAATACCATATTTTTACATATACCATGCCTTGAGCATAATATGCACCCTATTTGTTCAAGGCCCCATGATTTAAAAAAAATCTTACCATGAAGTCCAGGTATGGGTAAGTAAGTACCAGTGCTCTGGTATTGAGGGCCGGAGCCTGGGAGCTGTACATTATGACTGAGGGCTTGGAGGCTAGGGGCTGCACACTTGAAAGTGATGTGCTGGATATGAGGACTTGGGAACCAGGGGCCGCATGGTGGGGCTGGGCTCAATCTGACTGTGAAGGTGGTAAGGCAGTGCAATGGAACTGGAGCTAGGGCAGAGCCTGGCTTCAGGGCCAGTGTGTAGCATTGGCCAGGCAGGATCCAACCCTCCGTGCTGTCTCCAGAGCTGTTGCAGCCAGCCCCTTCCTAGCCAGCCCTGTTCACTGGCTCCAGAGCCACATGCTGGGCCCAAACCAGAACCTTCCCAGACTGGTGTGCCAGTTCCAACCCAGCACACAGCTCCAGAACCAGTGTGCAGCCCTCCCAGCCCCCCACCCCAACCTGATTTGGCATTTGATACAAGAGGGAGCACCCCTGGGTCCAGACATTTGGTGGCAGGGGAGCCATGGCAATTAATGCTGCCATCAGTCTGCCCCCCTGTTGCCAAATGTCCAGACCCTGGGGACCCTTCCTTTCATATTATGCACACCCCAATTTTCTGCAGCTGGCTTGGGTGCAGGTTATATGTGAGAAAATATGGTATAAATGGCAAATTTTGAACAACTGAATAACTTGTAGGCCCATGGCAGATGGCATGTTATATAGCCAGAAATATGCATTCACTAAGTGCTGAACATTACATTATTTAAAATAGACAACTTATAATGATCATTTTTGCAACTTTTGAAGACAGAAATACAGTAATACTGTCCATTATTTCTGTATAATGTGCAGGTCCAATCACAGACCAGGACATCATTGGGACAATAACAATACCCACAATTAATAAAATAGCAATAGCAGCACCCTATCTTTATACATAATGTTAATGCCTTTCTAACACTGCATAGGTGCAAATTTCATTTTTTTTAAAAACATTGTGGGACAATGTTTCGGCTGTAAAGCAACATGCACAAACATGAGGCAACAACAGTAATAATACAGACATTTTTAGGGTATCAAGAGCAAATTGGATGCTTATCTTGCTGGGATCCTATGACCCCAGCTGACTTCCTGCCCTTTGGGCGGGGGGCTGGACTCGATGATCTTCCAAGGTCCCTTCCAGCCCAAATGTCCATGAAATCTATAACACTGAGGTGCTGGGCACCCTAATATCCCACTATAATAGATAGGAATTACACTTAGTACCTTAAAGGACTGGGCTCTTACTGAGTGATACAATTCATCTCAGTGGTGCTACCATGCCAAGAATTGAGATTTGTTACAACAGTTTATTATGCGATGCTGAATACTTCAAAACCACAAATTTGAACTTTGACCTTTCCATCACCGGTCACTAAAAGGCCATTAGAGCTCCTTATCAGATTTCGGTCATTTGAGCGCCCCTTTCAAGCTACAATTTGAAACAAGTGCCCCTTTGAGCACTTTAAGATCTGGAATGTCCCTCCCTCATGGGTCACTAATTAGAAAAAAATAAATTTGGTATTTATCAGAAAAAAACCCTCTATATTGGGTAAGAGACCTCCAATTTGCAGGTATAACAAGTCAACAATATTTGACTGGATTTCAACAAAGGAAACACTGGAAAGTCTGCATAGTGCAGGTGCCAACACGAACAGTCAAGTCCACCTAATGTGTGGAGTGGTGGTATCTAATAATAATTACATCTGAAGTATATGTTCTTTGCCATTGCATATGCTTCTAGTGTCTTATATGTCTTATAAGATCCAGCTTTTAGCCCCAGTAACTTTTTCTATGATGATTGTTTGAAATAGAACAAGAAAATATTTACAATATATTTTTCTGCATCTCTCTCTCAAATCAGACAATGCAAACGCAACAGTAAATCTTACATTTGTTTATAGTCCGTTTCTAGTTCAATAACTGTTTTAAAACATTATGTTGACATGTCTGTGCTGCAAATGCTGAAGGGAAACATTTGTTTCAAGTGTAATTAAAAAGGAATCACAAAGCTGAGCACTTCAGTGAGTTCTTTGCATCTGTATTCCTAGACACAGACCAAGACAAATCTCCCAGTTGGATCATAGATAGACACAGGAGGGACACCAACACACCAACTGTTAGTACAGACTAAGTGAAGGGGCACTTGGAGGGGCTGTATGT
>NW_017729033.1:15215455-15230487 GCF_001723915.1 Gavialis gangeticus
TTACATTTGTTTATAGTCCGTTTCTAGTTCAATAACTGTTTTAAAACATTATGTTGACATGTCTGTGCTGCAAATGCTGAAGGGAAACATTTGTTTCAAGTGTAATTAAAAAGGAATCACAAAGCTGAGCACTTCAGTGAGTTCTTTGCATCTGTATTCCTAGACACAGACCAAGACAAATCTCCCAGTTGGATCATAGATAGACACAGGAGGGACACCAACACACCAACTGCTAGCGCAGACTTAATAAAGGGGCACTTGGAGGGCCTGGATGTGTTCAAGTCAGCAGGCCCAGATGATCTTCATCCAAGGGTGCTGATAGCTGATGGCTGGTGTCATAGCAGAACCACTGGCTTGGTTGTTTCAGCACTCATGGTGCTCCAGTCAGGTCCCAGAGGACTGGAAAAGAGCCAATGTGGTCCTTATTTTCAAGAAGGGGAGGAGGGAGAAGCCAGGAAACTATAGGCCAGTTAGGCTCACCTCTATCCTTGGGAAAACTCTGGAAAAAATCATCAAGGATCACATTTCTCCCAGCAGGAGAAATAATGCAGAAAGGAAATCAGTACAGATTCATTGCGGGTAGATCCTGCCTGACTAACCTTGTTTCTTTTTATGACCGGGTCACAAAATGCATAGATGCAGGAGTCGAGGTAGATGTCATCTACCTAGACTTTAAGAAGGCTTTCGATACGGTATCTCATTCTGTTCTTGTAAATAAACTGACAGGCTGTGATGTAGATAATTACACGGTTAGGTGGTGGGTGGCAAACTGGCTTAGGGGTTGCACCCAGAGAGTGGCGGTGGATGGGTCGATGTCGACCTGAAAGGATGTGGGCAGCGGAGGCCCGGAAGACTCAGTCCTTGGACTGGTGCTATTCAGTGTCTTTATCAGTGACTTGGATGCAGGCATGGAGAGCACCCTGTACAAGTTCACAGACTATACCAAATTATGGGGCAAAGTTAACACATCAGAGGGTAAGGAACAGATCCAGGCGGATCTGAACAGATTGGAAAAATGGGCAGAACAAAATAGGATGCAGTTCAACAATGATAAGTGCAAAGTGCTAGACATGGGCAAAAAGAAGCACTAACATGTACAGGCCGGGGGATGACCTTCTCAGCAGCACAGCAGTGGAAAGAGATCTTGGAGTCCTAGTTGACTCCAAGATGAACATGAGTTGTCAATGTGCCCAAGTGATCAACAAGGGTAACCGCACTTTATCATGCATTAGCAGATGCATGGCAAATAGGTCCAGGACGGTGATGCTTCCCCTCTCTGCAGTACTGATTAGGCTGCAGTTGGAGTACTGCATCCAGTTTTGGGCGCTGCACTTCAAGGGGGATGTAGTGAATCTTGAGTGGGTCCAGAGGAGGCCACTCACATGGTCAGAGACCCTACAAAGAGAGACTGAGACACCTAGATCTCTTTAGTGTTCACAAGAGAAGGCTGAGAGGTGATCTTGTGGCTGCCTATAAATTCCTCAGGGGAGGGCAGCAGAGAATAGAGATGCTCTATTTACTAGGGCACCCTCTGGAGTAACCAGGAACAATGGCCACAAATTGACAGAGAGCAGATTTAGGTTGGACATTAGAAAACTTCATAGTAAGGGTTGCCAGAATCTGTAATGAGCTTCCAAAGGAAGTGGTGCTCTCTCCTACCTCGGGGGTCTTCAAGAGGAGACTGGACAAGCACCTACCTAGGGTTGTCTGACCCCAGCGCTCCTTCCTGCCCAGGACAGGGGGTCAGACTCGATGACCTACTGAGCTGCCTTCTCACCCTAGCATCTATGAATCTATGAATCATTTCTCGTCTCAGTTTATGTCATCCTATTGTTAAAGAGCCAAAGCTTGTGATCTAACATACATTTCAGGACATGTCTGAGTTGATATGAACAGAGGTTTCTTCCGAAGAGTCGTTGATTCTTTAAAATGTATGGAGAAAGAGAATTGGATCAGGTCTATAATTTTGCCAGTGATGCCTTTAACTAATCATTCACATCTCTCTTTAAAAGGAAGGTCCTACAGAAGTACATTTTTTTTTAATTGCTTGTATTCTGTGGGGAAATGATATATATTCTGAAGAAAGAAGCACACAGAGGAGAGACTCCTTTCTTTAGTTTTTCTCTGCTTCCTACTCCCCACATTAAAGTTATTTTATATCTAAGAAAACAAAGAAAACTTGAGTTACAGGATCTATGGCAACAATGAGGGTGCAGGAAAACTCTCCAAGATGATTCTCGATAATGGTTCTAACAGTCACTGACTTCAATACAAGTTGCTGTTAGACAGGAAGTCCAGGAATCTACATCAGATATCACAGAAGAACTATATGTAGTACTTGAGAAGTATGTACTTATTCCTTTGGTTGAACATTTCCCCTAAAACACAATAAGAATGAGGAATTCCTAGTCTGCAAAACAGCTAGCACATGATCCGTCCTTTGGCTTCTCTCTAACCTCCCCCCACCCCAACTTTAAGGTTGTTTTAAAATTTTTCTTGACACATTCTACATTTCAAGAGCTTAAAATAACAGAAAGGCTCCTTTTCAGAATAAATGTCCTGTTTCTAAATGCATTTTGATCATACTAGAACAATACTGATGAGGAGAAAGGGACCATATAAAATAAGCTCATTCACTTAAAAAGCTGACAGGAAATGATTGCTTTTACTTTCAAGCAGCTATTTTTAACACAAAACTATCTGAGAAAGGATTAGGCTTTTCATCATAGAAATACGCCAACCTTTAAAATGTTTATTAGTGCTATATTTTATAAAAATGTAAAGAGTAAATAAAATTAATAGTTTAAACTGTTACGGGCTCAGTCTACTGCAGAGCACTTGAAAAAGAGCCATTAGCTGTTACAAGCCTAAAGGTTACAGTAAATAGCGTGGGACAAGTCGAACAATGCACTGGGAGAGAGCAAAAATATTGGTGCAATTTAGTAAGTAGCCATAACATTTGGGCCACATTTAGCTTTGAATAGCTTCCGGATGCACAATCGTAACAGCAGACACAGGCACTTACTTGTGCCAATTTACCTGGCCATCAAGTTAGCATTTGTGTCTACCTTAGCCTCCCACTGTATCTCTTTCTGATCTTCAGGGAAGATGAGATTCTCTCATAGCTTATTGCCCCCTCCCTGGTCCTCCTCAACCGCTACCTATTACTAGTCAATGATCAGCTACTTTCCTCCCCTTATCCTTCCGAGCCTGGGTTCCAAATCTGAGGGCTCAGTGCATTGTGGGGAATATTGCTCCGTAAGTCCTCAATACATCCAACATAAAAACCAATACTTGGCTTTTCGTCAAAAGGGTTTATCGTAAACTTTTCAAAACACTGTCTCTGAGCTAATGCAGTTGTCTACAAATGCAGTTCTGCTGTATGCAGTAGGTCAGAGCTAGGATCACACTACATAGAAATGCATCTCTAGAAAGATATTTTTGTCCCATTTGCCATCCACCTGAAATTTGCCTAACTACTGTTCAAGCTGGATATCTTGAAGAGTTAACCAATATACTGTTTAGATGAGTGTTTCGTTAAAATGGACTAGGCATTTTAATCACGCTGTTATTCCGTAGCATTACCTTTTCATGAATTTCTTGCGTGGACTGAGCATCACAAAATGCCACTGTGGCAACATCCTTCAAAATAGGCATTTCTACTGTGCAATCCCTGCCATCCAGCAACGCTACCAAAGGGCGCGGGTGCATGGGCCCATTCATGATCGGAGGTCGAATGCCTGTGATGCAACAGAGAAGAAAAAAAAAGTATTTTACATCAACATAATACATTTTACAAAAAGCAGATTCAAGTATCTCTCTGTGTTTGTCTGGTGGAAGAAAAAAGATTTCAAGATGTAAAATAGAAATTGATCTTTTTCTTGGTCAAACACTATAATAAAGAAGATAAGACAGCGCTTTGAAGCAATCACCTGCTTGGTTTGTGCTTATGCGTTTGTAGGACAGCTAGAAAATGCACTGTCATAGGGCAGATTCAAGATCTGATATTGAATTGCTGAAAACAGCGAAGGCGTGCACTCATTTGATAAGGTGAGGATCCTACAGCAGTACTGAGTAGCATCCGTGCCATCCCGTCCAGGATTTGTATTCTGACGAGATTCCACATCTTTGCAACCGCAAGACAGGATGAGTAAAATACTCTTCGGGCCTCACAAAGTAGAAATTATGGGATATGGTGAGGGTTGTTGTTTACATGTATACAGAAAATGATGATCTGCTGAGACTAAAATCACATTTAAAAATAATGAATGCAATCATGTTTGATTTGCTGAAGATCCAATGTCAAAGTTCACTGGCTCAGAACTGACCTAAAAGCTTCTTAAGTTTACAGAATTCATAAAATTCCTCGGTATGTCTTTATTCAAATACGAGGATCCATACTCCCCCACCTCTCACCATACAAATCCAGGATCTCCACCTTGGAACAAACAGATGATAACAGACAAATGATACATGTCGAATACAGTAGGAAAAAAAAGAGTGAATTGTACAGGCTCTATTTTTAAGAGTCCAGATAGTTATGTATAATTTTCAAGAGAATGTTTATGAAACGCAATGAAAGTGCTTTGAGAGCATCTTTCCAATTGCACTGAAATGATAACTACACAAACATAATTGAGGGAATTGTACGAACTGCTGCATTTATAGAACAGACATACAAAATTGCTTTTCCAGAGATAAAAATATAAGGAAGGAACTGGGGGTTTTCTCCTACAATGTGAAATGTTTCAAGCAGAAGCAGGCCAGAAGTTCTCAATACATCCATTAACATCTCTCTGCATTTGTGTTGGTGTCAGTTTAAAACGCTCTGCAATTGTTTAATTTCAAACAAGTCAAATTAAACCTAACGTAAGAATGTGAAAGGACACATAAGTCATCCACTCATGCACGGACTACCTGCATCACAGGTCACGGGAGTTGAGCTAGAGGGGCAGGAGCAAGCCTTATTAAGTTGCTTTCTGCAAGTGACTGAAGAAAAGATGGCTCCTTGCTCTGTCCTGCAAGACAAGCTTGCCAAGGAAGCTGAGTTAGTGTGGAGATATGCCACTGGCCTGTACTCGGCAACCTCTACCCTGTAGAGTGGAGGTGGTTTATGGGGTTGGAGGAAACGATTAAGAGAGTGTGACAAAGTCACAAGTGAGTCTTTGGCAGCTACGTGTTACTCAGGGCACACAGTAAATAAACAGTATAGCTCTGTATGATTTAGTATTTAAACTATTTATGTGCTCATAAAACTTAACCTTTGAAGAAGAAACAGCTTAAAACAAAGACAGAATGTAAATCTATGCAATATGCAAACTATTCCAATACTCATGCTGTTTTAGAGCTTGATAGCTTGGAAGCCATCTAGAATTTTTTCTAGATAAAAATTTCAATTGAATTTTACTAGATTTTTTTAAAATCTTCTATTCAGTAGAAAAGAGCAAAAGGATCTTGCAAGCTTAAAGCAGAAGGGAATTAGCATAAGGGAATTTTATTAACCCTATTTCATCACCAAAAAGTATAATTTGATCCTTTTTCATTCTCTCCTAGTCCAGGTACAGACATTACTTTTTCCACTACAAGTGATTGGAAACCAGTCTATACCTACAACAGAACAGAAGTTCAGCACAACAAACTCATCTATACCCATAACAGAACAGAAGTTCAGCACAAATAGACTGGTTTAAAAATGGCCTAAGCTTTGCCGGTCTAAGATTTGCTCCCCAACACCAAAGGGCTAATGTGCGTTTCTTTTGCTACGGATCTAAACTACGCTGCTTACAGAAAATCGTGCAACTTAGACTGATGCCGACTTGGGCTTTTCAAATGTCTGTATCTAGCCCCAGTGTCTTTCAAACAGACCGATTATACTAGTGAACAAACACTGTGCTAATCATGGAACAACAGTCAGGCATTTCAGACAGTAAGGAATCCACGACCAATGCTGTCCCTGGATATGATGCTCATGGAGAGACGTTTTGCTCTCAAGAAAAGACCAAATATGTCAGCTCCCATTATGCACTACGCTGAATCTCCCCCGTGGCAAGACAGCAGAAAATTTCAGAGTTCATTTCAATAACAAATATGTAACCATCAGCAAAAAAAGGATGTTCGAAACAAACCTATGTTGTGTTGAGCTACCTTACAATAAAGATCTGTATCACCTATAATGGACAACAGGCTATCCTTGATTTTAGCAGTAGTTCTTAATGTATCACATGCAAGTACATGATAAAATACACAATGTATTACTATACAGTTTATAACACCACCATATTATTACCATTACCAGCTAATTACTGCTGCTCCTTAATGGGAACTTATTTGTACAGCTGTTATACATTTTCCCAGGACTCAGGAATGCCCTCAAAATAAAGCATCTTACAGACAGAAGCTAAGGGGCAAGAAACATAAAATACAATTATACTTTGGAAGGTAACTGTCAGTATGGCATGAGGTTCTACATAGAAGGAATTTCTTATGATCTATGCACAAAAAAAAAAGGATTCCCCCCCCCCCCCGACTGGCAGTCCAGCACTCCCAGAGAGAGAGACCAAGTGGATTCTTTGTAGCTCCTTGCCAGAAATAAATATGAAACTGTAATGTTGATACCAAAACAATGGACAGTGAAAAAAACCAGAGTATAATGCAAGTCACTCCCCTGAGCTGCTTTAGTTTTGCAATACTAACGTGAAAGCACAAAATAGAGAGAAGTCCTTGGTTTTGCTTTCATTTATGTCACTGTATCTTTGTGGATATTAACTCAGTTACCCCTACTTAAAATTGGTCTTAGGTGCTAGACCTGACACAGGCCCACTATACAGAAGGAAAGGCAATGATAATAACTGGAAGTTCACTTTTACCCTACAAAACCTCAGACTGGGTGTGCCCAGTGGTGCCTTAAGAACTCAAACCTACCCAGTGACCTTGACCATGAAAAACACAGTTATTTCCTTTGCTTGCTAAAACCTCCCAAAGCTTCAGTCTAGATTTCCCATTGCACAACGTTTCAGCCACAAATGCCATATCACTGAAGTACGGATAATAACTCAACACTTAAGTAAATTTACAGTAACTTAATCACAGTGGCAGTATTTTTTTTAAGTTTACATTTGGAAAGACACAGTTTCACTATGAATCAGTCTTCTGAACAAGAAACTATTTCTTCTACAATGTGGGTACATTCTGTCTGTTTCTTATCTAGAAAGGTCACGGTGCACCACGTGTCTGGTTTCTACAGCAAATCCTCCAAGTAGCAGGATAAAGCAACGTGTACACAAGAGCAGTATTTTCCATGCTTGTGTTAACAGTGAAACATGCAATCCAATGTCAAAGGACAACAACTGTAGTCTAGATAAAATTGGATCCTGCAACTGCAAACACTAAACTCAGATTTAAGAGCCAATTCAGCTCAGTTGGCTTTCTAAAGAATGTGACAGATCATGGCACATTATACAAGTAAAAGAATATTAAAACCATCCATCCCCAGACCCCAGCACCTTTGAAATGCATTATGGAAAAAACCAAAACAAAACAAAAAAACAAATCTCAGTTTATCCTAGCTCCAAACTTTCAGGAACCCCTACCAACCTGACATTTCTTAATCTGAGCTTGATTTCCAGGGTCATGAATTCGATTTCTCAATGCTTTACAATCTTCAGTATTCTGAGGCAAAATAGCATCCTGTCACTCGATCCTCATTTCCATGTCTTTAATTTCTCTTGCGGCCTCCTGTAATCTCGAACCAAAGCTTTTTAACTTCTTATCCACTGCAACCTCTGTAGCCTGGATCGTGTTCAAATTTTTACTAAAAATTAAACACAAAAAATACATTAAAACAACATTAAGGGCCCGACTCTTGCTCACAAAAGCCAGGAAATTCAAAGTTAAAGCTTCTCACTGAATCCTTACCCTTTCCCCTTTCGTTGCAACTTTTCCATCACACCTGCTGGGCTGCTGTCGTCCATTAACATTCCACTGAACTCAGTGGTATGTTAAGACATTCCCGGCGCGTTCGGCAGCACAGCAGGTGCATTGTGAATGTAACATACCTGGAATATTCGGCAGCAGTCATGTGGCAAACTTTCTGCCTAGGTGCTGTGGGGATCTGAGGACAGTGTGCGATCTCCTGTACCACTCGTGCTGGAAAAGCCAAGCACCCTTGTGTGCACTGGAGATGAAGTGAGAAGCCTTAACTCTGAGTTTGTTGGTTTTGGTGGTTATAAGCCATGCCCTTAATGTTATCTAAATGTATTTAAGTAAAAGATATGCCTGCCGGGGTTGTTTTGGGAATTTTTTTTTATTTTTATTTTTTTTGCTAAGAGCACAATATTCGGTCGCATTGACACAGCAGATCAGCTGTCACTGGCTCGTCAATACAGAAGATCATTGAGGCAATAGTTTCAGCACTATGACGTGCTACTGTGTCAAGTACTTTTCTAAAATAAAAGAGAAATCATACCATGAGATAATATGCATGCATCCACCAGTGGCTACACATAAAAAAGAGAAGCCATTGCATATAGGCACATAATCATGATTTTTTGATTTGGAAATTGGGAGGGTGACTTTTTAAAACCTAGCTCATTATGTAAAAATCATAAAAAAAGGCAAAGCCAGCTTTCAGGTAGATCATACAATAGGGGTCAACCTAATGCACAAGCAGTGTGAGTATCTACCTGGGACCTCACACATGCTGGGGGATTAATGGTCTCATTGCCAGCTCCAGCACCAAGACTGGAGAGGAAGGCGGCTCTCACCCGATTTCCCTCATTCCTCCAGCAGCAGGTGGCCCTACAAATCATCACTCCAGTCCTGACACTAATCCAAATAAGTCATTTTTAAATAATTTTTAACTTAATAGTGAGAAACCCAAATTTGCTAAACAAAAACCCCAACGAACATATGTAGCTACCACTGCTGTGGCCTAAGACTGCACAGCAAATTTCAGCGGAGGCATTTCTTTCAAATAACTTAAGCAAGAGGCAGACCTACTCACTACAGGATGCTTAAAAGCAATATTCTCCTGGGTCCTTAGCAAACCCACCTGTATGCTAGGTACTGCTCCTTTATATTAATCACTTTCTTAGCAACTATCCTACTTAAATGACCTACAACTAAAATAATCCTATTTTTCAAATAACAAAAAGAGAAGATGTCAAAGCAGGCTGGCATGTCATTTGAAGCCATTATTCACTGACATCACAAAAAAAATACCTGAGAGCAAGACCAGCTATTAATTAAGGTTAACAATATCCTTTTTCATTTGTCTGCCACCTCTTAGCATATTATAATCATGAACTTCTCGCAAATATAACATCATTGGTAAAAATTAAAGGGACATTGTCAGGTTTGTAGGCCCAAAACTTGACCTACCTTTTATTTTCTTATATCTGTTTGCAAAGTCCATGTAATTCTTTAAATGTGTTTTTCTTTTTTCAAAACAAATGCTTCAATTCTTTTTTCTGAAAAATATATCAATGCCAAAAAGCACAACACTCATGAGTAACCCTATAATGACAAACTCATATCCAAGTGAAATGGAGAGGAGGAACACTGAAACGGTGGCAGTTTTCATTTTTAAACTTCCAAGGGGTTATTATGAACAAGTTTGTAATATTATTTCTAGTAAGTATGAAAATGCACTTGACAATGTCCTTTATAAATAATATTTCCTACAAAACTTCCCTTTTACAACAGGAGACAGAGGAGGTTCAGTTTTTCCAACTACAAAATAACCAGCTATCATAAAAAACCCCTCACAAATTCATGTCTCAGGAACAGTGCGTTTCTATCAGGCTGGATGTAAAGGTACCTGACACTATCACGTGTGCACTGTTTCCCCTTCTGTTTTCACTTCACCTTTTCTTCACCTGCACTATAAATACTTAGTGTAGGGAATGACTCTCTGTTATTTTGTCTCTGTTGTACCTAGCGGACTTTTAGGTGTTCTAATAAGTCTTTAGTAACTACATTCCTTCCACTAAAACAAGTCAAAATACATCTGGCAATATGGCAACTACATTATTACAACCCATGTTTGCTAATATGCCAGTAGCACTCACTTTTATGATTACCTACATTAATAGCTTGTAGGAAAAATCAAAATTTTGGAATCAATTTTGGGGCTCATTACTGTTGCATCGTAGTTGATCAAGATGCTAAAATAAATAGCAGAAGATGCAGAGGTAAAAGGGTCAGAGAAATGGCTTTAAGGAGGATAAGAAGATCTGGGTAACTTGCACCTTTGGGATGTGAAAATGAATGGCACTTATACAGCAGTGGTGCTACCTCAGTTTCATGGAAGCCAATGGCAAACTTTCCATTGACCGCAATCAGATTGTTATTTCTCAAGGCGCTAAAATTGGGGGCTGACCCTGTTAGGTAACACAGAGGATTATGTAAGACAAGGTGGTAATGAGCCCTGCAAGTTTCCACTAGCTGGCAAATGGATTTCTCATTTCATCTGACAAAGTTGTCACCTGTGACTGCTATACAAGAGGCCTGGGGGTGGCGTGAGGGGGCAGGAGGGGGGGACAGATACATTACAGATGTTACTGAAATCCAGGGGAACAATCCCATTGCCTTCAATGGACTTTACCATTATGAAGAGGTGCTTAAGCATGTGCTCCGCTTTAACCATTGAGCAGTCCCACTGAAATCTGCAAACTTCAGGTAAACACATGCTGAAATGCGTTGCTGGAGCAGGGCCTATGCAACGAGGAACAGTGGAAACTTAGGAGTATGAGCACATTTCATGCTTTTTGTTTTGCAAAATTTGGGGGTGGGGGAAAAAAATCAAGCTTCTTCCTTCTTTATAAGATACCAAGACAAAGTAAAGCTGTGGTCTCTGGAGCATCGCAGACATGATGATGTGCAAAGCAGTCACACCTACTTATCACACACCCTTTTGTTAATGGCTTTATCTCAAATAGATCTCCTTTGCATTTATGTTATATTCATTCATTAAGATGCCAAATTAGTGCAAGTTCGCTGCTTCCTCCCAATCTATAATGAATACCACCACTATTTTTGTCAAGTGTAGTATTTGAATGACTCCCAAGGAGCCACATGCATCAGAAATGGGTTTTGCCCTCCATAAAGCAGTCCTGCCAGCATTCAGTGAGGCAGTGTTAGATCCTGAAGGTGAAAGGGATCTAAAAGCAGGACTCTTAAGATACTGCTTACTTATCTTTTCCTTTTGGACAGATATAAACAGAATGATTTAATTGTTATTTAAATAACCCACATTCTTCCCTGGTAACCATAACACTTGGATCTATTTGTATTTCTCCATATTTAAATATGAAATACCCAGGATCTCTCAGGTGTTGCAATCTGTTACTACAGAGAAATAGTCACCACTGACTAGCACTGGATTTTAAAAAATATTTAGAAATTCTGCCTTTGTCTATCAAATGCTCGTGTCACTATGCAACATCTTCAAGCAAAGCTTGCAGGGTGTATAAAAATGACTCCTTTGGCTGTTCTGTGTATTTTGTAACCCGTAAGTAGAAGTAATGGTTATGTAAGTGGTAACAACATGATCACCTGACAAAACAGTCTGTTCATTAAGCATTTACTTCAAACAGCCACGTGAAATCTGGCTGGCAGCACCTGCACATCTGTCACAAAAATCACACAAGTTAAATGTCTTTGTGCTATAAGGATATGCCTAACATTAACTACAGCTTTTCAAAACAAAACTTAAAACAATATCAATCACCCCTTTGTCATGTCAAATTAATAAATGGCAGTAAAGCAATGTGTGACCACAGAGAACAATTTAATGGTATGTTAAGATAAAATAAAAATGTTCAAGAATAATGGCATGAAATACATCTATCAAAGATGTAAGTAAAAGCCTGTTAAACTGTTGGCTACTATAGTAGATACCAAACGCTACTGCCATTTTGAGAGGAGAGAAAAACAAGCCTTACTGAAGGCAAAACTGTTTCAAGGCCAGAACTTTTCATGGACACGCAGGAGTTTCAATGCCAAACCACATAAAAGAGTTCATTTTGTTTACAATAGTTTTAAATTTATTAAAGTGATAAGAGAAGGGAGGTGGATGCTGGAAACTTTAGGTATTTGTTAGTTTGAGATGTTGGATATTTGTGACCATAGCAGGAGTGAGGGATTCAATCTGCATAACTGTGGCTTTCCAAATGTGCTGCTATTTCCTCTGCTGCACATCAACTGTCCCCTTCTTGCTTTGACTTTACAAACCATAAGGATCAAGAAATGCCTGTTCACATTAATAACTGTTGTTTATTATGAAATAATATGAAAGCACAGTGTGCCCCATGCTGTGCAAGCCCCAGATCTCAAGACAGTTCAGACAGCGCACCATTTACAATTGAGAAAGGAGACACTGGGTGTGTCTATGCATGCAATTAATGCAAAGCAATAAACTCTGGAGCAGTTTGATCTGTTGTAAACTGCTCCTGGGCACAGCATCTATGCTTGCGCATAGGACAGCAAAAATTTGAGCCAGGGCAGAGCAGGCCCAGGTTGGCAGGGAGTATGGGGGTCAGCCGCCTGCTCTAGGTGGTGGCATTGGGTGGTAGAGAGGCGGGTTGGGACACGAGGATACTGAAATGCAGAGATGTGTGGCTAGGTGGCAGGCACGAGTCTGGCACCTGGCTAGCTAGGCTTACAGGGTGCAATTGATGCCTGAGGTCAGCATCTACATGTGCTTTTAATTGCAGTTAAGTACGCCTCTGTAAGGCAGTACTGACTGCAACAGTATCATCTTATGGTGTTGTTAATAAACAATTAGTTTGTTGTGGCCTAATACTGCAGCACATGTAGACAGTGACACTTTACTACACAGCTAATGAATCTACTCCACAGTAAAGAATACATGTAGATACATTCACAAAGGAGAAGACTTTGGTGGAGCTGGCTGAAAATCTGTCCTCCAAAAGTCAAGAGGCATTGGGCCATGCAGGGAAAAAGCTTGTTTTAGATGATTTTTCCTTCCCTCGTTAAGAGCAATTAACTTCAAGTTCTTTAGTCTGGTAGACAACGTCTTTGCATCATGTTCAGATATTACAAACAGTTTTACAGATCAGCTGCACATCCCCTTTCCAGATGAAGTCAAAGATTGCTTTTCTCCTTCCTATTGTTTGTAACTTTAAGGCCAGACTGTAGCTGAACTTGCACGGGTACCGACAGAAAACGAGCAGAAAAGTGCAAGGAATGCTTTGTCTACACGTCTGCCCAGGGGCCGGCCTTAATGAAGTTGGGTGTCACAGAGCCTTGAACATGAATAACGCTGGTACAACTACCAGTCCTCTCAAATGGTGGCATGGAGTGAGAACATAATCACAGCTCTGACTGTCCAGAAGAGGATGTCTAGACACAGAGGCCTTCCCTCTCCAGAAGCAGTGGAATTGTTCCCTCTGAGCCCTAGGGGGAATTTGGGTTAAACATGCTAGTTTTGACTTGCATGAGCTGTGGCTGAAGCCACAATTTAATTTATAGTTAGCAAGAAGCAGTGCCAATAACTGTACATACTTTGGTCTGGATAGATGTGATATCTTTTATTAGACCAACTGAGTAGTTGGAAAAACGTTATTTGCAAGCTTTTGGGTGCAATCTTGCAAAGAACTTTTTTCCAGCTACTCAGTTGGTCTTAATAAAAGACATCTCATCTACCCAAAAAACCTTGTCTGCCTATGTCCTTAGACCAACACGACTACAACCAAAAACCCAGCCCCATATTTTGCTCTGTATTTCACAGCCATGTAACTTAACTGTCAAAGGACTTTAAAATTACATCATACTGTATATAGCAGCCTTTTTAGCTTTACTTTCCACTGTCGCTGCCAGTCAGTTTCTAATTACTAATGAATCAAAAGTCCCCAAATAAGAATTCAATAGTTAAATTTAAGAACACTGCTGCATCACCCAAAACCAGCCCAGAGATGCAACAAAGGTAAGTGTTATATTCCCCATGCATAGTTGCTGTCACTTATCTATAAGACGGGTACCTCTGTAGTTGGCTCAGGAATGGCAATAAAAAAAACAAACAAAAACACAGCAAACTACTTCATTTTACTTCATTTTAAAATGAAACTGAGTTTATAGAGTACATGGTGGGAAGTGCACTTCATGATGGTGGTACTTGGGGAAGTGGGTGTAACTTTCCTTTGTATAAAGGTTACACACAACTCCTACCGCCATGAACTAGGAAAACAATCTGTTTCAACAATTGTACCAAGAGGAGAATGATTAACCCTCCTAGTCATTCCAGCAACAATTTCTATCATGTCAAGACATATCAAGGCACTTTTAAAAAGGGGGGCTCAGTGTTTCTAGGCATCTGAAACTCAGGAAATGGAACTTTTCACCTCTGAGTCTGTGGTTTAACTGCCCTGGACTAGTAAAGTACAGTTGTGCTTCTGAAATGAAATGCTCTCCTTCTCCCGTCACAGCTATCCATATCACAGAAAAAGCCAGCACCACTTTTCCTGCCATATCACCACAACTGGAACCTCTTGTTGGGATTTTCATAAGGAATAAAGGGGCCAGACAGTCAATGCAAGCTTCAGCATGTCTGCTGATTTGTCTGCAAAGCATCTCTCACCTGCAGTAATCAATAATGCAAATAAAGAGGAAATAATAACACTTTTCATAGTTTCATAGTTAGTAGGGTTGGAAGGGACCTCAGCAGATCATCAAGTCTGACCTCCTGCCATGGCAGAAAAAAGTACTGGGGTCAAACGACCCCAGCAAGGTGATCGTCAAGCCTTGTCTTAAAGACCCCCAGGGTAGGAGCCAGCACCACTTTGCTTGGAAGTTGTTTCCAGATCCTAGCCGCCCAGACCGTGAAGTAGCACCTCCTGATGTCTAGTCTGAATCTACCCTCTGCCAGCTTGTGACCGTTATTTCTAGTCACTCCTGGCAGTGCTCGGGGGAACAGGGACTTCCCCAGTGCCTGCTGGTCCCCTCTGACTAGTTTGTAACAGGCCACTAGATCCCCCTCAGCCTTCTCTTCTGGAGGCTGAACAGGTTTAGCTCCC
>NW_017729033.1:15230947-15246634 GCF_001723915.1 Gavialis gangeticus
CCCGAGGACCAAGCCCTGGGGGACCCCACTGCCCACATCCCTCCAGGCCGAAAATGACCCATCCACCACCACTCTCTGGGTGCGGCCCTCCAGCCAGCTGGCGACCCATTTGACTGTGTGGGTGTTGACACCACAGTCCCCCAGTTTCTTAATGAGAACGGGGTGAGAGACAGTGTCAAAGGCCTTCCGAAAGTCCAGGAACACTATGTCACTTCACGCAGAGGATCCCTTTTTTCATTTTTACTGTATCAAAGAAAGAACCAGGATGTGACACTGGTAAAATACACAGAAAATACGAAGAAAAAATCCTTTTGAAATCTATGAAAAGCATAGGCGCTGTTTATGTGCAGGTGCACCTTTCTGAAAGTAACACATCTAAAATCCTGCAGTTCTGGCTGTCAGTTTGGTGTTTCATTTACAAAAAAGTCACTGTAAGGTCTCTCTAAATGCTTTTATTGAATTTTGCAGCGTTACAGTAGAAAATTGGACATATCCTATTATGTATGGTAGATATTTAAATGCACATTACTCTGGAGTAAATAGATTATGACACTGAAATATCGCTGTAGTTGCTGACTAACACAAAATGCTGGTGGACAGATGAAATGACAACTGCCTAAATGCGGCAAACAAATACTTTAAAGACATTCAGAGCCTGAACGCTGACTAGCTAATATGTAGTTTCCAGTTTGTAGTAGTTCAAAATAAACTACAATAACCTTCACGTTTAAACTGTGGTTGACTTGTTTTTAGTCTTGAGGGTCAAGTCATTTTATTAATCTGTCAAAAATAGTACTACAGTTATCATTAGAATGCACTAAAAGAATATATTTCCAGAAACTATCTGAACTTCAATCTATTTTTAAAAACAAACACTAACCAGGACATATTCAAAGGAGCATTATCAGATAAAATATTTTCCTTGAAACACAAATAAGGATTGAGAAAGGCTCCTACTTTCATATCCAACTTCTGGATGCTACCCAAACCTACTAAATATTTGCCAACAATCTACTCCTGTTCCATATCTTCAGCACTACTTTTACTGTTTGATTTTTAATTCTTCTTAATGGTCTGTGCTATAAATCAATATACCACTAGAAGGAGTAAAACAAATGCATTGCAAAGGCAAGCAGCAATTTAACCGATAGCATCAACATGAGGATATTATGGATAAAACTTTACCTATTTAAAAAACCCCCAACAAACTTGAAGACGAGACAAAAATATTTTAAAATCTAAGAGATCAAGGGAATGATGTCAAGAAAAGGTATAAAAAGCACACAGATACTGCCGAGAATACAAGCTTAACTGATTATGGAAAAAAAACCCCAAAATAAAAGATTTGAGAGGCCCTATATTAAAACCATGCAATATAACACTCATTAAACCTTCTACACATCTAGTTCTTGATGGCTTTGAGATAAAGTAGCTTTGTGGGAAAGGAAACTGTACTTCACCTGATAATAAAAAGTAGGTTAATTTATGGGGTTTTTACTGCTTGAAAAAAAAAATCTGCCAAAAAGGTCCTTGTATAATGTGTATTTTTAATAAGTTTTCATTTCTTCTACTCTGTAAACAATTGGCAAAAAGAATGGTCCTATATCACTTCAATTCCTCTTGCTTTGATCCTGAAACAAGGCCGTGCCCATATGAAAGATAAAACTCCATATATGATTTCTCTATGGTCACATAAATTAATATTCCTTGAGGTAAAGCAGCTACAAGGAAACAAAAGTACTAGGTCTCTCCTAAACAAGAAGACAGATCTACAAATATGGGTTAAATACAGTAGGACAGACTAATATCCATGAGGCTCTTCCTCAAAGCTTCTATGTTAGGACAGAAACTTATCTTTATATTATATTATATTATATTATATTATATTGTATTATATTATATTATATTATATTATAACTTAGGCTGAAAGAAACATTGACCTTGAGGGGAAAGGAAACCTCAAACAAACGCGCTGTTGCAATGGGAAAGCTGCCCAGAAAGTTTCGGGGGTATAAGAATCTCTGATCAAGGAAGCCTGCAGCTTTTCACTTTAATTACCCTGGAAGAACAATAATCAAAAGAGTGACTTTGATTAAGTGTAAATGAAAGATGGCATCTGCTTAAAGGTTCAAAGAATGAACTGCATGCTGACCTGTAATGGGATTTAACATAATTCCATCAACATTAGAGCCATATTCTGAATGCCCTCTGTAAGCCCCGTCTTAGCGCCGCATGTCCTAGCGTCAGTTATAGCACATCAACCTCATCCTCATGGATGGGCATTTTTTGTAAAAATACTGCAGAGTTTTAAACAGCTATCAAAGCGGATAGTCTGTCTACCATATATGCATATTAATAAAACTTTGGCAAAACTACAACCTATTTGGGGGGGGGGGGGGTATACAAAAGCATGCAAGCTGCCTCCATGCTTTTTCAGGGTCTCAGGGATAAAATGCCTGGCCCCTTTGATACAAGGGAGGATTGATGTGCTGCTGTACCCCAAAGTATTCAAGTTGGGGTGTTTTGTTAAATAACAAATATAAGCATCTGAAATTAAAAATGGGGACTCCTTCTCCCCATTTATTAATGTAGAACAAAATGTAAGAGATTGGAAACTGGCACCTTGGATGCCAGTTTTGTGCAACACACAAAGCTGACCTTATTCTTCCATTTTGTTTGGGTTTTTAAAGTCAGCAACTACACAAACCAGTAAAACTAAATGACCTCAACAACTAAATGCAGTGCAAATGCTTAAAAATAACAGGTTGTCACCACCACTTCTCAGCATCTATCTGTAACAAATATTGCTTCTTTCTGACCAATCCCGTCCCTGGCACAATTTAGTGCAGAGGTTGACGTATTTGAGGCAAGAGATGACGAACAGTTTGGATATCCTGAGAAATGAGATAATAGTCCTGGCATTGAAAATTGCTTTGATACATGGCAAATGCTTAAAAGGAGGAATATTATTGCTGCTGTTTCTCATTTCTCTTTTTTTTGATTTTTTTTTTATTGTCTGGTAAGAAAGAACTACTCTTCTAACTTGACGTGAATGTAATCTACCACTTAGTGTAGCACTGACAAGTTCATATGATGAGAATTACTCCAAAATTTGCATAAACTATGAAAGATATTTGATATTGGTACTCCAGAGACTCTGCTGGTAGTGGGCCATCCTGCTGAAAACTGATACATCTGGCATTAACAGTATAACTTCATCCAGCAGAAGAGGCTCAAATCAATTTTTTAGCCTCCTACAATTCTGTTTTAAAACAACCAAAAGGGTTATTTGAACAACTGCAATATAAAAATGTGTTTATATAGTTACACTGTATATTTTTCCACTACACTGAAAACAGCATGAAAGCAGAATGAAAATCTGTTTCTCATGTTTTGTACTGAGATTATGGCACAACGGAAAACGATATTTATTTTGGCAAACACTCTGAATAGAGTTTAGTGAAAAATAAAAACATATCGGAGAGAAGCAAAACTGGTAAACTATCATACTTCCTAATACTGTAGTAAGAAAACAGCATATACTAAAAGCTCTCATCTCCACAGCACTGCTTCCATAACTACTTCCTAAAATCCAGAGAAACCAATTTTATCTCATCTCCAGAAACATTGTGGTGTCACTACCATGCTAAGAGAAAAAAAATTACCAGTGAAACAGACTTATCCAGCAACTGAAGGGACACTTTAGGAAGGGGTGCAGGCTTGAAAAGAGATGTATTCTATTTGTGTATATGGAGATACGTAGCATAGGCTTAATTTCTAGGAGCCTTTTTGGGTACCACACTTGAGAAGCTTGAGAGAGTTCAGAAAAGAGCCACTCATATGATCAGAGGCCTGAAGAGCAAGCCATACGAAGAAAGGCTGACAGGTATGGGACTGTTCAGCTTAGAAAAGAGAAGATTTCGGGGGGAGTTGGTGGCAGTTGACAAATATATCCGGGGTGAGCATCAGGGGCTAGGCGAACAACTATTCATCAAAGTGCCCCAGGGGAAAACCAGAAGCAATGGTCAAACTCCTATAAGAAGGTTTCAGACTAGATACAAGGAAAAATGTCTTCACGGTCCACGTGACTAGCTCTGGAAGAGACTCTCAGCAGGGGTGGTGCAGGCACCTACCCTGGAGATCTTCAAAAGAAGACTGGACACACACCTTCATGGGCAGCTGGTGCCTCCCGAGTCTGGGGGGGCACCAGATGGCCAACTAGGGGGCGGGGGGGTGTCCTCCAGCAGCTGATCACCAACCAATCACTGAACCAGCAGCAAAACCAGAAGTGCACTTCTGCCAGCACTTCCTGTTTTGTAGTTTCCAGGGGGTGCATGGCCAATCTCAGGGGGTGCAGACGCACCCCCTACACATCACCAATTCACACCTTGCTGGGGTTATGTGACGCCAGCCATTTCTCCTGCCCAGATCAGGGGAGCTGGACGCGAGGATCTCACGAGGTCCCTTCCAGCTCCTAAAGTTCTGTGAATCTATGAGCCAGGAATTCACCAGATCGTACAAGTGTGCAACTTCAGCCTTCTCATCGGTGTGTCATTGTAATGCTTCGCTAGAATTAAGCTTCCCTATAAGGTGGAGGGCACAGAATATGCATGGGTGCTCCTAACATGCATTAGGATCTTTTCCACCCTTTAAAGCCATCCCTCTGGACATGAAAATATAGTACGTTGGTAGGGCAATGAAAGAAAATTTCCACTACCACTTTTGGCAGTGCTGTATTTCCTGGCTAAAAAATCTCAGCTTCTAGAGTGCTAACCCAGACACTTTCACGAACATTTATTTCACGTATTATTGTATAAAGGGGGCCAATGGTGTATTTTCACAATTTGATTTGTAATAGCTATTGTCCTTGTGTTTTAGGCGTTTCATGAGGATGCTGTATCAAGGCAGGGAAACCCTACAAGCAAGGCAGGGCCAAACATCAAAGGCTGCCCCCACTCATCCCAAACACTAAAAGCAGTTTCTACAGCAGCAAACCTGTACTTTGACCAAGAACGTTAAGCTCCAACCTGAGGCACTCCTCATTTTCCTTATCAAAAAGGTTGAGGATAAACAAATGTGGGGCCTCGGAAAATCAGATTCACTCTACAAGGTTTTTAAACATATTTTAGGTCAGCCGAATACGTAAAAAATAAGAAGACTGAACTCTTTTACATTTTGAACAATTTAACTCTTCCATTTTTTTAAAAGCTTTTTTTCTTACGGTTTTGTTTTTAGGAAAGCTTTTGACGTGATTCATCTTCCCTTCAGCTAAATTCAGTTATTTGGGGCAGCCATCCTCCAGTGAAGAAACAATCCGATTTTTTTTTCTGGGAATGAAGAGAAGGGAAGAAAAGCAAAAATTTCCCTAAAGATTTACAGTCAAAATATTAAAAAATCCCATGGTATTTAAAAAGATCACTGTCATTAAAAAACCCACTCAATACAGTATTAAGGTTTCTGCAAATAACGATGATAAACTCTCTCGAGTTACACTGCATTATGCTCTTCTGCACACCAAAGCAACACTGTCAATAGTGATCCAGTGCAAGGGATGCTAATCTTTAAAGCTCCTTTTAATTTTTTTCCCCCTGCAGCCACTGACCTCTTTGGTTTCCTCTGTCAATGTTAGAAATATGGCTGATGATGATCAGAAACTAGAGGACTAGCTCTATTTTTAATAAAAAAGGAAAGAAAAAAGGAAAACAATCTGATGCATGAAGGAATCAAAGATTCATCTCTGAACCAACAAATTCTGTAGGTGATCCTGTAGCTGAGCCAAATCTTAAATAAATAGGATTTTTTTTAAAAGATGTTCATTCTGAAGGTAAGCAAACAGGATGGATAAAAATGACGAGTTCACTGTGACTGGGCCAGTAATAACAGTCTCAAAGCCAAATAAAACAGGCAGTTAAAGGCAAAAGCTGGGTTTATGTTATCATGTTACATTTAATCATAATATAATAAAATCATATGATGTAAGAGAAATGTTCTACTGAGTTTTCCTTCAAATGCAATTTAGAGTTTCAATTATTAAAGTGCTGGTCCCAGCAATGTAGTGAAAGCTGTGTTCAAAAATGTAGCTAAAGTGGGGACTTACTCTCATGACTTGATGAGAGAAGCAAACTATTTCCTTCCCACACATTACATGCTGCAGAGGGTTGGCTATTTTTTTCTGAAAGATTTAAGTGTTTACACTGAATTGGTAAAGAGACGGAGCATATAAATGTGACCCATTTTTGAACATTTTCAATGGTTTAAAAGAATTCTTTGAGAACCCTGCAGCTGAAAAACAACTTTCTGTAATGGTATTTAGTTACCTTGTTTGTCAAATAAGGGTCACAGTATCTAAGCTTTTTAGAGCATGCATCATGTTTTTCCTCATCGCTCTAAAGTGTCTAGGACATACTTGGTGGAAAAAACAAGTCTAGGAAAATCACACAAAAATATGACTGATTCTACCATGAACATGTTAAGAAATCCATTTCTGGACAATGCAGACACTCTACCTTTATTCTCTGTCTAACCATTATTTCTTGGTAGATTGCAGCTATGTTATTGTACTTCCTTGTTTCTGACTCAGAAAGGTACTATATATTAACTCTAGTGAAAAAGATTTAATTTTATCAAAAAAATGGAAAACAAATACAAGATTATACCTTCTAACAAATGCAGGCTACTATGTCATCTTGCAGTATTTTTCTGACACAGTCCTTTATGTTTAAAAAAACCAAAAAACCACAAACTTTAAGATAGCCTCTGTATCCAGCAATCTGCAGAAAACACTAAAGCTAGGGACAGACATTACACATAAACCGGTTTAAGTGATCAGAAACTGGTTTAACCCTGTAACAGAACAGATGTTCAGTGCACATAAACGAGTTTGAAAAAGACCGAAACCTTTTTGAGATAAACCTGGTTGAATGCAGTGTTGGACTTCACTGGTTTGGGTCAAACCGGTTTATGCAATGTCTGTCCCAGACCTCTTGCTGGTTTACGTTAAATCAGACTCCCCCAGCATGGTCTCTGGGCTGGACAGGGCTCTGCTCCACAGCAGGGCTGGCCTCTTCCCTCTGCTCCCTGGCTGCAGCTCCAGCAGAGACTGCAGGCATCTCCCTGACTTCTCCCTGCTAAGCAGGGATTATTCCCCCCACCCATCTGCCTTACACCTCTCAGCACTGGCTAGCAGACCACATGTTGGCTACAGTCCATGCTGTAGGAGATGACAAAGGCAAACAGGCTTTTTGGAGAGAATCAACAGGTAGCTGGTAATGTGCTTCCTTGGAAAAGCTGTTTAAGAAGAGCCTGAACTAATGGAGAGAGGCTTTGTTTTCTCAATGGGTTGATAAACACTGAGTTACGGGTGAGAAACATTCCCTGCTGGGTTGCTCAGGAGGGGGGAAACATCAGAGCATCCTGCTGGGGCCTGGCCACCTCCCTCCTTCCCTCCCCTGCAGCTCAGCCTGTGAAAGGGAAGGGAGGGCTGCTCTAGTGCCCCCCAGCTTCTAGCCTGGGCCGCTGCAGGCATGTGCCTGAATTTTTTCAGTCCAGAGGAGATGTCTGTGTGGTTACAAACCAGTTTAGCCTAGCCAGGTTAGACTAACCTGCAAAGATTGAATCAATTCAGGCTCAGGCTTTTTGAATGTCTGTCCCTAGCCTTAGAATATCTGCTGAAAGCATACATGCATATCATACAAACGTCATCTCCCTCTTTCTGCAGTAAGAGCCTAAAACTTTTCAGGCATGAGGACTAGCAAAGATAAAACAAGGGTGAGGGCTGGTACATAAGTAGGTAGGGTGCTAGATTGATGTAGCTACAATAAAAGTATTTTGAAAAGTAAGAAACTTCCTCTACTTTATTTTTGTATCACCTTCTGCTCTGAAGTCTTGAGTGCTGGTATTGTGGGTAGCTGGAAAAACAAAAAAGCGTTCTGAAAGTTGCTAAGAAAAAGAAAATGAAATCAGCCAGGATGTTTCTGAAAAATTACTTAAGTAGTCACTCAAAAAGTTTGGAATCTTTTATCTTCCAAGATGACTAATGCACCAAAATGAAGCAGAAACAAAGTCACAAAATACCAAGGAAGAGAGAGAGAGAGAGAGAGAGAGAGAGAGAGAGAGAGAGAGATTTTGGACAAGTGAAACGGCTTTTTTCTCACTATAATTGTAGGGGGCAAAGGAAGGTAAAATAATGGCCTCTTGCTTGTTCAATAGAAGTAAATAACTGTCAGAGAATTCCCAGAAACCAGGAATTATTACTGCCATCTTGCAAAACAAACAAAGAGTGGGTGAGAATAACCCTGTTGTCGAGATCTAAGAGAACAAATGAGCAACTGATCTTTGTCACTGATAAATTTTCCCCATTCCTTTGGAAATGCCTCCTCTGATAACTGACAAGGAACCCCAATCAGTGCAGGTGTAGAACTGCACTTTACAAAGATCTGGAGACAGGTTTGTAATGTAAGTTAGTACTTGAGTCCCACAGCATTAATTGCTGTGACTGTTTCCCATGCATATTATTAGGTATTTTCTCTGCCTTGAGCCGTCCAGTGCAGTAAACCCGGAACCATTTAAGCTCCTATAGAATTTTCCACGTGAACTTTGCTCAGCTGGATAATCTTGACATTCTTTATGTCTCAAACAATTTAGATACAGATGAAGAGCTATTACTCATGTTTAACCTATAGACAGACAGAAACAAAAGATTGCTGAGAATAGCTGACGGAATCTGAAACATCTTTCTCAGAGGACTTTTTATCTCTGTATTGTAGCCCATGGTAGATGTTAATTTAGCAGGAAGTGTTTTAAATGGGTTGAAAAGAGACTCATGGCATTTACAGTGGAAAACCTTGATAAGATAGTGGTACTATTCAGTAGTTAAACACTGCTGGAAGTAAATTTCATTTCACTTGTATTTTTGAAGCACCTATTAATCAGCATTATTGGCTGTGATAATGCATACAATGTCATAATGGACAGCGGAGATGGCTTTTTTCTGGCCTCTTCTCCACTGAGCTATTCTAACAGATCGAATACTAATCATAATGGAATGAAAATCTTCCACTAATCTTTCAGTCACTAAAATGCATTTTCAAGTCCTGGAAACTCACTAGTGTCATGATGATACTTTTTATGCAAATGATAACAGGCCAATTTCTCACTAAATATTATTTTTAAAAAGTTATGCTACACTGGTTTCTTGAGGACAAGCAGATCCTTTTTGTGCAACTACTGTACAAACATGGAAAAGGACTGCCAGGGCCCATAAAATACCTGCAATTTAAAATATATGTGGAAATGCTCAAACCTTACATAAGCCAGTTAACTTTACTATTTTCCCTTTAAGAATATCTTTGATAAAGCTTTTACTTCCTTTTTCATGTTTTGCCCATACCCTCCACAGTTCTGTGAAGAACAATTTTATGTCATTTGTATATTCTATTAAACCATTGTATTTTCCTTATATCAGTTAAGACGAAAATAGGATTTGGCTAACAAAAGCAACTTCTATCAAAATATACCTGAAACACAAAAGGGTTAGTGACTTGGTACTCTGGGGTCTGAGCACGTACTCTCTTACATCAACAGCAGTATTGCCGCTCAGAGATGTCACTGACTTCAGTGAATGGAGGATCAAACCCTACCTGTCTACCAGCACTAGAGACATGGGTTCATTAAGTTACAATGAAAATCAATTTGCTGGCTTTATCTTAATCCTAGGCTATATCACAAAACTGCAGCTGACTTGATGGGCCGAGCAGCTGCTGCTCAAAACAAGTCAAGAACCAAAATATACCACGCACTGCTTCTCCCAACTGAAAGGTGTTTGGGGACTTTTGTGGGTAAAATTTAACAAAGATCTTGCCTGAACTATGCAGAGACAGGACTGTCAGCAGTACTTCCCTGCACTGTCTGCTGTGAAATATTTTTAAATAAGTACATTAGGTAATATTTTTAAATTAAAAAAAAATATCTACTACAGACTCCTGGAACCAGAATCTGATGAAACAGTCATGAAAATCTACTTAACATCACTGCGAGATTCTGACTACTTCAAATTTACACCTGCATGTTTTTTCAAAAGATAGAAGTGATAGCTCCATCACTACAGCAATTTATGTCTAGACAAAGTGCTACAAAACTGACTGACTCATTTGGAAAGCAGTAACAATGTATTCAGTTGTGGAAAGAACATAAAGGAAGAGAAAAGTATTGCCTCAAGAAGCGAAGAATCCTGCCCTGAGATGGGAAGAAACTAGATTACTTAATAGATTTTATTCCCCTATTTTTAATTTCTATGAGTTAGGGCTACATAGAGGTACAGCTCTCTCTGGAGAAGCATCAATAATTCATTTCAGGGATGAGCATGAACAACTCGTGCCCCCCGCAGGTGGGGGGGGGGCACGGCGGCGGGGAAGGCAGGAGCACGGTGGCGGTAAATGGGGGAGCTCCTGCAGATACCTCTGGCGCTGTTGGCAGGGGCAAGGGGGGTGGTGGCAAGTGCCAACCAAGGGCTGGCAACCACCTGCAGCCTCCGCCAGCAGCACTGGCAGCAGCCAGCAGGGATCATGGACCGCCCACAGATGCCACCGGCCTTTTTGTAGGGGGTGCACTGCCACGCTCAGGTGGTGCATGTAAACCCGTGTGCACACCCTGTGCATCGCCCCTGGGGATGAGGTAAGGGAAAACACATTCACAGCACCCAAAAATGATTACACCTTACTTGCCCTTTTGCACCTTGCTGAATTGAGAGCAAGGGGGTGGAAGCCAATTCACTTCCTACTCTTTTCTCCCTAGTCCCTGAACTTATTGCCCCTAGCAGGAAGCGTTGGGAAGAGCGGAGCAGTGGCTTTCTAATGAACTCCAACAACATGGGAAGTGGCACAGATAACTTCTTTTCATTAGAGATGGGAAAAATATACCCTGTAAAATGCTGTAGTGAAGAAAAAAAAATATGAATAGTTCCCCCTGTGCTATCTGTTTTTCGCAGTAGTTTCCAAGAATGAAGGGGAAAGGCCTTGGATGAAGAGTCAAGTACAAAGAAAACTATTTTTGGTATACTACGCGCTCCAACATATTTTAGTCCCTTGAAGTTATCCGAGAAGAACAAAACACAGGGAAATTGGGGATTTTTTTTCCTCTACATTTTTCCTATCTTTCAGATGCTTGCTGACATAACAGCAAGGGAACATGGCTAGGCTAAAATGCACCAAACAACTGTACTGCAATATCATGAAGGAAGTAAAGCCAGAAACCATGGCATCAATTTAAAATAATCATAATTTTCACAAATACTGCAAATCTGCCATTTTTTATTGAAATTTGCCAGTTTCTTGCACAGATGCATCATACACTTACTGCTTGAGTTGCCCTATATGAAATTTAACTTGTACTAATCAGCCTGACAGGGAAGGAGAATGAAATGCATGTGACATGAATTTTATTCTGGAGAATAATAATGCTTCTGACAAGTCAGGTCACCTGACTGTTATATGTGTAAATCTGAATTAATATATATATATAAATATATATGCCCTTAATTAATTCCTTTTCTATTTAGTGTATGATTATGAACCAGTTACCCAAAGACTTCATTTGAAATTTGGAAAATTGTGGGACAATGAATTATTATTTAATTCAGGTTCTCATTCCATTGGCATTGTACACAGTTTTCCAGCCAGGGGTCTGTGGCTCTTATAAATCAGAATTTAGCCTCTGTAAAAATGCATGAAACTCCACTGAAGGCAACATACTTATACCAGTTTAATGTTATAACTGAATCTCGTCTTAAATATTTATATAACCTACTTTTAAAAACAGAAAATTCAAAATAAATTTGAGAATGGCCCTTTGCCATTCTTAATCTTTGTAATATGAATAAACAAATACCATTCTTGCAGACCTTTATTTTTGCAGATAAATATGCCAATAATTCAATATTGGGCAACTTAAAGTTCAGGGGAACTCTGTGACCCGAGATACACCACCATGAGAAGAAACGCAAGTATTTTGACATTTTCTTTGGCAATAGCCATCATCATTACGTTTGTGCAAGGAATGATCTATTCCCTGTATTCTCCATTTCCTTGATGGTCTGACAGTGAAATCAATTTGTTTTTCCTAAGAAGCAGGCACTGAAAACATCCGCAGTCACGCCACCAAGGACATTGCTGCAGTAATCATCACTAAAAGCCTGGAACACACATTTGCTAAGGGCCATTAATTAGATATTTTTGGGAACAGCCTTTAATTTTGCCAAGAACCTGGAATGCTATTCAGTACAACCATGCATCAGCAATCAAAGTAGCATATTATCGTCTCAAAAACCACCTCCAAGCAAGACTCACCAAGTCCTTGCTAGACAGAAAAATACTGCCTGCAAGTTCCTTTTTTAAGCCAAGAAAGTAGGAAAGGTTAGCATCAATAAACATATTAGCAGGAACGACTTTCATTTACTGCATAATAATTTTCAGTGAAATACCTCTGACTAATTGGCAAACTCCACATGCTTTATGAGCATGAACTAAAAGAAATGTATACTAAACCACAGATCCTTCCAGATATGAATAGTTATCTGAATGTGTTTTGAACTGTCCATTGTCTAATACAGTGACCAACACTCTGCAAAACCTTAGCCCAGTGTTTGCATGTTTAAAAAAAAATTCTGCATTTTCCAAAGACAGAGGAAAAGATCATTTAACATAGCTCTAAAGCAGTGGTTCTCAAACTTTTTTTTAGACGTGAGGCACCCCTTGATAGATGCAAGGAACCCCTCAGAAAATGCCACCTCTTCATTTTCAAATAATCACAAGAGACCCGAATGTTTTTATCTTGCGACTCATGCTTGCACACTTCGCAATTGTTCACACTGTGTGGCATCCTATGGCTAGCCTAAAAGGATCTCAAGGGACCTCAGGGTGATGTGGCACGCTGGTTGAGAATCACTGCTCTAGGAGTGCATGTGTGTTAATAATGGGGACAATGATGAAGAACTTCAATGTTTGCTATTTTTACATTCAACAAATAACCAATAATCATAAATGAATACTGAAAGGAACTGGCCTATAAACTAGTGCCTCAGCACAATTGTTTCCATGCCAACAGAGCTCAGAAATGCATACAACTCAACAAAAGTAAATACCCTACAAAAGGTGGGGAGAGGAGGGGAGGGGAGCAGGGACGGGACAGTGCAGTAGCCTAGTAAAACTGCACAGTAGTGCGTCATAGCACGGATAGTGCTAATATGCTACTGCGCAGTATTATTAGGCTACTGTGCAGTAGCATCATTTAAAAGGCGTTCACCAGCACTACTGTACAGTAACACTGGTTACTGCACATTTATTTAGTACTTGCTAATACAAGTACTAAATAAATGCACAGTACCAACTGTGCAGTAGCATCTGATGTAGAAACCAAGAACCTGACCATACCTAACTATTGTGCAAGCAGAGTAGGGAACTTGACAGCAAGGAATGAAATTTAAGGCATGAATAGAATATGGGCAATAGTTCTTCACCATTATAGTTCTTTTAAAAGTTGTTATTCAATGGTACAGAAGAAAGTATGATGCTAACCAGCTTAACTGAAAAAGCAGGGCACATTAATATGTACTTTATGAAGGTCTCTAGTTGCTCAAAATATAAGAATATCTGGCGCCCCCAAAATATCAGATCCTGAATGTGCCACTTATTAAGATTTTTTTTTTTATTTCACTCAAGACCTTAGTTTGCCCTTATTCATCTCAAGTAGCATCTTAATTTGCAGTCAGCCAACAGGAGTACTTGTGGAGGAGGATGGTTCTCAATGAGAGTGTGCACGACAAAATAAGGCACACTGGTGAGTCAGCTAAAATATTAAATGACAGACTTGAAATACATAAAAGCTATGGGCCAGATCCTGTTCTACTCATCAAGGTAATTCTATGCACAAGTATAATTTAGATCCTTTAATGCAATTTATTTCCACCCTGCTCAAATCTCAAAAACTGTTAATGCAAAAGAAGGGTGATTTCTTTTGCTCCCTGCAGATTTTTGGTGCCTTCGTCTAAAGGCTAAGGTAAGAATGAGTGACAAAAGAAGAGGCATTAATGGATCATCAGGACCTCAAAACAGGGTGAAAGAGGACTGCATTTAGGCACCTATATCCACTGAGGCACATGACAAATGAAACAGAATCTGGCCTGACTAGCTCTTCTGTATTAGAAAAGGAAAGGTAAAAAAAGGAGATTTGTGGAAATATATACATTAATATTTATATATTAAGATGCAACTTAATTTATGTAGATGTGTGAATATTTTCATCTCGAGTACCGGTGAAAAAAAATACCACCACTTGCCATGTTACATGGGAAAATGGTATTCTAAAAGTTCACCCATCATTTATAAGCATAATACAGTGTCTACAAAATTACTACAGGTATTTTGAACAATAAAAATTAAGAAATGTTAAACAAAAATGACTGCCAGAGATCTCCAAGTCACAAATTTCAGGCTAGCCTTGACTTTTATACCCCATAACAGCAAAAAGTTTCAAGTGTTTGGTCTTTAAGCCTAAATAAATAAATAAATAAATAAAAACACAAAGTAAAAGGTTCCATAAAACACATATTACAAATTAACATAAGCTAAAGTCAGGACATTAACTTTCTGTGTTTTAATGCTCTCTTAATTTCTTTTATCAAGTAAATAGCATAGTAACTGCTTTTCTTTCTATTTAGTTCTAGAAAGCATATTAAAAGAAATTAGGTTGACGACTGAAGGAAAATTACAGTCATGGATTTAGCAACTGGGATTTCCCAACTTCTACCAGTAATGCATTTTGCCGCATTTTTATTTTACTTTTATGCCTGCGTTCTTCATGAATATTAAATGTCAGAAAACACCAAATGCCAGTAGTAATACAAAGGCAGTTACTAAAACCACATCCAAATGGACATATAAATATGTAGATAATGTCTATGTCCACATTCACACATACTATACTTAGAGGTGGCATATTAGAGTACAAGTTTTATACAAAGTGCACTCTTTTAATAGCCCTCATGGCATCAATGAAGGCCAATAATTCATCAGCAGAGTCCTACCCCAAAATGCAAGCTTCTTGAAATATCAGGGGGTTCACAAATGATATTTTCCCTCTAGTAAATTCTGAATGCTGTTCCACTGTAATTTTTAGCTCTGAAGTTTCTAAGTTTTGCTTTCCCACCCCCGCCCACCTTTTAAAACTATTTTCATGGAAAGATTTTGTCTTTGAATGCAAAATGAAACAAAAACAAAACAAAAAACCTCATATGCTCTAGGATTCAGAAGCCTGATTCAAAGATCAGTGAAGTCATTAGAGCTAGGGACAGACATTACACATAAACCAATTTAAGTGATCAGAAACTGGTTTAACCCTCTAACAGAACAGATGTTCAGGTAACATAAACCAGTTTGAAAATGGCTGAAATCGGTCTGAGATAAACCTGGTTGAATGTAGTATCAGACTTAATTGATTTGGGTCAAACTGGTTTATGCAATGTCTTTCCCAGACCCCTCGCTGGTTTAAGATAAATCAGACACCCCCAGCATCCCAGCATGCTCTCTGAGCTGGGGGGGCACTCTGCTCCATAGCAGGGCTGGCCCCTCCCCTCCGCTCCCTGGCTGCAGCTCCAGCAGAGACTTGCAGGCACAGCAGCATCTGCCTGGCTTCCTC
>NW_017729033.1:15247092-15247514 GCF_001723915.1 Gavialis gangeticus
CCCCCCCCCCCCCCCCCCCCCAGCTCAGCCGTGTGCAAGGGAAGGGAGGGTTGCTTTACTGGCTCCTGGATTCTAGCCTTAACAACTGCAGGCATGTGCCTGCATTTCTGGGTTGTCTGTGCAGTTACAAAGTGATTCAGCCTCGCTAGGTTAGACTAACCTGCAAAGATTGAACCAATTCAGGCTCAGGCTTTTTGAATGTCTGTCCCTAGCCTACGGGTCTTTTTACTGACTTCAGCGGACTTTGGATCTGGTCCCAAGTAACAGATATATATGGTTGATTCACAACATGACATGTCTGAAATTCACTGTGAGGGGTTTTTTTCTTCAAATTTGGACTGTAAGGATAAGCCAATAATCAAATCATCAAATTCTATGAGGGATTCATAGCAGCTGAAAAATGGCAATTTGTTTTGGAAGGG
>NW_017729033.1:15257670-15265158 GCF_001723915.1 Gavialis gangeticus
GGGTCTTTTTACTGACTTCAGCGGACTTTGGATCTGGTCCCAAGTAACAGATATATATGGTTGATTCACAACATGACATGTCTGAAATTCACTGTGAGGGGTTTTTTTCTTCAAATTTGGACTGTAAGGATAAGCCAATAATCAAATCATCAAATTCTATGAGGGATTCATAGCAGCTGAAAAATGGCAATTTGTTTTGGAAGGGAGCCCCATCAATATTACTTGTCCCCATCTTTGTGCAAACTACTAGCATGAGGTAGTACACTGCTCTCTCTGTAAAATAAGCACACTGTTGTCCATGAAAAAACCTACACACCTGCTTAGCTCTGCATATTCTGAGCAGTCCCGCTGAAGTGAACAGGACAGTTTATAAGTGAAAAGTTAAATGTGTGATTAAGACTCTGCAGAACCAGGTCCTAAGATTTATAGTTCATTAAGGCAGAGTTTAGTGATATGAAATGAAAAAAAAACAAACTTATTTTCTGATTTCCTATTAAACATGTTAACAATACTTGAGATGATACTGGAAATTGAAGTTTATTATTTAGGTGGCAATTGACATGTGCTTCTCTGTTAACATGAAGAAAGGACCAATGGGGATGACTACAACAGTGGCTAAGCATTAGAATAGGGTAGTGACAAGCTGTAGAAATTTTCAAGAACAGATTAGACAGACAGTTGGCTGGGATGGTTTTTAGTCAGAGATGACCCTGCCTTGAACAGGGGACTGGACTAGATGACCACATGGGTGTGGGACAGACATTGCACAAACCGGTTTAACGCAAATCAGTTAGGCCTGAGACTACATTCAACCAAGTTTCTCTCTAACCAGTTTCAGCCATTTTCAAAACGGTTTATGTGAACTGAATTTCTGTTCTGTTACAGGTTTAAACCAGCTTCTGATCACTTAAACCGGTTTATGTATAATGTCTGTCCCTAGCCATGAGCTCCCTTCCAGCCCTGCTTTCCTATGCTCCTAGCAGGGACATAGATGGGTAGCTGGTCATCTGCTTCTTACCTCTTCCCAGAGACTGTCAACAAGGGAATAGTCTTGGAAAGACACCTATCTGCTAACCAATTCATGTCACCATACTACTTCAAACAATTAGCAGATTATATTGATTTTTCACTCAGCACCAGGTTGGATAGGATCTGAACTAGTGACCTAGAGGTAAAGATTGCATATACTTAAATATATGTAGCACACAATAAAGAAGTAAAAAACAGCATTAACAATGCAATGACTATGATGGCAAATTTCAGCAATTACATATTTAGCAATAATTCTCCCAAGCTACGGAAAATAGAGTCGATTTATATAACTAAAAGAATGTTGGGCAGAATTGGGGCATTATCCCATAGAATATGGAAATTCTCATTTTCCACCGGCCCATGTCCAGAGCCAAACAGAAACACCTTCAGTTTGAGTATGTTAGCCCAATGAGAATCTAACTGTTCTGCACTCTCCCGTTGTCGCCATGTATTTTCATCATTAGGTCTGAACAGAAGACCTGATATAGGACATGAACCATTTTCCTCTGGCATCCTAGAGAAAAGGATAACCAACATCAGTCTCAACTCATGGGAAACTATCACCCAGGAATGCTCCAAAGGAAGGAAGAGTGCGCTGCAGGAATCTCAGTATTTTTGAAACTTCATGACAACAACAGGAGATGGAAAAGCGGGAGTGGCAGAAACAACGTGTTGTGGACTGAATCAAAAACCCAGCGCCACCCGCCCCATGCAGAAAGACATCTCCGAGCTGCAGCAGAGTCTGTCGATTCCAGATAGGCCTCATCAGCCATCTTCGGACACACAGATAAGACAATCATCTTGGACTGCCGAAGAAGACTGAAATGAATCGGATGGGTTTCAACCCCCACCATCACAAAACATTACTGCAGTCCACAAAATCACAAAAAGCTAGAAACCTGGCTATCAAATGATTGGACTATGTATAAAACCACATACTGGACAATCTTGAGTAGGACTCATACTCTAAAGGGAACTTCCTTCTTGATTTGGACTACCAGACTCTGTGATGTAACATAGACGTGATACAGATGGTGACAAAAGGCTCCTGTGGGAAGCCTTGCGTTTTGCCCTGGATTCAGTCATGCAATTAATGAGAGGGAATTGTGTCCTGCTATGGGTGTGATTCCTGCATGGGCCCCACTTCAGGAAGTAAAGCACAGGAGGAAGCCAGATACAACAGCTGTGTGGGTTAGGGAAAACCCTAAAATAAAACTCACAAAAATCCCCCTTTCCGTTTTCAACAGAAGCTATTTCTCTCACCATTTTCCATCTGGTTCTCATACAGTAGCCATCTTTACTCATCTCTCGCCTCAAAGTCTTTACTGCTCATTCAAGGTGCAAACTCACACTGCAAGAAATCCTCCTCTACGCTTCCCTTTCCAGAGTTCAACTGTTGAGTAAAAATAGCTTGCAATCATGTCTCCAGTTCAAATATCTGAATCTCATCAGGATCAAGAGTGCTCGGTGCTAGCAAAACACTGTATTTCAATAGTGGTAATGCTGGATTTCACTGTATTGCATATGACTTGCAGGCTAATCATTGCACCATTTGTTTGCTGGATACTTCGCATGTTAGTCTTGTCAAGCTAACTGATACAGTAGGACCTCCTTGTCTGAACATAAGACCTAAAGAGGGAGCACTATAGCGGTGGAAAGCCATTTTTGGATTGAGTCTCTCCCCCATAATTACAGAAGAATGATTTGTCTGGGACACAACTATTAGGTCAGACTGGATTCTTTTCATGTTCTCTATTTTAATTCAATTCAGAGTAGAAAACATCCATACACAAACTCTGAAAGCCCTGGCAATTACATAAATTAGAAAATCAGATACATATGGCAATAAGCTCTACAAAGCAGCAGTTCTAAATGCAAATGATGATGATGATGATACCATCTAGCCTTCATATAACACTTTTCATCAATAGATCACACTGTGCTTTACAAAATGGGGTCAGTATCAGTGTCCCATTTGGCAGATAGGGAAACTGAGACAAAATGAGGAGAAGTGACCCAAGGTTATTCTGCACACTACTAGCTGAGCTGGGAATACAATCCAGGCTGCTTGAGTCTCTGTCCAGTGCCACACTAACATGCACCAACACTTCTGTTTCCCTCCACTCTTATCAACAGCTGGGCAAAAAGAGACATGCAGCACACTTTGAAAGTCAGTGTATTCAAACCAGAGGTGTGGGAGGTAATTCCAGAGCCCTGAAGCCCATTGAAGAACAGTCTCAGCAGCCCCCTCTGTACTGCATCCAAGAAAACCTAGCATCAGCTGCTCCACTTGTGGAGGGAAGCAGCTTCAGTATCCTGTGCCCTGTGTAGCGTAGGGCCTATTCTGGTTGAAAGGAGGAAGGGAAATGTAAGTTATTTAGTAAAGAAGTAATCAACTTGGGCCTTGTCTTCATGTGAAAGTTGCAGCTGATTCTTAAACAATTTAAGTCAAAGCAAAAGAAGTGTAAACCAAACTGCAATAAGAGAACCTGTGCAGGGGGCTGTGCCATTTCAACTAAATTGGTTTAAAACCATGTCCCAGTTCAATTAAATTGGTTTAAACCCATGTCCTTTAGTGTAATCTGTGAAACTCTCTCAGGCAGACAAGGCTTTATTCCCAGGCCAATCTTCTCATGATGTCTACGCAGAATCAAAGACATCTTTGATATTTTAGGGCTACTCGCTGCTTTCAGTAGAATAACCAAGGCTTAATATTTTATTTGGAAACATTTTCAAATGTACAATTAATACAGAACTCAAGCAGGCAAACTTTCCAGTCTCATTTCTGCAAAGCAATTTTTTCATCCTAACAGACCCAAAGCATATGCATAGCTTTACTATGCTTGAAAAACACTGTAAAATCTTTACCCTAGTTACAATAACTTTCTGCAACAAAGGCAAAAGCAAACTTTGATCTCTTCTGCTTCTTTTCTGCTTGCAATCTTCTGCAAGAGAAAGATTATTTTCCTGCTCCAACAAACAAAACACTACTTTTGCTAGCAAAGCTATACAGCTCAGCATGTTCAGAAAAGGAAATATTAAGAGACTTAAAAGCAGGCCAAGGGAGATGGCATTAACAAAGTTATTAAGCTGAATGTGAAGCAGTACAAAGTTTGCAGTGTTTAGGCGTTAATTCATTCTAGTTGCCCATTTAAAATACACTGTAATATTTACGTTGCTGTTTTATAAAGAAAGCCAGTGTAGTCTATATCTGTATCATGCTAAATTCTGTATATGAATGATAGGGTGCATTCCCCTGTCCACAGGTAGGGGCTTAATTCATCTCTGGTATGATGGAGTCAGTTGGTCAACAGAGTAACACCCAAGTCATCTTTGGTTCAGTGTTTTGCATCCGGTGAGTTGCCAGCTCCAGTTCCCAATGATTGCAAAGGGAGCAGAGTGACGGAGGGGCGGAGTCAGGCTTTGCAGAAAAGGACTGCTCTGTAGTATCTCATGGGATAGGGACAGGCATTACACATAAGCCAGTTTAAGTGATCAGAAACTGGTTTAAACCCATAACAGAACAAATGTTTAGTGCACATAAACCAGTTTGAAAATGGCTGAAACCGGTTTGAAATAAACCTGGTTGAATGTAGTATCAGACTTCACTGATTTGGCTCAAACTGGTTTATTCAATGTCTGTCCCAGACCCCTTGCTGATTTAAGATAAACCAGGCTCCCCCAGCATCCTGGCATGCTCTCTTTGGCCAGGCTGGGCTCTCTGCTCCACAGCAGGGCTGGTCTCTCCCCTCTGCTCCCTGGCTGGAGCTCTGGCAGTGATTAAAAGCAGCTCCCTCCCTCCCCCTCACCATTCCCTGCTAAGCAGGAATTCCCTCCTCCCCTCTGCCTTGCTGAGGAGGTGTCTGTGTATTAGCTAGGAGGCCACATGCTGGCTACAGTCTGTGCTGAATCAACAGGTAGAATCAACAGGTAGCTGGTAATGTCCCTCTATTGTTTTCTTAATGGGGTGATAAACACTGAGTTAGGGCATGATAAATACTGTTATCAATTCCCTGCTGGGCTAATTAGAGCATCCTGCCTTGGTCTGACCACACCCACCGACCTCAGCTCAGTGCTGTGGAATGGATGGGATGGCTGCTTTAGCACCCCCCACCTTCTAGCCTGAGCCACTGCAGGCAATGTGCCTGCATGTCTGGGATGTCTATGCAGTTACTAGTTGGTTCAGCCTATCCAGGTTAGACTAACCTACAAAGATTGAATCAATTCAGGCTCAGGTGTTTTGCATGTCTGTCCCTAGCCACGCTGACCAACCTGTAATGCTGCCTGTAATGCTGGTCTCTCTACAGCATACACAGAGGTAGGAACTAGAATTACATCTTGGATGGCTGCAAGATGGTTGTACAGTGGGTTAAATGTGTGTGAATGTGCTTGGCTGCTTTTGAAGTCAAGACAGTATTTGGGGTTGAAAGGGAAACTGTCTGGATAGAAGGGTCTCAAGCCTGTACCCCTGGCACAAAGATTTCTGCAAGAAAGCCTGGCTGTCGAACAAGCAAAGATAAACATGCTCTACCAAGATCAAAAAGCAAACTATTGCGAAACAGTTTAAAAAAAACCTCAAGATACTCTGGGAATTAAGTAAACTAAAAACTCCCCTGCAATATTCTCGTCATAACTAATTTGTGATTTCCTGTACTCACAGTGCTGACAGCACAATAGAGGCTCTATTGTGACCCTCCCTCCCCCAAACCATTTAAAAAACAGCACATTTTTTTATCTAGACAGTTGAGTCTGAAATACATTCTGCTTCTCACAGATAAAAGGTTATTTTCTTAGATGTTGCTTTTACTTATAATAAAATCAGCTGTCTGGTGGCCTCAAGTTCAAAGACGGAACCAGCCAAGCAGCAGCAGTGCTTTGGTGGCTAAACTGCTGACCAAGAAGCTCAGCAAGGGTAGGCTTAAGAAGCCATTTAAGCAGGAGGAGAAGAACAGGAGAAGACTCTAAATGGAGTCCCCATCCCAAAATTCAACAGGCTGACATAAGCTGCAAAACTGAAAAGCCCCCAGGGGGCTGGAGAATCAGTGAGAGTCCCCTGATGGAAACACTGAGCAAAGTTACAGTAATATTAATTATGCATGTGCACAGGGGGGAGAAAGTGGTCCTTTATGCTGAAGTCACTGAAGATCTCAGTATTCTAGACAGATTTTACAGACATATTTTGACAACGAATGATTTTTTTTAAATGAAAACAGCTATGAAAAAGGGTTAATGCCATGATACTATCCAAAGATCACTTTTCATCCCGAGGATTCCTTTGGACAGGACAAACAAATTGATACACACACGATTATTTCACACATCACTGAAACACAGCAACTTTTGGACATGATTTTGAAAGGTTGCTTTAGGAGCTAATTTTAGACAGAAAGGTTAAAATTTAGCCAGGACTGGGGAAACCAGAAATGCCTTGAGATCTTTGGTCAGGATCTTAGTTGTATGTCTTGTCCAGAAAACATGTTGGTAACACAGAGAGTGATGCAGCTGGCCAATTCAAGTCAAACACACACATGCAACATAAAACCGTTGTCAACCAGTGAGGTTATTTCTCCTGATTCTTTCAACACCAAACAGCTACGATACACATTAACGCTATTCAGTGAAGTATTACAAGCATATTAAGATGTTTGGTACACCACAAATGTGAAAATGCTCATTATCTGGTTGAATATAAACAGTTTAACGTATCTGGTGCAACACATTAAAGAGAATAAAGCACTTAAATATCAGTTAAGGAGCTCAGTGCCTGGCTTGTGGTTATCTCTGCAAAACAGTTTTCTCCTACATGACTCTGCAAAGGCTAAAACTACATACCAAAAAGGGCAGAGACGGTCTGTGACCATCTACTGAAACTTGGCTCATTTGGGAGTTCTGATTAAGTGCTAAACATTGCAGTTTATGACAACACACTTTTTTTTTTCCAGCTGAGACTGTTGCTCTCTGAATGGGCAAAAAGACAAAGGTAAGCTTGTAACATTCAGATTACAGCATGTGGGTCAATTGTGAAAGACCACCTTCAGGCAAAACTCCCACCGAAACCAAAGGAAACTTTGCCTGGGTAAAGTGAAGTTTCAATTGCACCTTTGACTATTGTGCATCAAAGAACGCACAGAACAATGAACCGCTTCAGGCAGCAGTCACTTTCTGCAAACCCACCTGTGGATCAGCCCAACCTAACGGGAGAGCATGTGCCATGGTGAAACTCCATTTTTGCCAATTCCCCCAACTTTTGGCTTATTTGTGCACTACTTTGACATTCTGTAGAATGACAAAATGTCACAACATTTGGGGAAGGTGAGAAGGGGGGAGAGGGCATCCTACTTTAGTGATTCTCAGTGCATGACCACACCCTAGCATCATTTTTAGTTATTGCCTCCCCTTGAGAAGTGGATCTGTGGGTTACCACGAGCCTATTTTTTTTTTTTTTTTTGGTCTATT
>NW_017729033.1:15265208-15273895 GCF_001723915.1 Gavialis gangeticus
TTTTTTTTTTTTTTTTTGGTCTATTAGATGTATGAACTCAGCAACCGCAGATAGCTAAAGAGGGTGAGAAAGTCTCTCTGTACCTATCTCTTGTAATGTTTGACACTAAAGTTTCATAAGGGAGGAGCCACATCTCAGCTAGCCTCGTGTAGATGGTAGGGGGTCCGGCTTCCACTTAGATGCAAGGGCAGCTTTCTGCAAGGCACCTGGAGCTTCATGCGGCAATACTTTAAAGTTAGGCATGATCCCTCCAGGAGTTCCTGCTTTGAAGATGTGCTCCCTTTCCATCACAGGGCTCTGCTCAAATGCATTACATTTCAATCTTTAAAGACATATTAGGGCTTTTTAGGAAGACTGTTACTGTATCTCCTACAGTGAGAAGTTTGGATTGTGAACAGGAATGTGGACTTATGACTCAGGCAAGCAAGGAATTTTATTTCTCCCTCATCATATTTTGACATCCCCCCCCCCACATCTACCCCACACAAAAAAAAAAAAGAAAAAAAAGAGGAGAGAATAAAAAGTGACTATTGCAATGAATTTTCAGACATACAGTCAGGAAGCATGAACAACTTCGATTCCAGATTTATATAACTCTCCTAGCGGTGATGTAACAAGCTGAAAATGATTTAGGCACTGACAACAGACACCCACTGACCTGTGAATATAACTGTTTTAACAGAATATATGACTCAAGCCACAAAATATCTAAGCAGAAGTAAAATTAAAAGGCCAATGTTACCTGATTTTAAACGGTAAAACACAAACAAGCCTAAATGTATTACAGAAATAAAAGTTTCCTTTGAGAACAACCAAGTCTGAAACCACTGTAAATGTCAGTGCTCACAGTCAAGAAATTTAAGAGAATTTCTTGTGCTATTTTCCAGGCTGCTCTTTCTGGCTGACTAAAGAAACTATACTTGCAAGTACACTAGAGGGGGATCCCCCCAAAAGCTAGAATTTTTTAATAAGAGAAGGATGAAGAGTCGAACACGTAGAGGCACACAGAGGACCCTTCCACCAAATAAATAAAAACAAGGAAAATGATGTAGCAATTTGTGACATGTAGGGGTTTTTTTGCAGAAAATCAAACATGGATTTACACAAACTCTGATAATCTCATTGTATTCCAAGAATAATTTAGACCATAAGTACCCAAACATTTAATTGCCCCTATTTCAAACAGCCATAGTAATGCAACCATTTTATAGTCCTCTGCCCTTGATGCCTGACATCAGAGTAATCATTCGCCTAGCCAAGTGCAGCAGAGGTGTGAGCAAAGGAGTGCGGGGAATAGAGGAATCAGAAAAGAAGAAAGGAGCAATTTCTACGTTTTCCCTCGACTTGATTGAGTATCCTTATATTATCAGGGTTTTCCCTGATAAGTCTCTGCACTACACAAAAATCAGACAAACTAATTATATCTAACAGACACAAACTGGCTCATTAGCAAATGGTATAAGACACTAAATAAGAATAAGACACTAAAAATAAAGTGATGATAGTTTAAGATAAGATACTAAAACTGTGTCACACGGGGGATGACAAGCTAATTTCTACATTTTCGTCTTGAAAATTAAGTGACTGCTCTAGGATAGCCGACGCAAGTGTATTCTACACGTCACACGTCAAAAGCAGTTCACCTGTTCATTGAACAGACGCTCTATCTCTTGAAAGAAAACTTAGAGGTGCTGTTTTTTCAAAGTGATTCCATTGAATTATCTGAAGTTCCTCATATTTCTGCCCACGAGAAGCAATTTCTCTTTTAAGTGCTGCTGCTGCCTACTGTCACAACGACTTCCCCACACTGAGACAAAAGCCTTGATTTGGGCCCCTATATACTCCTCTGGCAGCACAAAAGCTGGAGCGTTCTTTCTGCTGAGGCTAATTTAACAGCTGTCTGTCATTTCCTGCCTCGGCCCCGAATTACGGAGCAGGCAGGGATGAGCCAAAGCAGACTGCCCTCCAGATAATTTGTGAGGACAGTCACAAATTAGAAGAGCCCTGGGCTGTTTCAAGTTGTACCAGGGTTGGGGGCAGGTCTACGGCCAGAACTAGAATTAGGAGGGTCAAGGGTGGTTGAAAGCCTTTGCACCTCTGTTTCCTTCACCAGCCAAAGCATGGGACAGGACTATCCAAAGACTATTGCCCCAAACGTTTAATACATGCCAAGCAAAGTGTTCAACCTATAGGCTCAGCCACAGCAAGCTTTGGCTGCCAACTTGCGCGAAGTCAGAGCCTTCCTTACGCTTTGCTCCATCGGATGCTGCCCGCATCACAGTGCGCATCAGTACACGCCAGCAGACACGCATGTGCTCCTTCGGCACACCTAGCACACGAGCCGCTCTGAAAGACGGGATGAGACTATTTTGTAATGAAAATAAACGCATCTGAAAATATACCTCTTACACCACCAAAAGGTCTGCAGTGCCTTAATGCTGCCTTGAGTTTCTAATCTTGTTAGGAGGATGCAGTTATATATATATTTTTGCCTTTTGGCAATATAAGTAGGTTTGTTTTAGAATGACATGAAAAGAACGTCTGCTACATTTTTCCCAGGGGGACTAAAAAGACAGACTGAATCGCCATCTTTGTTTTTAAGGTGGTGGGGGAGGAAGGAAATCATGAACATAGCGACACAATGCACATGCAGCAGGACCTTCATTTCTGCAGGCTGGAATTAGCTAGTAAACACTTTGAGTGTGGGGAATGCAGGGAGCCTAAGGGCAAAGGTCTGCGGTACTATAATTTTTATCCTCACCTTAAATTTTAAGGACACTTTTACACTGTGCAACTCCATCCCTACTCTCTCATTAAATAAATAATTACAGGGGCCAGAAGGTTAGGTAGCCTCAGATGAGACTGAAATGTTGCTACTACTGCCAGCTGCCATGGGATTTGAGAGCCTGACACTTGCTGAAGAGTATCACCTCATCAATGCTCCAGCTGGCCTGAGAAGCCAGAGACTAAATATTGCTTTTGAATCCAACTCACAAGTGGCCAGCCTCCAATCTACCCTGGTTGCCTTAAAGAAATGCTACTATTACAAATTAACATTGGGGAAGGAAAGGCAAAATGGCAACCAAGACCAGGAGCCCAGATCTGGGTGGCTTTAAATGCACATGTAATATTGTTTTTTTCACAGCAGTAAATAAAAGTAGCACATCAATCCTTCTGTGCTTTTACTTTGATACAAGTGAAGTTGATGTCTTCCCATGCACTTATCAGTCGCTCAAAATACCCTGCATATTTCACATCTTTAACAGCCATACAAATGCACATTTTAGGAAAATGTCAAAGTTCTCTCAAAGGGTACAATCTTGCCTAATTATCTAATTGCTTTAGATGTTATTTGACAGAGACGGGTTGACACTAGGCTTCAAAAAGCTACAGTGCACAGTTCAGTAGCTGTATGGTAATATATTATCATGTCCAGTCCAAGTTCTAATCTCTTTAATGAGATTTTGAACTAAGTGCTGTGATGGCTGTGTTCACATTGTAAATAAAATTAAAACTCTTAGCAATAAAGATATTAATAAATAAATGCATCAAGAATTTTGAACAGGGGACAGATACAATGTCTCTCTTCACCACTAAAGAGTATACTTAAAAAAGAGAAAGGAAGAATGAACTGAACTAAAAAGTGTAATACATTTTTCATTTGCTTTATCACATTACCTTAATTCAATATTACGCCCACATATTGTAGCATATCTGGTATTTAGGACCATGAACGGCTCTCAGACTCCACATAGTCTTTTCTCATCCATACATAACAATACTAGATTTTAAACAAATCTATAAAGCAAAGGAAAAAGACACAACAGACCACTTCCACTGGGCTAAACTGAGCTCTGTTCCACCAGTGTTAATGCAAAATAACTCCATTAACTTTACTGCAGTTACTTCAGATTGACACCAGTATAAATGAAAGAATGATTTAGCCCCATGGATTTATTTCGAAATGGATTTTGTTACTGTGTAATGTAAGTTCAATATTTAGACTGAAAAACTAAGACAATCTGTTCTTATGAGGAATTGATAGTAAAGAGGCAAGAGATTTTGTTGCTTAGTGTCCTTTCAGACAATACATTATATTATATTTAGCTAATATTTTTTAAATAGAGATCAAGGAAATCCACTGTTGTAATTTTGCTTGGGGGGGGGGGAGGAGAACAGGGGAGATCAATAAAGAGCATTAATATTGAAATCACCAAAGTTAATTTGTGCTGCTAATTTTATCCAGCAGCTACAAAAAGGTTTACACTAATGCACATATATGCCAAACACGAGGAGAAAATTAAACCACATGCAGATACACCCTGAAAATTATTTTCCCTCTGTTAGCACAACTTTCTGAGTAATTAGCTTTTTCACTTCATTATTATTTACTAAATAAGCTGGCATATTGACTACAGCCAATTAATTAGAGGGATTTCTAGCTAAGCAATCGTGACTGAAATATGGGTTTTGTTCTTATTAAAGTCTCCTTTTTCTTTTTCTACAGAAATATGATGATGAGATCAAAAATATTGTAACAGATATACCGAACAGCTTGCAAAGGACCAACCAGCCTGCTAAATAAATTTGCTTATGTTTTCTAGACTCGAGAAAAGGAATCTCTGTGATGCATTAAAATCACCCATCAACAACCCAAATATTATAATTTGTTTTAATGCACTGAAAAACTAGACATTCACTATTAACCCATCAGGCCTCATTTTTTTTAAATGAGGCTGAAAGGATGATTTTCTTGTAGCTGCTCTACCATGGACTAGATAGCAAACACTCTGCTATTATTAAAATACTAAGTCAAATTATTTTAAGCCACAACAGGTGAAATTTTAAAAAGTATTACTGGTAACCATATAGTCTAAAGACACAGTCTGAATCCCTATTAGAAATAGAGAAGCAGGCATCTGATTTTCAAATATTTGAAAAAAAAACAGACACACAAATATTGCATCAAATATACACAGCAACTAAAGTTATTATATGCAGCTCTATTGCTTTCTCTCGGAATATAACTTGTTGTTAGACTACATTTTGCTGTTGTCGGTTCCTTAAGGAGCACATAATAGTCATCAGATTAACACAAGAATTTTAAGCAAGCAATTTATCCACATACTGTAAAATCATCCCATGCAGGTTATCTGTCTTTACCTTAAACAACAGCAGCAATCCATAAACGCATTTGCTAGCACATTAAAAAAAAAAAAAGAAAGAAAGAAAGAAATTCAGATTTCTGGAGAAAAGCCTTACCTTTCAAATAAATAACCTGTCCACAGATTTAGCAAAATCATTTCAAAAGCCAGGCCTTAAGCACTTTTAACAGCAATAAAATGCCGCTTTTAGACTTCCTGTTTATTGAAATATTAGTACGAGGGTTGCTTTTGTTTTTTTTCTTTTTTTTCTTTTTTTCCTTCAAGGCATTTTACCTGCGTTTTACTGCAGTTAAAAGCTGGGGCATGGCTAAATCCAACCACATAGACATAGATTTTTTTTTTTTTTTTTGAAGAGTTAAAATTCTGGATATAGATTTAAAGCTATTTTACTTGCAGACGTTTCTCTTTTTTTTTTTTTTTTTTGGAGAAAGAATGAACTAGAGTAGCAGTCAAGTTCAGGTCCCTTCACCCTGCTTCAGCAAGTCTTCTGTTAAATTTGTTTAATATCCCTCTATTCCGGCAGTTGCTAGGCAAAGTTGTCTGAAAGATAATGATGTCTGGCCATCAGCTCCTCTCATTTAGAAATAACCATATATTAGCTAACAAGTCAGGAAAAAAAATGCACTCTCACTCACACACAAAGCAAGCAGGCAGCGAAAGGAGGGGGATGGGAAGGGAAGCAGCAGAACAAGCCTTTATGTACACACATATATCGATGTATCTTTAAAGCAATCTCAAACAGGAAAACTGAACAAAATAGACAGTGAAATCATTACCTAGAGGCAAGCCCTTGTTTAGTAAGTGAGAACTTCCCATTGAAATATATGTCCAGTCTCTTTATAATGAGAACTTCAGGAAAATATTAAAAAAATCCTAAGCATATGGCGGCTACTTCTATTTTTCCCTGAAGTAACACACACACACACACACACACACACACACTCACTCTCTCACACACACACACACTCACACACACACAGCCCAAGTGCTGCTGTCTCTGAAAGTGGGAGAGGCATGCAGGCGGAGCGTAGGGCAGACAAAATTAATCTCTTGTTTCCAGGCACAGAAGAGAAATGAAAAGGAAACGGGAGGGAGAAAGCAGAAATAGCTCAAGTCAGCACCGTACCTTTGTCAGTTTCAACGGGGGAAAAGGAGAGTGGGAGAGGGGAAAAAAACGGACCGAAAACCCAAAATTACTTTCATAGTGTTGTAAAATTGGGTAATTTAGCCTTATCCATTTTCAAACAACTGAGCTGTTAGCCACATACCTTTTTCAGCAATTGAGCAAGGTAAAAAGTTTCATAGTGCAATTGCATTATGCATTCTTTTTTTTCTTATTTTTTTAAATTTCCCCCAGTCAAATGCCTGCACACATCCTTACTGTTTATTTTACAATTTGGTTCAGGTTTTTTCGCCTGATAGGCTAATGACAAAAAAATGCTCCTTTTCCAAGGGACCCCAAGTGAATTGTAAATAAGAGAAATAACTATATCTTTGTTTACAGAGCCCTCTTTAATGGCTCAAAGTGTAAAAGAGTGAAGGTCCAATTCTTTCTTCAGCTGAGCTAGTAAGCGCTAGCTGACTGATATGGGAATACCTACAGTGTAACTGAAGGCAGACTTGGAACAAAATGTATGTGACTATCCAAATCCTGCTATTCTTCAACATCAAATAAGTTCCCATTAATTTCCATTAATTCGATAATGCCTGCTGGTCAGCGTGCTGTCGCTGGCCCCCCTTTGTGCTTCATCCACAGAGGATAAAAGTCTCTTCCACGTTGATCAAGGTGACAGCTGTCCAAACTCACTTCCCTTTCAGTCCAGCAACTGGTCTTGAAGTCAGTGGGACCAGTAACCAAGTGAAAGAAGAAAGAAATTACTTCAGCTACAAATTTGAGCTTTGGATTGGGCCTCCAGTCAATTAAGGCCACAAGTTCACTGTAGTTTTTAATTTTTTTCTTTTTATTAAACTGCATTGGACCATGGCTCAGACCCTACATAACGACTAACTGGACTTGACTCCAGGAGCTGGGAGTTGGTTTTGACCCACATCCTTTGCGATCCCTTGCCTTTCTAGCTTTGTCTCACTAAACCTCAACCTAACAAATGACTTTTTAAACAGACCACTCTCCCATCTCTATCTTATAATCTAGTCAACAGTTTAAAAGTAAATTAAAATATAGCTTTGGTTAGCAAACCTGCTCGAGTCCCCTGCTAGTTTTTGAGGTTGTAATATTTTTATTATTTAAAAAATGTTCTTCTCTCCAGCTACTTGTGTGAAAAGCACACAAAATAAAGAAACAGGCAAGCTGACTATACAAGCAAAACGGTGAAACTGGTTATATGTAAAGTAAATAAACCTGAAAAACATTTAAAAAAAACCCCCTCCCTTCTCTAATGCTTTTCGTTTATAGGGATCAGAAGTATTAAGTGTATAAACCGTATGCACCACATGTCAGACAGCAGCATGATTTTGACATTGGCAGTGTCCCTTTACAGCCCAAATGAAAAGACTTTGAACAGCAATCATTCAGTTATTAATGTTATTGTTGCTTACCCGGTCACCGCAGAACTATTCTAACTGGTCCCAAACGTCCTGTTTCCTATGGATTCAACCCCTACCCCCATTCAACAATGGGAAAGACAATGGCTCCCACAGCTTACTGAAATTGCCAGCATTAACCATGGACAGAGCAATGATGTTGCACATAATCCAGTCTTGCTGATATCTGAACAGCATGAGAAGACGCAGTCGTTACATGCTATAGGGGTCTTCTCCACTAGAAGCAAATTAACCATTATTGACACAGAATTTAAGTTACCTTTCTGCACAGAGCCATGGAGTAATAACAAGTCATTCAAATGCTGTAAACTCTGTGTGAAGAAGCTAAATTACAAGTAATGGGCAACATGATACCTTTTGCTGCCACAGGCAAGGGAAACACGGATCCTGAATCTGACTGGGGGATGTGGGGAAGGTTCTGTCTCCTCTCAGAAAAGTTCAGGAGAGGTGGTGTCTAGCTTGTGAAACTGTTTGTTGCAGCTAGAATATCTGCTGGCTCTGAAAGCTTCTCTGCCTTTAACATCCAACCTGGAATAAGTGAGCAATGAAAGGTTATTAAAATGCATATAAACACTCCACAGGGCTATCGCACTTACGGCCTGTGGGCTGACCCTGGCTCACAGTGGCATGTCTAGTGGCCTGTGAAGATCATAGAGGGGCCAGGAATTTGGAGTCAGGACATGCCACCAAACTCTGGGGCACAGAGCCCTACTGGCAATCCATGTCGGTGGTGGGGTGAGTGACAGCTGCATTAACTTCTGCGACCACTGCCACATCCAGCTCAGAAGAAGCCACGAGAGTCTAGATCCAGCCCTGGCCAAGAGGACAGGGACAGTCCTGCCATGGAACTGACCAGGTACATTTTGGATTATATCAGGGGCTCTCAAGCTTCATGATACCGCGACCCCATAAAATAATATATACATTCACGTGACCCCCCCCCCCCCCCCCCCCTGATAA
>NW_017729033.1:15273975-15277738 GCF_001723915.1 Gavialis gangeticus
CCCCCCCCCCCGCCTCCATGATTAAAGCTATTGATTAAAGCCAGGGGTTTTCAACCTTTTTTGATTGGTGTACTCCGGCAGCCGGTCAAGAAGCAGGGAGTCTGCTGGTGGCCGGTTGACAAGCATAGGAGGAGAAGGGGTCCCCCTCAAGCCCATGCGGAGCGTAGTGGCCAAACAGGAAGCACTGGGGGCATGCAGAAGTGGAAGCGGTGCAAAGTGCTGGATGGCAGTGCCATCCCTGCCCCTTGCTTCTCCATGTTGCTGCCGAGTACCCCCTGGGGCTTTCCCAAGTAACCCCAGGAGGTAGTTTGCAGCCCCCTTTTAAGGAAGTTTGTGACCCCCTTTTAAGTTGCTCACGACCCACTAGGGGAACACGACCCACAGTTTGAGAACCCCTGGATTATATGCAAAAAACACACAAAAACCCCCAAAAGAAACAAAAAAACCCATTGATAAGGTTCTGGTCAAGCACTCAGAAGTTAAGAAAAGCAAAAAAGGTTGTCACTGCCCCCTCATATGCATGCATTATGGGACAGTCTTTAATTATACAATCACATGGTTTTTTTCCCAGCAGGCCCCTGGCTCACTCAGTGCTCAAGATGTCCAATGCATGGCCTCGGGTGTTATTTACTGCATACCTTTCAAGCGCTGCTCTAATTACATCATTATTATTTACCTCAGGAGCCTTTCTATGGTGTTCATCATGACGATGTGAGAGTGTTTCACTAATAGAACTGAAGATTATTTCACTCCCCTCTGAGATCTCCATCTCACAAACAGGGAACAAAGTACAGACAAAGAAACAATACACACTAATTTAGGGTGCTCAGTTTGAGGCCCCAATTCCTGATTCTTCTGAGTAATGAGCATTATGCAGCTGTGTATATGTTGAAAGTATGACTCCCATTACTTTATGGAGGTCCCATTATTGTGGACACTCAGAAATTGCACAAATCGGGCTCTAGTGTCTTAGGTCAGGCAAGCAGAAAATAAGGAATGGGCAATTTGTGGTCACCTATGAAGAGTTTAAGTGGCTTGACAGGAGTCGTTCAACTGCCTTGACCACGAGACTAGTACTATACATCAGAGGTCAGCAAACTTTCAGATCAGTGGGCCATCAATTGCAACCTGGCCATTGGTGGGCTGCCATTCCCCTCCTAGCAGCCTCTTCCATAGTGGCCAGCTCCAGGCTGCCTGCTGTCACCCACATCATGCATCACTAATCCCCCTGCCCAATAGCAGTGGGGAGGGCTGCACAGCGTGGCATATGCGGTAGGGTATGTACGACGGTACATCAGTGGCACACTGAAGGGCAAAGATGGAAGATGTGCTGAACCAACTGCTCACCAACACTCTTCCATGCTACTGCAGGCCAGTTCCAAGCACTTCTCAATTGAATTTGGCCTACGTACCATAGACTGCCAACCCCTGCTCTATGTATTCAAGTATATACCTTTCTACTTCAACAAATGGAGCAGAATCCTACAGTTTCTTTCAACACACAATCCTGATTCATCCTTGAAGCATGATCCTTCTTGTGCACTTAAAGCATAGTCTTATGGGGGGGAAAAAACCTAAGTAATCAAGTAATTAAAGACTGTCTCATAGTGCATACACAAAAGGCGGAATTAGGGTTGCGCAGACAGCTTTAATTCTGACATTTCCTATCTTTAGAGCACTTGACTTTGGAATCTTAATAATACTCTTCTAACTTAGATAATTGGGTGTGCAATTTCCTAGGTTGATGAAAAACAAAACTGAAAAAAGCCCAACCATTCCAGCATGTGGCATCAGATTAACACCCTGTGGCTCATCAGTGGGGCTGGAACCTTTACTCAGACATTCACCATTTAAACTAACGAAAGAAGGAACTGACGGCAGTAGTGGGATGTCATCCTCTATGTGGACTAGCATGAGAAAGGGGTGGGATATTTTCCTAACAGGTTTCACTGAAGTTTTCTGACAGCAGAGAGTAGTGAGTCAGAAATATACTCCACCCTCTACAGTGAAATGCATTATGGATGGAACAGATACTACTGCCCATCCCGTGCAAGTGTCACCCTTTCTGCCCCCATCTCAGTCTTGTCCATTCTCCCTTCCTCGCTATCTGTCCCACCCCCATTTCCCCCCTCATTCTCCACTCTTCAGGATTTATGTTTCACTTCCAGTCTCCTTGCCAGGCAATGCTATTTCCATCTCTTCATCCCAAAACTTTTGGCTCCCAATTCCTTGGCCACCTGGTTCCCTGCTCACAGATCCCCTCCCCACCTGGTTCCCTCCCACTTCAAAGCCTCCAGCCAGCCCCCATTCACAAGCGTATCCCAACTGGCTTCCAGGCCCCATCTACCTCCTTATCAGTCCTAGTAATCCACAGAGCTCCTTATCCATATCTCCTTGCCCAACCATCCCCACTTCTCTCCTTGTATGCCAGCTCCTTTTATTTTTCCTCCTTCACCAGCTTCCTCCTTTCCACTCTCTCTCAGTCCCAGTCTGCTTGCCAAGGTAGTCCTAAATCCACCTATCAACTCACAGTACCAGTGTCTCTGCCAACCTCCCAGTCCATTTTTGCCTGAGAGATACCCATTATGGGAAATTTCTGCCCAAGTGATTCAAGTTAAGAAAGTTATATCTGTTACCAGGGTATTAATAATGGGAACTGTCAGCTGACCTGAAGAGTTGTAGCACTACCAGCCCTGTCTATCATGATAATGACGGCAGAAGTTAGAGACCTACGATACAGTATGTAAGCACAAGATGCCTGCAAAGATTTCTGAGAAGGCACTTGTCTTGAGGCTGTCAAACCCCTCACTCATGTCAGTGGGGGGCAGTCAGAGAGCCACAACGCACACGAGATAAAATAATCAAGCAAAACTTTTGGTAGGTCAAACTTGCAGAGGTTCCAGCCTCCAAATGAGATAAAAAGTATGTTTAAAGACTGATGCTTTTGATAAAGCAGCACATTTATTCCAAAAAAAATAAGATATATTCCCCCCAAAATCTCCAATATTTTATATCATAAACAAATTAAATGTATATTTTAGGGGGGAAAACCCCCCAAAAACAGTGAGTTCGTTTTTTCCCTCCATTGTTAATTACGAATTAAAGTTAGAAGAAAACAGATACAAGAATACAGTCAAAATTAAAACAGGCAAATATATGAATCATGTCTTCTTACAGCTACAATCAAGAAGAATTCATTATTAAAATATATTTAAGAGAGGTGAGATAAGTAAATTCTTTTCCTCAAAAAGCAGCTTAGGAGGAGGATGGAAAACTAAAGATTTTGTCAAGATCTACTGCCAGGCTGGGTCAGCTGACTTGCATAATGCAGTACACACTAAACTGTATGTGGAAGGGATCTATGAAGAATACAATTAACTCACATAATGGCCGTGCACTTCAAGGCCTAATGATTTGCTTGGACCAAAGCTGTAACCGTGGATCTATTTGAATCATAAATAGCTATTATCGTTTCTGGAATCTTTTCCCTTTTTTTCTGCATGCAAGTCAGAGGGGAGGATTTATTATTTTAATCATTTTACAAACTTTAATTGCCCTGTCAGATTTTGGAATGCTTAATGCTTCAAACAGAAACCAGTGCTTGGAATGGAAAGATTTTTCTTACAGTGCAGCGTGGCAAATGAAAAGTGACCCTGTCATCTCTTTCCAAAAATAAAACACCAGGTTTGTCTCTGCAGAGCTGCACTGGAAACGCAGGCTTGAGAATTCAGTTCCCTCCTGGTGAGAAGTGTGTGTACACACA
>NW_017729033.1:15277956-15278785 GCF_001723915.1 Gavialis gangeticus
CACACACACACACACACACACACACACACACACACACACACACACTCTTGTAGATTACACTGATTTAAAGTAACAACCTACATTCTAAGGGCATGAGAAGAAAAATGAAAACATACCAAGATTTGATTAGATGAAAATATAACAAATTTAGTTTGTATGTGTGTACTTGTAATTCAGGGCCTGCTTCTGCTCTTATGAAAGTCACATTACAAAAGCTCCTCTAGACCCCACTGGAAGTAAGACTGGGCCCTTAATTATCCAGGGAAGTGTTACTTACATGTAGCTTCTGGCTTTCAACACAGAGTATTCTTGGTCTTGTTATTAAGAGGAAGTGAATTTGTTGAACATTTATCTTTGCCAGCCATATATTCCATGTCAGCTCTAAATTAATCCAAGTTACGCTGCTTTCTCCTCTGTGATTTGATAAGTTGGTAGGATGATTAGAGATAATTATAATAACTGCACCTTTAAATGTTAGGTTCCTAAGCAATTTAAAAACCCTACCGGAAAGGGACAGACAGTAAGATTATAATCATTTGTAAGTATGTTCTGTGCTTCAGAATTGTTGCATGACAGGTAAATACTACAGAAATAGGCATTTCAGAAGCACCTATTAGATAGGTTTCACAAGTAATTTACTTTAGCTTGGTATAGTGACACATCCAGTCTGACTACCACATTGTGATCCAGGATCCCAGGAAACCATTGTGGTCACAAGCACAGGCAACCGGTAGGTGGGGCACCTGCCCCCCCCCCCCCAAAGACTGGCCCCCAACTTGGCACCACTCGGGACAGGACAGTTTTTATTGCTGTGTGGGCCGGCAGTGTA
>NW_017729033.1:15279243-15300484 GCF_001723915.1 Gavialis gangeticus
GGGGGGAGTACTAAGCCACAGCACAGAAGTATAGGAGTGGATATGGAGCTGTTGGTCTGCCCCCCTGCTCCATCCACCAACAAATTGTGTCCCCCCAGACTCAGGAGGCACCAGTCACCCCTGGCCACAAGTGAAAGATTCTGGGTTTCCACAGCAGCCCTCTGAAGCTCAGTCTCAGCTCCCTGGCACTTTGGATTTCCCCAGTGGGCTCCTAACTCAGGGGGCTCTGTAGTCAAGAAGAGACTTCTGGAAAAAATTCAGATAGATTCTTACTTTATTAGCTTTCCCCCTGCATTTGTGCAGGGTGCCAGCAAGGGCCAGGAGAAAATGGCTCATATGCATTCCCCAAGCCAGTTTGATCCCTACCATTTTGCACTTGCAGCTATTTTAATGACATTTATATATGAACAAAGAATGGAACAATGAGAACATTGAGGCAAATAAAGATACGTATCAAATAACAGCCATAGTAAGAAAGAAAATAATGGTTGTTGTAACATTAAAGCTATGGTACATTAAGTGCAATGTAACAATACCAGAAGGAACTGGCAGACAGGTATAGAATATTTATGTTACCGGAGCCTTTGTGATTGGCAATATGGACATGAAACTAAAATGAGGAATATTTAATAGCACAATCAAATCTGATAATAACAATTAAAATCCAATAATGGATTTTTACAAGTGAAATGAGATAACAGCTTCAGTGGGGTTACATGACTGGATAAATGTTGTTCTAAAGTGGAACTGTTGTTTCATGGAGGGAGGGGAGTGTGGTACAAAATATTATGACGGGGGAGTGATCTAAGTGAGGATAAGTTGGCTTGGCGAACAGATGGAGTATTCAATAACAGGAGGTTATTAATACTGCAGTTTGGTATGCTCTACACCGCTTCAGGAGGGGACTCTCATGCTTGCTCTTTTCTGTGTGTAGGCAGGTTAGCAATCCATACCTGCTCAGATAATGCTATCTTTTTTTCCTGGGTAAGTTTCCACAGTGCAAAATTTTGTTCTTCCTGAGACAACACTAAAGGCCAGATCCTTAGCCATGGCAGCGCCGGCTTTCAAGAGATGCATGATAACTACTGAGGGGCTACATTTTATAGACGCATGTCAGAAATTAATTTTAAATAGCCAATGTTTTGTTAGGTGCCAGTGATGCATCAATTCATCTCTGATGAAATAAACAATCCCCATGCACTTTTAAGGTTTTTAGAGCTTTTCTTACTTAAAAATAATGTTGTTTTCTTTTTTCCTAAGAGCTTGTATAAATATCAGATCAGACGCACTTTTGCCTAAGCCTTTAGTTTGTATTTTTTTAAGCCCTCCTCTCATCCTTTCCACCCCCAAGCTGAAGAAGGGAATCTAGCCTGACACCTAGGACACTGAAACCCCCAGGAGAGAAGGAAAGGGGAAACAAAACAACTGAAGAGAATGGGGCTTGGACTATCTCCGCGGGAAACAATGTTGTTTCTGTTTGGGAAAGTCAAACTCCTTTTCACCTAGACTTCAGTGTTTTCTTCTCCTTTCTCCCCTGTACTGCTTTCAGTGCTCTAGTTTTGGACTATGACAAGAAGAATATATATTTTTTGGAATATGAGAGAAGCCAAGAGCAAATGGAGGGAGTCCAGTTAAATTTGCAACCCCCATTTACCTTGCATACTCTCACTATCCTTTCCTCGGGGTTACTGACACATCAGCTATATTTCAGACTCTCAGAAAATTATTTATACATTTGCTGAAAAAGAGAAATGATTACAAAAATGTAACATTTCCTCTGAAATCAATAATAACTATAATAATACTTCCCTGTACTGCATTCTGATAATTCCTATACGGCATTGTCTAATTTCTCCAATGTTCGTTTAATTCAAGCGTTACCTACTAGAGTGTTTAACTATGTTTCAACATTGGTGATACTGGATTTTTCCAGACCACGTGCCCAAGTTTGACGGTTTCTTTGGAATCGGCTTTTCTCGCGTATGATGTAAGGAGGCCATATATTGTTTAAAAGACATCTATCTGTTAACAGCTGCAGGTCTGAATTAAGCACTAGGTTTGTTACCTGGAGAACATCTAATCAAAAGGGCATGACCTTGAGGCAATCTCAAATTCGTTGCATTAGGGTTCTGTATAGTCAGCAGATGCACTTTTTCAGAAAGCAGTCGAAGAAAGACATTTCATATGCTGTAGTTTGTGACTAATCCATACATCCTGTGATTTTTAAAGTAAAGAAAGGGGTTCTAAAATGTTGTTGGTATTTGCAATGATATTGATTTCAGAAACGATTTCCCTTTGTTGAACTCTTGTACAGCTTTCCTCATTCTGCTGCAAGTATCATTGCTGGACCTTTCACACATGCTTTTTTGTTTGCTGAGTTGTAAAACGTGAACTGTTCATATGAGTATTAAATGCAATGATTTTAAAGTTGCTGCAATTTTAAGACATTCATAAAAATTCTGAAATCATAAAGTTTAGTATTAGTTTTTCAATGAAATATCATACATTTTATAGATAATCTGGGAAATCCCACTGGCAGGTCTCATAAGTAGTTCTTCCAAGAGTAAAAGGAACTGTTGGACAAAGCAGGCCTTTAAATTGTAGCTTTAATGTTTTCATGAAATACATTTTGGGAAAAAAGTCAAGAAAAATATTTTTGTTTGGATTTAACATTTCCATAATACTGTTCCTCCAGACACTGGAAAAATGTGCTAATGCAGGGACATAAAACAAAACAGCTTATTATTAAAAATTAAACTGAGCAATCTGTTTATCTGAGTTCATCGTTTGACCCGCAAGGAATGCAGAAGTAAACTAACAGCACACATGGTGAAAGGTGAAATATGATTAATGTTTTTTCAGTTGCAAAATTTAAAGGTATTATGTATAGCAATTTCCCTTTAAAAACTAAATCATAGCTTTCTTCAATAAGCCAAAACTGCTTTCTTGAGATTTTCTTATTGCTTACATAAGCCCAGTGGAACTTGATGGCTTCTTCCTATACTCAAGAAATTAAGAGTTTTCCCATGTAGATAATGGCAAATAAAGAACAGAGGATAACTTCCTTCTTTGTGAAACCTCCTGCCTCCATGGAAGTTAAGCTTTCTGGTTGCTACAAAAAAGAAAAGCCCCTTAGGACAGACTTTGAGAGATTCTAAAGATGAATTTCTAAGGAGAAAAAAACTGAGGAACAATTAAGAGATCCATGAATTCTTCAGCAAGACATGCTAGCTGTAAGAAAAGCCAATATGAGGTCCAGATAAAACAGATGGACTCTGGCTGACTACAGAATTAAAGAAGCAGATTAAAATTTCATTTGATGAAGTTCAGAGGTCTCAAAAGAGTAAAACAAATATGAACGTAAAGAAAATGTGGGTTCACTCCCTTTTCAAAGATGCAATGACTATGTCTAAGATGAGTACACACCCTGGAGACTACGCTGTAAATAATAATGGCTATGCAGAATTCAAAAACTTGCACTGTGCCAGATGAACGGAAGAGCAGAGTTATGCTTCATTAAAATCAGTGAATTCAGAATTCCCTGATGTGATATTAGCTGCATCATTAAGGGTCTCCACCCAAGATCTTCCCCTCTTTGCAAAAGGGTTTAAAAACACAGGGTGAATTTACGGTTAAATCATCTAGATTTCTTGGTTCCTATGGAGTAAGAGGAATTAATTCCCTGATTAAACTCTCCTGTTGGCTGAGATTATTATAGATTCAGTCAAAAAGAACCATCCCCAGGAAGGCTTGTGGACAAAGAGAATGAGAGAGTATGGCTGGATGGGAGAAGAAAATTACAGAGTTCCAGGCCTGGATGACATCCATTACCCATCTGTTCATAGTGGAACAAGTCCAGACCCAAAGATACAGCTGAAGCCTGCCTCATATGGCTCAGTCCCTTCTGGGCTGGCAATGCTTTTTTAAGATTTGGCACAGATGAGAAGCAGTACTTCCAATGTTACCTGTGCCCAGAGGTGAAGCAGCCTATGGATCTAAAAGACCACAAGGTATCTGTACTCCAGTGTTTCCTAGGAAGTTTCTACCATAGAGAGAACCTCTTTTCTCCCTCTTCTGTCTTAGACAACAGAGCTTGTTCAAATCTATCAGCTGCAAAGGCAGAACACTGAGGCCATGGGTGCCAGTATGACCCTCCAAGAACCAAAATCAGACAATAAAGGAAAAATGTGTACAGATTGCTTCCTTAGTCATGTCAGCATGACCATCAAACCAATATCAAGTGGATATTTGGCAAGAATAACTGAATTAGAAAACTGGATAAGACATAAAGATGGAAAATACTTCAATAAAACAATTTTAATACGAGCCTATTGAGGGTTTAGTTGTATGGGGCTAGATTCTGGCACGCTTGTGTTGAGTATTAAGCTACTTCAAGTATAAAATGAACAGGACTAATACTGGAGTAACATTCAAATAAAACGGACAATAAAAGTGATCAAATAAAATTGACAGGGCCAGGAACATACTGATTCATTTTCAAGGTTTTTTTTTTTTTTTTTTAAATGATCATCTAAAACATTTGTTCTTTGTGACGCTGCCTTCTATACACACCTAAAATAGCAAATAAAATGATTACTAAGACCAGGAAAGAAATAAATCCCACCTGAAAACATCAAACAGATTGTATCAAGTTTGTAATTGGCTATAATGACTCTAGAAGCCACTTCCTGTTTGAAGTTTGCTCACAGTGGTTGCTTAAGAACTGTTCCAGTCTAATACAGGGGTAGGCAACCCCCAGCATGGGTGCCAGAGCATGGCACTCAAAGGCATTTTGCTTGGCACATGTACCTCCGGCAGATGGCAGGGAAGGAGCTGGGGCTGCCTGCCACAAAAAGGATCAGGCCCCTTGCAGCTCCCCCACCGTCTGCCCCTGGCATGCCAACATTTTTCAAGTTGAAGTTGCGGGTGTTTTTGACACTGTACCCAAAAACACTGCCAACTCCTGATCTAATGAGTGGCCCATGTGAACTGAGTAAGTAACCTCATGAAAAGACCTTACTGAGATATGTCTGTAAGTTAATTTGGAATGTATGGATCACAGACCTGAGGAAGGGTACTTAATGCTTGAAAGCTAACTATACAGCTGGTCCAAGAAAACATATCATGAAAAAATCCTCGTCTCTTGGACCTTTCCTGGCCTATCATGACCACAACAACTTTCCAATCCCAATCCTACCATAAATTCACTCGCAGATTTAACAGCAGTTGAGGAGTCAGTAGATGTTACTAGCTAAATTCAGAAGCAATGTGTAACATCAGCATAACTTACATTCCCTTAAATCAACTCAGACTCATTTTCCCTGTTCCTAAGGTAACCTATTTTGGTCAAAGTCAAGTGCCTGGAGACAGAAGCAGATCAAGTTATAGTAAGCTTGGGATACTTTTGAATTTGCCTGGACAATGCATTATCATACCACTCATGGAAGTAGTCTCTTACGTTAGAACCAAGGAACACTGGCTCAGAAATGTGAGGAAGTCTGTACTTGCTCATTTGATGATTATGCATGAAAAGAATGGAGGAACGCTACAAAAATAATCAAGCATAACAAAACTGAGTCCATGAAATAATGGCACAATAACAGCTTACTGGACATGTCTACACATGCATAGTAATGCTGACAAATAAACTCTGGAGCTTATTGTGCCAGAGTTCATTGCACCCAGACATCATGTACACACATGCGCCCAGGGCCACAGCCCGTTGAGTTGGGCCAGAGCAGCCTGCCAACTGCTCTGACCTGGGCAAGTCAGCCTATTAGCCTGGGGCTGCTCCAGCCTGCTGCAGAGGGGCTGGTTGGGACACAAGGGTGCTGCAGTGTGGGGCTAGCTGACAGGCAGCCCCTGCACTGAAGCACCTTGTGCCCCTACCAACCATGTCAGCATCTATACATGCACTGCTGTGGAGTAAAAAAAAACTCTGCAGCAGGACAGTACTAGTATTTACAAGTACTATACTGCTGCAAAAGAGTTAATTAGTTTCCTGTGGCCTAATGGGGCTGCACATGTAGACACAAGACACTACTGCAGAGCTAAATAGTCGACTGCAGTAAACGTCTCGTGTAGACATGTCCACTGTGTAAGATACATGTACTGAACATTTCATCTCAGACTAACAGAAAGCTTTATAATTTACTTCTCAAGGGCAGAACTGCCAGCTGCATTTTTGGAAATAACAGCAAAACCACACATATTCAGCTGATATGCTGGATCAGTCTGATCTCAGGAAAATACCATACTATATGCAATACTTCTACATATGATACTGAGGTAAATTCCTCCACTTTGTAAAAAAAAAAAAAAAAAAAATTGGTTTGGATTTTTTTTGACTGCAGAGAATCAGAATCTTTATTTTTTGTCTCTTTTCACAGCGATCATCTCCTAGCAACATAGTGCCCAATCTGAGATAACATTTCCAGCCTGACAGTGCCCCCTAACATCAGGCTGAGGAAATGGATCAGCACTGAGTCAAAGGTGACCTTTCATGAATCACTGACCACTTCCTGAAACATGCAACATTCTTTTTGGTGGCCTCTCTTCCCTTTCAAACACTGATTGATCAAACCCAACCCTGTATTTAAATCTGATTAAATTACATCCTCAGGGCCTATGGATTCAGAATATGGGCTATAATTTTACAGCTACCTTTAATAATTCAAAGGTTGCAGTAGATGCATGACTGATGTATATGTTGGTAGGTAATACATCAGGCACCGTGACATGATAGTGTTTTAATTATTTAAAACAACAGTAAAACCCATCCAGAAACAATTATTTCATGTATTTAGTAAGCTGCAGTAGAAATAATGACTACTAAATCTGTTTGTGCTTACTGATTCATATTTAAGTGCTTCTTAACTCTTCTTAAAACTATGCATTTATCAAAGAAGACAAAACATAATATATAATAAAAACAAGAGCCTGGGTCAACTGCCCCTCTGCCCCAAACCTCTTCCAGAACTGCCCCCTCACAATTCAGAGCAAAGCAAAACAAGTGGACGCTGGTAAGAGTTGAGTAGACAGTTATAACTCATGGAAGGTGCTTCATTTGGAGAATTCCACAACAATGGCGAGCTATATTTGATGACTTCAGAATAAAAAGAAAGCATTACAGTATCATAGATACAAGACAGTCTAAAAACATTATCGTTTATGTGTATACACATATAACATAATATACACGATTATCTTACGGACCTCCCCATCCCAAGTGCTTATTAATCTCAAAAGTTAAATCCTATAAGATCAGACGCTGTCCCAGACGATCTATCCTTTTGTAATTTTTCTTAGATAGGAATAAATAAAAGGAGAAGCATGTGTGACTTTATCTACTGATCCTCCTGGGTTCAGTCTCAAATGCTGAAAAGGATGCTGTGAGAAATGCTTATTGCTATACAAGGTCTCTAAGATGTGATTAAAAACTAAAAAAACAATTTACAACCTGGTACTTTACCTCTATGTCGTCTACATACATTGATAAAACAGCTTTCGGTTGCTGAATAAGGCAACAAAAGAGCTAAATCAGTTGCAGTCTATACAAAAAATAGGGCCTGTTCCTGCCACCCTGACTTATGTTGATTAGCACCCCGTAAAGAAAATAACTCCTTTGTATAAGAGATCACTGATACTAATAGATTTACTATGAATAAACTTTGTATGTATTGCCAAACACTCTGTAGTATACCGCATTACACAATAAACCAGTGAATGAAGCATATCAGTGCTGCCATTAAGATAAGAAGTGTTACTTAATCTTAAATTTATTATTGTATAAGCTCTCTCAGGACCTTTGTACATTTAAGGAAGAAACTGTTGCTGGGATATTGCTTTCATTAAACTATTTGCGGAGCACTTGTCCTTACCCTGACTCAGACCATCAACACAGCTATGCAGCATTTGACAGGACTAGTTTCTTGCATTAATGCCCCTCCAGAATCTTGAAACAGCTATCCTATGATGCCCAATATTAGTAGTAGCAGGTGGGACAGGCACTGCCTTGTGGAATGAACCTCAGAGGCTTGCAGACCAGTTCGCGCTGCAGTGCTTGCGGTTGGGATAAGCACAAGTGAAAACCCACGGTAGAGCGTATTACTTCTGAGAGATCTAAACCTGGCTCCAGGCCCACGTCCACATGAGCACAGACATTTATTTCCCTGGGGACAAGTAGCAGCGGTGCACCTTGTGCTGCTTGTCCTCGGGGAACGCCTGTGCCATGCGTCCTCTGGCGGGTTACCCCGGGTGAGGTAGGGGAGGTGGGGTGCCAGGAACTGCTGGCCCCAGCAGCCTTACTGGGGCCCTGGGGGCTTCAGGGAGCTGCAACCATGGCACTCCTGCAGTTGAGAGCCTGGCCAGCAGCCAGAGTGTGGCTCTGGCCCACCAGGCTCTGGTTTTGGGCAATGCACACTGCTGCCATGTGTGTCGCTCCACCTTTTTTTGGCATGTTTTTTTTTGACCCAGGATCTCCTGGGGTCAACTCCCCTCTCCCTCCACTTCAAGGTAGCAGTGCAGGGAACGCTGCATGTGCGGTGCGTGGTGCTGCGGGTGGGTCTGTAGTGCCACATACCGCACATCCACACTCATCTGGCTGTAGCCCAGGTGTTTTACCGGTCTTTAAAACTAACCCTTGCTAACATGAACACCTAAAATAGCTATTGTATGTACATGGATGTGAGGTTTTGTGTGAAGTGCTGCAAGCTGAAAGTGTTCCAAACAAGAGTTTCTTATAATAGTTTTCTGCCTAGTGTAGAGAGAGCTCTCCTAAGAACCAAATGCCAGGATTGAAATCTAGTATTCAAAATGCAGTAAAGGTTTGGCCTGCTAGAAACAAAGATTTACAATAAATTTTAAAAATGATTATAGTTTTTAAGACTAAAACTAGGGATTGCTTTTCGCTTCTGTGGACAGGTGCAGCCACCGCACCGTGCTAGCTCACTTAGTCTTTGCCCTTCTCTCATTTACTTCATCACTAAAAACCTGATTTCCTTTGAAATGCACATTGCATAAAAAAAAGAAAAGCAATACATCTCTTAGGCATTCTGTGAAAACTGTTATTTATATGGATGCATCCACTTGAAATCTGTATGCAAGATCCCAAAAATAAATTATTAAGCAGTTAAAATCAACGACACCAATGCAATCTAACAAAGATTTAATTTGCAAAGATAATGAGCAAAGATTTAATTTTAAGCAGCTTGTTCTAGAGAACTTCTAAAGTCTCATTAGTTATTACCCCAAAACTGCTCCTTTTCCATTCCAAATTCTCCTGGCCTTGTGTATGCTGAAATCCAGAAGCACTGAACACTTACTAATTTGAGAATCAGTTTGTTAATTTGTATGAGTTTAGGTACCGAAGTGTGTGATCACAGTGCATGCTTGTACGGCACTATGGGAGAAGCAAAGTTCAGCAAACAGACATATATGCCCAAAAACAAAATGCAAGTGTGACTGGGAATAGGCTTGATTTTGATTAGATTATTTGATATGTATTACTATAATGTGAACAATACAACATTACTGATGTGACTTACCTTACTGATATGTGAAATGTTGACACTTACTTGGTAAATAGTACAGGCTCCTAACTATAGTGGTAAGTGTATGGTATATATAGCAAGCAGAGAGATGACTATATTAGCTTTTCCTGCAATGAAGTAAGAGATGTGGAAATGAGGAGAAACAGTTTGAATATGATTGTACTGTGCTGATCACTAGCTAAAGTGGCTTCTGAGACCCATGACCCAGAAAGGTTAAAGTTTATGTCTTTCCCAGAGGCTGCACCTACATGATTACCATTACAGAGCAAGCTATAGCAGAAAGAACTATAACAGGCGAGGACTGAGCAATAATTCATGGAGATAATAAATAGTTGGTATAAGAAAAAATGTTTCTGCTCAAACAGAGTAGTTTGATCCTTTTACCTTTTATGTTTAATTCATAACTTCCCTCTTAATTTTTAGTGGTTGGAGGAGGAGGGAGGATTTTTTGTGGTCATAAAACTAGATCTGGAGCCAAGCATTCTCAATCTAGTCTTGAACCTCTCCCAAACAAAAATTTCCAATTGTGCTAAAATCTATAAAGGTTTTGTGATGTGGACAGATGTCTATGAGGAACTAGGCCGAGGTCATCTAACTCATTTCATTTATGACCCAAGTCTGGTGTGAAACCTAGTCTCTGGCTTCTTTAAAAAATTGAAAAAGGGAAAATTTGAATAAATCATATGCTTCACAGAAAATTAACCAGGACATATTTTCTAATCTACACACAGTTCTATTACAGAGGACCAACACACTTCTCGCAGAACAGAGGTATTTTTGGTCATTTGTAAGTATTACTTCTCACAATAATTATTCTCTCTGGGCTTCCCATGTAATCACACGCTGTTAAAAGGTAATTGTCTATTATTTCCCAAACACCTAACCAACAAAATTATAAAGTATTCATGCATAAATCACGTTTCCAAGGCAGTTTTTACAGTACTAATTGAGTTAAATTGCTCTAAGTTGGACACATTTTACAGAAAACCATATTTCTCACTGAACATTTTTCAATTACTCATTTCTTAAAACTTCCAAAGTTAAATGCCATGCTGGTACGGACATCATTTGTACTGCTAGGAGGAAAGATAAAATTGGGTCCAGCAAAGCTGGAGGTAGAATACCACAATGGACAAGAAATATTCCTGGTGAGTACACCCGTGGAACAACTGGCTCCTGTGGGCACTGACTACACACTGCTGGGCACAAAGTTAACACAGAGGAGACTCCATACTCCTTTGTTAGAATCAATTCATCTCAGTTCTACGCTATTCAGTCAATGTGTTTTACAGCCAGCGCTATCTGCCCCCTAGCTCTCCCTCCCCTTTAGAAAGAAAAAAAAACCTGTCACAGGAACTTGCCTTTGAATCCTTATATTTGTTGCAAATGTGGCTCTATTTTTTTTTTTTTTAAATAGCTGTATTGATCTGATACTACATTTTGGAATCTTTTTTCCCCTTTCGGTGGCTGCAGGGTATTCTGAATTTCTACATATAATTTCAATCCATTGTTCTGATCACCAGTGTTTGCTTTCAGCTCTAAAAAAAGGTTTTGGACAGGAACATTAGTAGCTTCCATTTGCCCTGTGGCAGATGGGGGAAATATGTCAATGTGAATTATTGTACTGTCTCCATAGATCAAGACTTCTCTTCGTACTTTTAAAATTCCACTAACAGAAACAATTGCTTTGAGCATTTGCTAGGTTTCCTGGTACTCTGTAATCAAGTAGGACACTAGAATGAACTAGTGCTAAAATGCTGTCTCTCACAGTAGCTTTTGTCATCTTATAGTGTCTGGGGAAAGAAAGGTAAGGTCCCTTGGGTAAATCCAATATCTTTTATTAGACCAACTGAAATAGTTGGAAAAAATTCTTCTTTGCAAGCTTTCGGGTACAAACACCTTTCGTCAGGCTAATGAAGCCAAAGAACCTTGTTTGGGTATGTCCTTAGACCAACGCAGCTACAACCAATACACCTGGGGAAAGACACAGTCGAATCATTATAAAGAGAAAAAACACAGATCTAACATACCCAACATGTAAGGACTGCTGTAAGAAACAGAGCGAACAGCCCTTGCAGGCATCAAAGGATGTAGATATCATGACTAACAGCAGTAAAGGAATTACGAAGGGCTTGTGATATCAGAAATCTAAGATAAAACTTTACACTGCAATTCTATCGCACTGCATTGCTTCCAATTTGGATAAACAATTGTTTATTTCCATTGGGGAAGTACTTCGCCTCCTTTCTATAGAAAACGACAACACCCACACAATTAGGTTGGATAAGATCATTTTCTTTAATTAGCGTATGCATGTGTGAGTGCACGTGTGCAACATTAACCTTCATGCTTCAAGGCATAAGCCAAACAATACTATGTCCTCTGCTGTGGTTCCCAGGTGGTAAAAGTGGGGATAACAATATTCCTTTACCTCAGTGGGGTGCTTATTATGAAAGCAAAGCTCAGGACATGTTTAGATAACACCCACATGGCCTGTAATTGTACTTTAAGGATTGTCTGCTAGAAAGGAGTAAAGCCAGCCCACTGAAGTCCCAGTCATCCCTGCATCATTTCACTCGCTCTCATCTGGAAGACTGTATGCAAAAGTTGGGTAGAAACAACAGTGCTACTTCCATAAGGAAAATCTTAGGGTATGTCTGTGCGAGAGAAATACTGTACTACTATAGTTGGCATTTTCTTTTTCTGCTCTGCTGGTGGATACCTTGGTAGATCATGATGCCTCCTATCAGCTGATTTATTCTATGTCTTTCACCACTTAGATTTTGAAAACAGCAGCCAGAACAGCCTCAAGTATCCAAAACTATATAGATATTATAACATGCTCACTGATGGCCCAAGCAAGCAGTTGTATAGTACAACAACTAATAGGCAAAAATAAGGGCTAGAAGAAATCTTCTAGGAGAGAAGCAATTTCTCGAGCTAAATTTATTTCCAGCGTGGCCTACAAATGCTTGCTTTTAATAGAAGGATTTAGAAAATTTGTTAAATTAAACCAGGAAGATAAAGCAAGACTCATGCATCTTTGATGAACATTTAAAAGATTAAAGAAATAATAATTTAATCAGTGAAACATTGAAGTGGGGAGGGTGGGAGGCTGGATCAATAGAGAATAGATTTTTCTGTTAACAAGTTACATTACTTTCAAGAGCTAAAAAGTAAACATGACAGCTGTATGAACACCACATTTCAATCCCAAGGACGTTTTCCTGCAGAAGTTCAAAATATCAGGAAATACTTATTTTCCATCTCCATGTGAATCCATACACTGCATATCAATGAGCATTTGCCAAAACAATAGACAAAGGACAAGGTGAAGTTTCTCGTGAGATTAAAGTGACCATCTTATCTCCCCTGTCCTGACTTCCAGGCCTCTGCAACATTACAAGTCTTATCTCATTTATAATATATTTCACCTTGGTTCCTCCACTGCTCATTCTCCTTCACTGGTCACTTTGGCTCAAATCTTCCAAGGATTTGAGAACATGCCTGACTTTACGCACTGCAAATGGTCGCACTGAATTCAATAATCAGGCCCTTTGCTTGATTCTCCCAATCTTAGTTTAGCAGCATTCTGTTCCCTTTATACAATTCCTGCCATCATCACACCAAAGTAGCTCTCTCAAACTCTAGCAAACCCATTCCTTTAATTAACCTATTCTACTGAACTCCACCCCTACCTAGACTGAACAATAACACTGGAATGGTTATTCCCATGAATGTTACAATATCTTCTTGGATACAAGGAATCTGCTGGGGATCAATAACGAGCTTATGTGCACTAAAAGCACTTCAAAATAATAATGTTAGATATAGAGCAAGGCGCAGTCAATGGGTTGGTGCATGGTCTTCCACAATCAATTCTATTTATTATGACAATAGCATTTGCCTTTTTTTGGTTTTTGATGACTGGAAACTAAAATAAATCTATTCTTTGAAGGAGCAAGCCCTGATCTTATTCAAGGCAATATTGTCATTGACCTGAGTCAGACCAAGTTTTGGTCCCAATGGATTACCACTGAAATCCGAAATATTTATCTTACTCCGTAAAATAACAATTAGTTCAAGCTAACTTCTGCTTGTCAGAGCAGCCTACAGAAAACAAAACAAAAATAACTATTATCCAGGCAGTAGTATTAGTCAGAAAAAATTAAGAGACTAGGAGGATTTTAATTAAACATCTAACAAATTGGAGGGGATAGCATAGCTGTCTGTGCCAAAATGAACTCTAATTTCACAATTACATTAGAAGGTTGAAAGATTTTCAGTAACATAAATCCATATTTTATTAACTTGTTTGCTGTAGTTCAAAGAATAAAATACAGACTCTCAGATTAACTTTGAAATCATTGTACTGTACATTAACCTAGTTGTAGGACTGTTTTAAAATTAAGAATTGCTATGGCTCATCCCGGTTAATATAAAAATGTAGGTAATAGAAACAATCTTATCTCATAAATCATATAAAATAAATTATCCCTCTACAAATTAGCTGCAAGAAAGGGGCAGGATGGGGGTATACTACCTCAGCAAATACTCCTCAGGCACAATGCTTCTACAAGCAGCGCGGCAGCTGTGCTAATCCCAGATCAGATGTAGCGTTCATGCAATTTCACACACTACGGTAAATGGTCGATGGGATCAGAGTCCTAACCCTTCTCACAATCTCTGGGGAAACTACCACCAGCACCGCAATACTCCTTCTGCTCACAAAGGATAAGGCCTGCTTTGTGACTGACCTTTCACATAGGTTTAGAAGGGGACAGGGAAACGCTTTGTACATCTCCTACCTTTTCACAGGACTGGGCCAAATCTACTCCCTTAATCGTGTTTTCACACTTAGCAATTAAAACTGACCAATTACCAGTTAAATGCCCAGAATAGTAAGAAAAGGTTCTGCCAGCAATGACTTGAATAGATGTACTGGGTTAATAAAGTGCTTTATTGGCTACATTCTGCCCCAGCATACTGGCTAAGAGCAGACAGTCAAAAAGCCCAAGGCTGAACCGATTCAATCTTCCCAGGTTAGTCTAAATTGCATAGATTGAGCAGATAAGCAAGTGAACACACATTCATTTTTGATTAAGGAAATGCAGCCACATGGCTGGCATGGCACCAGGGCACACATGCCTCCCTGCTAGCTGGAGCAGACACTTTGGGCCAAGACTGGCCTGCCCACCCTGTGAGGGGCACTTTTCAGGGGAGATGCAAAGCATCCTGGGATGCTAGGGGGCAGTAAATTAACTTGAACCTGGAGAGGATCTGGGACAGAAGTTCAATAAACTGATTTAGCCTAAATCAGTTAAGTCTGATAATCCATCCAGGGTTATTTTAAACCGGCTGGGGCCGTTTTGAAAGTAGTTTATGCACACTGAACGTCTATTGTGTTACAGATTTGAACTGATTTCTGATCTCCTATAACAGTTTATATGTAATTTCTGTTCTTAGCCATTCAGATTAAGAAACTGCTTTGAACCATTACCAATGATTACTACTTCATAGATGGAAAGTTAACTTTTCTTCATTAGCACAAAGGTGGCACAGATACTTTCCTGGTGTTCTCTTGACAGAAATTTGATCTAAGGAGTTTGACTAATAAAGAACAAATGTAAATGTGATTTAAAGTTCAGTCTCTCAAGAAGGAATTTCAAATGACTCAGAAGAACACAGGTTTTGGAGAGCACCACATAAATCCTAAAACTACTTTTTATTAGCACATATATTCACATATGTTTTAATTTCCTTGCGTGAATTAAATTAGAGGCATACTAAAAGTTGACTCTGATACTGCCATTTCTACTGATGTATTCCACTTCTGCAAGCCTAACTTTTGGAATGAAACCTACTGCTTATTTGATGGGCCATCTCTACCTCCTTAGCTTGTTAGAAAAGCCTAATGCCACTTGAATCAACATGCAGTGCTCTTTTATACCAGCTGAGGATCTGGCCAAAACTGATGCCAAAGTTTCAAGGTAATTTTGGATACAGTTACAAGGAGAATTCACTATTGGTGAAGTCAGCAGAAGAGAGGAGCCCCAGTCATGGAGCAAGTCCTTAGGAAGATCCCAGGACTGGGAGCGCACTTCTAAATCAGCCCAGTCTTACAAACCGGAAGTGCAGATCATATCAGACACACACACGTAGAAACCTACTTCAGTCTTATGCTGGCAAGGAGGACGCAAGCCTAGAGGACAGAAGGTAGGTTACAAGGCAACTGCTATATAGACAATTTTAGAAAGCAGTTAGATGGGTGATTAGTGTTATTGATTTATATGCATGTCATCTAATAGGCAAGAATATTCAGTAATCACACTTATTTTTTTAAGTAATGCCTTAAATACTTATGATTTTCAAGTCCCAATTTCCTACGATTTCATATTAATCAGTAATGTGGCTTCTTACCTGTATTTAATCATATTTATGTACAAATTTTATACCATTGATTTTGTAGTCAACTATCCAAAAATTTGGTTGGCTATTTGCCTAGTTCAATATACCTCCCTGTGATAATACTGGTGTCTCGTTTCTTTCAATTGTTATACAACAAACCCTTTAATTTTTAATTTGTTGGAGACCCTAGGACAAAAAGAAAATATTGTATGGTCACATATTTTCCCATAAGTCCTGTTCATATAGATAGAATATTGGCAACACGGGTAATTTTAGTTTTAGATTTCAAACGGAAAACATAAAAGATAATTGTTAAAAAAATTACTGTAACATACTTTAGCCAACTTTATAACTATTGATTATAGAGCTTTGGAGAAAAGCATATTAGAAGACCTTGAAAGCGTATCCAGAGTGAAATTATGGGCAGTCAGAAGCCTATTGGCCTCAAAAAAAAAATCTAAAAGTCCATTTGGATCCATTTTTAAAATCTGTTAACTATGTTTAATGATAAAATTAACCATTTTATTACAGATATTTCCATAGAAATAGCCACTGTGCGTCTTCCCTGCACAATACAATCTTTCAGGCTTGAAGAAATACCCAGCATTTTCTACCGTAGCTCTATCGACAAGTGAAGAAATATAACGATACCCTGATATTTTTTCTGTTTTCTAAAAGCACTTTTGTAAAGCCTGATCATATACCTATTCATAAGCATGACTTTTTGCTCAGCAGTTACATAAATGCAGCTAAGAAAGTATGCTACTCCATGAAAGACTTTTTTCTGCATTTAACAATTACTTTCAAATCAAGGGAATGCAACATTATGTCAGAAATCACCTTGGATTAGAAAATTCTGAGGGAAACTGAAGTCTGAATCTTGATTTGTCATTTTAGTAATTTAAATGCAGTTCCAACCATTCAGTGTTCTAAAAAATAATTTGCAGTTTATATTACAGGAATAGCGATGGATAGTAACATGATTTATGTTGCAGTTAAAAACTAATCTTAATCAGATTAAATAAAATATATAACATGTTTTGCCTCTCGTCTTTCATTAATAAAACTTAATTAAAAATTCCTACAAATTGAAAAATGTATGTGTGATTATCAAATGTTTCCACGCAAATAATGCATGGAAATGTTACGGTAGTTATGACAGTTATAACTCTGATGGTACTTTCAGTCCTAATCACTAATTTTACACACACACACACACACACACACACACACACACACACTAAAAATGACTCATTTTGCATTACAGGATTTACTCTGGAATATTTTAGACCACACAGGTCATATTGCATGATTGCAGCCTATAACGGAAGAGATCCTTAGTTGTTTTCTGGTACACAGCTGAATGGAAGAAGGAACAGAGTAAAGAGTGCCTGTTGTATGTTTATATTTGCAATTAGTGTATCTGTAAGTTGTAAAAAGGATTGGTTCTTTTATTTAAGCTTCTACTTTTTTACATGAAGGGAATAAAAATGTGACATTGCTGTTTAAAATCTGAATAGAGTGCTACTAAATGTGTTATCCAAAACCATTAACTAAGGGTGGGGGGGAGTATGGTGGGGGATATGCATGTAGCATGCTTGTTTTTTCATCCCGAGTCATAATAAAGGATCCCATTTGAAGTGGACACCAATTCAAATTTTAGAAAAAGATACTGTCAGTATAAACCGAGAGAAGAAAAAAAATTATAAATGTGCTAATTTTTCACAGGAAGAAGGAGGATATTTAATGAAGAACTTATTATATACATTGTTTCAATATTAATAAGATGACCCAATATATATTCAAATCAACTTCAGAGGACACCGTGGATTACTGAAATGTTAATATGTGCTTCAACTCCTTTGTGAGAAGATGCACCTGGAAAAGATAAAAAAATCTCCCCTCGCTATGGAACACATCACAAGATCACACTTCCGACAGGCAAGAAAAGCTTAAGTTTGATGGAGCTGGTAACTTCTTTGTTTCAACTGTTATGATTTATAACGAGCTTCAGAGTTTTTGGTGTCTTCTTGAGGATTCCTGTTAAAGCATGTTTATTTCTAACAAAGTTAACTTTATACTTTCTTTCTATTTTGTAATTCACTCTTATTTCTTTATTTACAGATCCTATATGAAGCTTTAAGCTTGGTTATGAGATACAGGAATCTATTTAAAACATCTCTACAAGATGCATACTAATGCACTTTGCAAAAAATGGTCTACATGTACTCAACATAATCAGAAAAGGAAACAATAGAAACTGACACAAACTGACCTCAAGCCCTTTTGCGCCCTCTTTAAATGCTCAAAAATAGAATGAAAGCTTTAGTTCAAGGCAAGGATGCTCAACTGCTGGTCTGTGGGCCACGTGTAGCCTGCAGAGCAGTGGCATCCAGCCCACAGAGCTCCCATAATTTGGCAGTGAGGGAGTGGTGGCCATTAATATGTTCACCCTCCCCTTCTGCCAAATTCTCAAACCTCAAGCCCTGCACAGCCAGTTGGAGCCACCCCCTTCAATCCCCCATGTGGGTGGACTGGGACCAGACCATACCCAATCCTTCTCATGGGGCTGGGTTGAGGTTGCATCAAGGCTCCTTCCCCCTACCCATGGCTAGGCCATACCCCTGCCCCCCCCAGCAGGGCTGGATCAAGGCTGGGACATGCCCCTTGCACCCACAGGGCTAGCCAAGTCTCCTTCTCCCCCTGTGAGGCCAGATTGGGGCTGGCCTGCCCCCACCCCACCTCCATGCAACCAGATGGGGTGCTGCTGTGCCTGCTCCAGATGCCAGATTGGGACCCCCAGCAGGATCCAGCCCACAGACAGATTGAGCATTGTCCATCCAGGCCCCGGGGCAAAAAAGTTTGAGCACCCTTGGTTTAAAGTACGCCCTAAACACTGACAAACCCATGCTTTGTCTGATCAAGGGAGGGCACCATCCCAGAGTTCAGCATCATGGCCTGCTGCTGGCCCTTTTCTTTCTTATACCAAAGATCCATTATGTCACCTCAATACAGCAACGTTTATCACTAGGAAAGCGAGGCAGTCTCTCACGTAAAGATAACTTAAGCTATTACTAATTCTCTAAGCTTAACTGAATAATGCTCAGAGAATCTAACTCCATATTTCTATATTTTCCTTCCTCCCTTTTTCAGTTAGCCTCAAGAAAAGAGAACAGAAACAGACTTTAGATGCATAAGAAAACTTGTAACATGCCTTGGATGCGGGCACATGGCTAATACGGCTTTGTGACTCCAAGCCCAATGCTACTGAATCTAACCAGACTGAGATAGGGTCAGTTCAGAGCCGGTGACCTCCCTGACCTAAATCAGCAGGATGGCGCTGAAGGTTAAAGCTGCTGTATGCGGAAACAGACAGCTCCCAGGTCTCCATGAGCGTCTGAGTACCTCTCCCCAGCAATCATGCCATGACAGAAGCCCTCTTGTCACATGCATGTAGTATATATCCAGTCCTCCATCTTCAACATTGCCTGCCTGTTATACAGGGAGGTGAAAGACACGGCAAGCCAGAGGCAAGGAAGAAGCAGCTGCAGCCCCAGAAAAAACAGACCTGTAAAATGCCTGGTACTAGAAGTGGTAACACTAGGCAAAAGGAACAAGAGCAATCAACTTTTTGCACTGTATATTGCCTCACCTTTACAAATGTGTTTGACAAAGTTAGGTTTTCTATCATTTCTTCCCCTTACTTTTAAATCAATTTTTTCTCTCAAGCCTAGGATTACAAAAACAGATGTAAAGGTTGTGTGCAAACACAGAGCAGTATCAATTTATTTTCTTAGAAGTTCAAATAAATGTTGTAGGTTGTGTTATTGGGAACCATAAAAGTTCTTCACACATGTGCCCATTTCATGATGAAATGGAAGACAAATTTTGCATAACTAATGAGATCAGTTAGCAATTCATTTAGCTCAATAAGAAGCTACTAGTTGCTTGGGGCTCAATAGAGATGGATTCTGATCACCAGGAAGTAAAGGTTTTGCCCCCTTTGAGAAGAAATGAGGGAGGTACTCCAATCTTGGAAACGAGACTGAGTTTCTGATACTTTGCCACTGGTTTATCAAGTCATTTGTTGTACAGTGGTGCCTTTAAACTCAGTTATGACCAGGTCCCACTGTGCTAGATGGTGTTCAAATACATATGAAAGGATATGGTGCTTTTCTGTATTACAATTAGAAAGCCATGACACATGGAGGAAGACAGAGACAAAACATACATGTAATGTGACCAAATAATAGATATGCATCTAATTTTATTTTTCTTTTAGAAAAGCCTTTCCTCAGCTTAGCTTTCTGCTTAACTATTATTAGCTTCTTTTTTCATTAAAAAATAGCCAACCTGCTCTCCCTTCCCTCTTTCAACATAAAGTCTCTACAAGGGGAGCCTAAATGAAAGTCCCTGCTAAGTTCATGGTCCTTGCCTCCCTACAAACAGCTGAGTAAAAAGCACCCCAGCAGTGGAACAACAAGATGTCTAAAGCTGAGATGACATATTAGACTCAACAGGTGCTAATTCTAAGAAACATTAGCCTGTGCAAAGGTTAATAAGTGCTAGTAAATCAGCAGGGGTGCACCGATAGAGACTTTTGTGGCTGATACTGATAGCCAATTTTTAAAGAGGCATATCAGCCAATACCGATCTGATTTCTGATACAACTGTGTGCAGCTGGTAAGTCTGGTGTGGTGGAAGAGGAGGGGGGAGGAAAGGGGCATGGGGGAGCAGATCAAGGCCTCTACAGTGAGGGAGGGAGTGGGGCTGGAGTTGGCGCTGCCCAGCTGGGGCATGGCAAGGCACGGGACGGAGCTGCAACTTGTCTGGAGGGTGCAGGGGTGGCGGGGGGAGGATGGCTCTTGGTGCTGCATGCACCCCAGAAGGGCACAGGGGGGGCATGTACCCCGGATCTGCATGGGGAGCAAGTGGAGAGGGCTGCAGCTATGGGCTGGGTCTGGCACTGGGGCAGCACCGGGCAGGTGGCGGCAGCGGTGCTGGGAGGGGGCTACTGGGGAGGGCTGCAGCCACCCCAAAAATCACCGTAGCCACCCATAGCACTCCTTACAGTGCCACCGCCACCACCCACCCTGCACAGATCTAGGGGCACACCCCCCCATGCTCTCCCGGATGAGTGGCAGGAGCAGAGGCAGGAGCCACCAGATGAGCGGAGGAGCTGCTGAACGAGCTGCCTGCAGCGGCAGGAGATGCCCCGGCTCCCTTCTCACACCCCTGGGTTGAGCTGTGGCTCTGTCCCGCGCCCCCCTTCCCCCCCCCGC
>NW_017729033.1:15300657-15329289 GCF_001723915.1 Gavialis gangeticus
CCAGCCCCACACTCTCCTCAATGCTGGGGGCCTTGATCTGCCTCCCCCATGTCCCTCCCCTCCACCTCAACAGACTTACCAGTGGCACGCAGCTCTCCACTCTGCCGGCTGTGCTCCTCACTGCCTACATGCTGCACTATGACTGCATGCATGCATGGGCCATTTCATTGGCCAAATTATCGGCCACTTCAGGCCGATTTCCAATACAGATAATTTTCTTTATATTGGTGCTGATCCAATATTAGACCTATGCATCAGTGCACCTCTATAAATCACTCACATATTTAAAGTTAATATGCTTTCTAATGTGCCTGCCCTGCCGGCAGTGTATGGACCCAGAGGCACAGTATCGGCTCGAGCAGGCTGCACGCTTTCCTATGCAGCTTCCCTGAAGGGCTGATACCGTGCCACTCCACAGGTGCTGGGGAAAGGCATGGAGTGCCCGCCTGGCCAGCAGCATGTGGATCTGGAGTGGCATGGTATTGGCCCTTCAGGAAAGCTGCACAGGAAAGCATGTACACTACTCAGGCTGATAGCATGCCACTCTGGGTCCATGCGCCACTGGCCGGGTGGGCACTCCATGTATGGCTTTCCCCAGCAGCTCCCCACTCCCCACTGGCGATGCATATGGGGTGCACAGCCCTGGCAACTAGGGCCCCCTCTGGCAGGGCTGGAGAGCAGGGGCTATGGGTGGGGGGGCAAGTGGCACAAGCAGGGCTGGGGGGCTGTTGTGGAGGGAGTGAGGGACACAAGCAGAGCTGCGGGGGGTCTTTACTTTTAATCACAGATTTTGGGGGTTTTAATCAGAGAATGTGCGATTGTTTTATCAGGGAAAACCAGGATCCCTGCTAATTAGGCTAAAGGGATCCCTTCTCAGACTCAAGGCACCTCCTGGAAATTCCAACTCTTAGCTTTCATTTGCTTCCTGACTATAGAAAAATCCTAGAGCAATTTTCTGTTATAAAGATCTCAGAAAGAGCACAAGAGATCAGACTGTTTAGCATATTGGATTTCTCTTTGAAATCTGTGCATGTATCTTGTGAATCATGTGGAGGTGTATGAACACCTAACAATGCTAACACCACCCAAGAGCACCCTTAAAAGGATCTCTCAGCACCCCAGGGCACAGTGGCACTGGGGCTGAGAATCACTGCTTTAATCTCTTTCATTGTCCTACACAACCCATCACATTTCCCCAAACCAATGAGGCAGTGAAGCCCAAGCCTCCAGCTGAGTGGAGTGGAGCAGAAACAGGACACTGCTACTAAAGGAGGTGTCAGGTGTCACCAAGAACCAGGTTAATTCTTCCGGGGCCTTGCAGCCACTGTCAGATTAAGGGATTTGGATCCTCACCCATCATATAAAACTGCAGCAGATGAAAGCCAGAGAAGAGTTAACAAGGCTCTTAGCCGCGACACCTTCTCTAGCACCAGCGCCCTATCCCTCCCACTCCGTATGGCTGGAGTCTCCATTCTAGAGCCACGGGCTACAAACCCTATCAGGTCTCCCTTTGGGGTGGGGGTTGGGATCACCGGCATTCAGGGAAGGATCAAGGCTTAATTTGTGGCATGCCTGCCAAAAAGGCTGGCCTCTGCGTTACAAGGTTTTAAATTAAATGCGGTGACTCAGGAAAGATACAGAGGCGTCACTGAAGCTAGCTAAATGACGAATTTGGTTCCTAGTTCTAGCTGTCACCAAAAAAAGCAAATTGGAAAAGATGCATAAGGAACAGAATGAAGAATAATACAGAAACAATGATGCCACTGGTGCACCCTTTGGCACCGTGGTTAGGGAAAGCTGTGTGCTGTACTTGTCACCCAGCTAAACAAGGGTGCTGCAAAAGTGGAAGGGGTCAGCTCTACATACCAGTGACATGCATGTTCAGGGGAATGGAAAAACTCTCATGTGTAAAGAAATGGGAAAGATTGGGAACATTTACTTTAGAAAAGAGATGAATAAGGGCATGCTAAAAGGATGTAAACTAACGAATGAAATAGAGAGGATAGATTGGGAGCTTTTGCCTACAACAAGATGCTCTGCATCTTCCTCTGAAGCAATTAATTCTGGCCCCTACCTGGGATGGAAGTGGATTAAATAGAGTGTGGTTCTGGGCCAGTCTGGAAATCAGACTGAAGTGGGTGAAGAGAGGTAGACAGCAATAAATGTTCTTTAACAAATGTAATGTTTACACAATAAGAAATAAAAAGTCACTGAATGTAGAATGTCCCATCCCTAAGAATATTTAAATAGGTGTTTATCATTGTTATAGGAGGCAGAAGCATTACATTTTAATTGCTAATCACTATACGCAGATAACAAAGCACTCCTAATAACTGAGAGCACAAGTATGATAATTAAAATATGCTTAATCTCCCAAAGTCCCAATGCAGTCAAATATACTGAAGTCATTTTTATTTCTAAATTATTTACTAAAGATATTTGTAAAAGGCAGAGTGTCTGAGTAATACACACTTCATAGTTTCATAGTTACTAGGGTCGGAAGGGACCTGAGCAGATCATCAAGTCCGACCCCCTGCCATGGTTTTTTGCTCCTAACATGCAAAAAACCAAAACCAAACCAAAAAAACCCCAAATTCTTTGGCAATTAGAATGTATTAGTGGACAGCTGCCCAACTGAGAAATATTACATTTGAAATATTTTCCAGGCAACTTTTTAATATCATTTGTATTCCAGTAGTAACTGGAAATTCCTGCTAACATAGATGCTTTGTGTTAAGTATTATATAAATGCACAGTGAAAAACTATCCCTGCATAGAACCAAAACAGGTAAGACAGGAAGGGAAAGAAAAACAGCAAGGAAAGTGAAGTGATTTGTCCAGGTCACAGATTTGGCTAGTGGCCCAACTAGTAACAGAACCCGGGTCTGCTTCCCAAATGAACAGAGCTGGAACAGATGCGTGACTTATTCTCCAAGGCTCTCACAAAAAAAGTCAGATGCTCCACCAGTGGAACTACGCAGGCATTTCACTTACTCACTTGGAGAGCCCTTTTTTTGTTTTGTTTGTTTAATTTTCCTCATCCTGGGAAGATAGCATAATTATGATGATGAAATAGAAAGTATTAAGTGCTCAGTAAGCCAGTTAAAGCAAACACTAATGGTATCCAATTCCAGGGGAAACGTTCAATTTTTAGTAAAACAAATTTTCCTGTGGACAAATATAGGGGAGAAAAACTTACATTATATCTAGAAATTGTTTCTATGGTGGGAAGATTTCTTTTGCATTTGTTGTTCTGTAACCACTTGTGAAACCTTTTACATGACAGGCCTCAACAGCCCATATAGGATCACTTGATCAAATGGTAAAACATACCCGATTGACAGTACACAGTCGCAGAGAAGCAGCAAAGGGTTTTTGTTGTTGTTGGAGAGGTGAAAAGGGTGTTGTATCAGTTTATTTTATTGTTCTCATGTGAGGACAGTTTGTCCTTACCACCGCTAAGAAATGCGTTGCTGGCTGTGAGCTCAGTCATCTTTACAGGGCAGCATGAAAGTTATTGGAGCCCAACCTGCAGATTCAGACTTCTGCAAGACTTTTCACTGTGGAAGATGCATTGGGATCAAGAGATAAAACGCTGTTGGCTGTGGCACTGAAGTTCTTAATACCAGCTTGAGAAATGGAGGATTTGGAATAGCATTTGCACAAGAAGCCAGCTCAGTTGGCTTTCAGAGGATCTCTGCAGACACATCAGGACACTTCTGCCTAGCCGAAAAACATTTTTCTGAGATTCAGCACCATTCCTGAATGGTACGACAAAAAGCAGCCCCTGGTGATGTTGGTTCTTAATTACCAGAGTCTAAAGTTGTGAAGAAATAAAAAAAAAAAAAAAAATGCTCAGCTGAGGTTCTTTAAAAAACACCATAACTTCTTAATAAAGAGGAAAAAATAAATATATAAATCAATCAATCAATCAATGGCCACTTGATCCAAATGCAAATTCTTAAATAACCTAATCAATATAAAAGTAAAAAAGGATATCAGAGTATGGCTATACACAGAATATTTTTACATGAAAAGTACCATGTATCCATAAGCATGATAGGAATCAGATGCAAAACAGTTCATCGGTACAGTCCACAGAAGCAAAGTAACTAAGAAAATTGATCACCTTGGAAAAAAGCGCTGCAGTGTGTTAGCAGTCCTATACCTTCTGTTTTTATTTTTGTAATTTATGAAAGCACACTTCGGCTGATGGAAAATGATAATGAGTTTGAAGGGGAGCAGCAGAGCCAGCAGTATAAATGCCAAAAGAAATCAGGCTTTCATTATGTTGAAGAAAAACAAGAATAGGTCTATTTCCAACTCCAAATAGGAAAACTCTGCTGATTTCCAATGGGATAAAAATATACAACTGTATATAATCATATTTTCTCCCCTAGTTTCATTTAACTTTATGTCATTTCCAGGTAAGCCGGGTAATCTATGCTGCCTTCATCAGCCATTTTTCACTTTGCCGGAACAAAGGTTTGCCACAGCGCACCATATGTGTGTATGAGAGAAAGCTCAGCTTTAAGAGCCGGTGTAATCTTTAGAACTGTATTCATACTCAACAACTTTGTCTCACCAGGATTTTTCTTTGTTAAATTAAAAATACCTTAGGTAAAATACCTATGGGACTCTGTACAAAATAGCTCAAGTAACACAATAAATCTGCTTGTAAAACAATCTTAGTCACATGGCTGACTCATAAAATCACTCTGTGCAATTGAGGCAGAAATATACCACGACTTTTAACACCTTTCAATGAATGATACAATGTGGCAAAACAAGGATGACACGCATGTGTCTATATATGCACAAACCCAGGGCTAGCAAGAAATAAAAATGTAAATGTGTAAAATGACCTACATTAAATATCTACTATTTAAGTTGAGAAACTAAAATGAACCAATTAAAGGATTAAAAGTCAAAAAGATAGCTTTGCTTAACAAACACCACAACATAACAGTACCCAATTGAAAGTTTCTTTTATTGCATTTCCTCAACAACAGTTGAAACCTTAATGCAGAAGAGAAGCTGACAGTAGTACTAAGAGCTGAAGTACATGTACAGTGACTTTGTAATTTGAAAGCTGGACATGTCCTCTTCCTTTGCTCCCTCAAACAACCCATCTCCTGTGATAGATGGAGTATGGCTGGCAGGCTGATATCTACTGTGAATGGTACAGTGGTCTGCTTCACTTCTCTGACACCCGTTACATTACCTAGAGCTTACTACATTCTTCCAAGGACAATTTAAACTCTTTTTTGAATGAAGATACGTTCTTTCTGTTAGAACCAACGATAATTCATAGGCAAAAGGAAACGCATTGGGGTCCATCTACTATTCTCATAACCTAATAAGAGCTATGTAAATTCTTCAAGCAGTAATTTTGAAAAGTAAGAATGAAAACAGCTGGTACTGGTTTCAACTGGTTAGTGCTAGAAACTCGTAGAGTTAAGTCATAAAATAAAGAAAACCCCAGCATTCACCGGGAACTGGGAGGACAGGCTAGGAGGTGTTTTAACTGTGCACAGATGGAGTGTGTCTGAGGCCAAGAATTCAAGTTGAGATGTGCCTTTAAAGGTTCAATTATTTATCTCTTCCGAGCCTCCTCAAAGTGCCTACAATTTTTCTTTTTATTATTACATGTATGAACAAGATGTTGAATACTAGCAAAATTAATTAAACTTAAAACAATTTTGTAGAAGACAGTTGTAAGCAGATAAAAATCATAGAGCCTGGAAGATTTACATGAATAATTTTCTATGCTTGGGCTTAAAGAAGGGTAAGAACTACAGCACAAAACAGCACTGTCTTCACCTGGCAGAAATCAGAACAGAAAAACAGAGGAAAAGAGACCTGTTTCCTGGCGCATTTAAAGCAACATTTCCAATAAGAACGAAAAATAGGTCTGAAGTTCTTTTTATAATCTATAGTAGGGATGGAGTGTTCTTGGAGCCATGATGTTCCATGAAATATGTCAGAAGCAAGGTTTTCTTGGTGATGTTGTCTTTTGGATGAATGGTAGTTGGGGAAAAGGTTAGACATACATTTATGGCTGGCTAATTAGCTCCACAGTAAAACATCACCATCTACACATGTGGTGCTATTAGGACCAAGTAAATTAATTAACTCCACCATAGGATAGTACTGCCAAACACAAGTACTATCCTACAACAGAGTTTAATCCGCTGCAATGCATGTGTAGATGCCGACAGGACTGGCTGGGGCATGAAGGTGGTTCATCAAGGGGGCTATCTGCCAGCTAGCTTTGCACTGAAGCACCCTCGTGCCTCAGCCAGCCCCTCCGTAGGACATTGAGCTGGGTCGAAGTAGCCCTGGGCTGGATGGCTGACCCCCAGGACCACCTGACAGCTGGTGCTGCTCCCCTCTGGCTCAATGTGCTGCAGTTCCAGGCACATGTGGAAATGTGAAGCCTGGGAACAATAAACTCTAGTGCAAGCTACATTGGAGTTTATTTGGCCAAATTCCTAGCATGTGTAGACACACCACTTTCAGGCGCCTGAGGAAGACCTAAAGAATGGCTAAAGCAGCAGCTTTGGTATCTGAATGCTTGCCTAACATCTCTCCCAACTATATAGTTCATCCAAGATACCACAAAAACCCATCTTTTGTAATCAGACAGTAAAATTTCTGATTTTCTTTGAAAGGTGTCAAAAGACTGAAGACTTGATGGAGTTGAGGAAGGGATATGGTTTAACAGATATGCTGTATCAGAACTTTATAGAGACTAAAAACAATGTTTTCCTTCTATTTACTATGACCTCCCCACTCATGCAGATCTAATTCCCTCTGATAGTTTCTTAAAAAGCAAAAAGATTATTGTAAGGTTTCCCCGTGCTGGATAGGACCTAAGACATAATCGTTTTTAAGTGAAGCGTTACCATATTACAAACATTGCAGTGGCCAGTCCATTAATGTCAATGATAAATTTAAAAAAAATTTGGAGACTTATTTACTAAAATGCGTTGATTAAATTCAAGATGACTCAGGGGTAGAAGGCACTGCAAGCAGAACTGGAATTTTGAAAGGCCACATCAATTATATGAGAGAATGTTTTATATATACAACACTAGAAAATATTTGCTTAATAACATTACACACAAAGAACAATAAAAAAAATACACTGAAAAACAGTGGGTGGCTCAGGGTATTGGAATGTGGACAAAAGGTCAAATTGCATCTCATATCTGATGTAGCCTGCTAATGGCTGAAACTATTATACTAACATAGATGAGCAATGTTCAGGGACTAATATATAATGAAGTTTGTATATTTATGGGTACTGTCCGGTTCCTAGTTGACTGTCATAAACATTCCCAAAATAACTATCAAAGTTGGTTCCATACAGTAACAGTCTCAATAGGGCTGCCTGGGAATGGAGACAGAACTACCTGAACAGCAGTCTTGTCAAGTTATGGTTGAAGCAGAAGGGAATGGAAAAGACAATCAGTCTGCATTATTTCCTGGCATCTTACCTTATCTATGGATATGAATAAATCAGCTGGCATTAAATTCAATTTTCATAAAACAACAAATAAAGACTTTATGAGCTTATGAGTAAAGAATAAAACACCTCCAACCGCTATTGAAAACTGCTTTTTTAATACAACCCTAAGAAGTGCCAATTTAGTTATGAAGTTATTAAATAAATAGTTGAAAGTACACTTTTTCTGCAGAAGTATTAAAAGAAAAGTCAAGTGCAATAGACTTCATCTACCAGAACTGCAGAAGGAACCAATAACTTAGGAGAAGGTGGGGCAAGGTGAGGAAGGGAGAGAATAGCATGGAGAAAAACCATGAACTTAAAGATAAATGTTATTCAAAGACAAAGTGAATATGTATGAGAGATGGACATGCCATAGGAAGTTTACAACTTCAAAAGAAGGCAAATAGTCAAATGCTGTAGAGCTTTCCTGACAAATCCTTCTAGTGTCTTCAGGGCTAGGAACAGAAGTTACACATAAACCGGAGTAAGTGATCAGAGACTGGTTTAAACCTGTAACAGAACAGAAGCTCAGTGCACATAAACCAGTTTCAAAATGGCTCAATTGTTTAAGATAAACCTGGCTGAATGTAGACTTAACTGATTTGGGTCAAACCACTTTATGAAGCTACTGTCCCAGACCCCTTCCTCGTTCAAGTTAAATCACAGTCCCCCAGCATCCCTTGCAGCCCTGGGCTGGGCTGGGCTGGGCTGTCAACCTGAGCAGAGCAGGGCTGGCCCTGCCCCTCTGTTCCCAAGCTGGAGCAGTAAGGGCTGGCTGACAGGAGGCAGTGGGGAAGGCAAGCCTGGCTGGTGATGCAGCCCAGTCTACAGGGGGGGACTGACCCCCGTCAGGCAAACCCTGGCTGGGGTCTGAGACCATGGAAAGGGATTAAACACCCCTTCCCCTGTTCAAACTTACTGCTGGCTGCAACTGTGGACTACAAGTCCCAGAGGCACCTGGAAGCAGGAAGAGGAAGTGATGAGCAACCCTGCAGAGTCCTGCTGCTGTAATTCTGGACTGCAAATCCCAGAGACCTTGGGGGGTAGCAGGAAAAGGAAGTGAACACACAGCCAGAGAGCCCTGCTTTAGTGCCCCCCCCGGCTTCTGGCCTGAGCAACTGCAGGCATGTGGCTGTATTTCCTGAATCAAAGGTAAATGTCTGTTCACTTCTGTTTCAATTTAATCTGTGCAGTTTAGACTAACCTGCAAATACTGAATCTATTCAGCCTGTAGGCTTTTTGATTGTCTATACCTAGCCCAGGTGATCAGAGCTACTCCTTAGCTTCCTGCAAGTCCTGTACATGCTGGACAGCTTAACAAGGATTTGGTAAACCAGAAATTTAGCTGAAGTGGAAAAAAATAAAACCACCGTGTTCTTTCTGCCCCTTGAAAAACATTGTGTCAACAAGCAACCCCTCCCCCACCATTTCTTCAAACTACACCAAAGACATTTCACCTGTCTGTTAACTAATCGATTTTCTTTGTATTTTTATCTCCACTTAAAACGATCTTAAAGGTGAACAGTTAGTTTTGGAAGAAAAGGAAATCGTGAGAACATAAGACTGCAGGGGCAGGGGAGTTGGTGGAATACCACAAAAGTAGCCTAGAATGTGAGGCCGCTTCCAAACCTATTTTGGTTCTCAAAATGCCATGGATGTAAAACCATGTGGCCCTTGTTAACAACTCTTTTGTATGGCTGTACCTTCTCATCAGCTTGCTTTGGCTTATCAGGCTTGCCACAGATGTCAGCTATGCCACACTAACTGACCTTTTTAACATGGAAATCCAGGGAAGGGTCATGCAGTGCCACAGGCACCAGTGCCACTGACGCGCTGATGACATCCCCTCTTACATTCTTCTTGCAAAGGACATAACAAGCACTGTTACAGAAATGCCCTGCCTAAGGATGTGTTTACTGATGCTTGTGAAAGGGCTCTGCACTTATTGCAGATAAGGCAATCATGTTCCTATTTCAAATGTTAAATGTGTTATGATAGAGCTGGTGTCTAAAAGGACGTATGCACTCACATGCTCCCAGAAAGATATGCATGTTTGTCTCTGCACAGCATTCTTTCTTCTGAGCAAGGTAATTTTGGGTTTCAGGTAGAATATGCCTACCCTTTTAATTTATTGGCTGGTGACCACCTCATAGGCTTAGTCAAAGTGATTCACAAATAAAACATCTGTGGATAATTATGAAAAGTCAATGTATGTATTCTCAAAATAATTTTGGGTTCACTGCCTCTGGAAACATACTGTTTAATGAATACAGCCTAGATTTTTTTTCCCCATACCTCTAAGCAATGTAATATCACAGATTTGAACTTCACATTTTACAACACAGTACAGCAAACTCAACTATTTTTAAAGGTTGAAATATTTTCTACTGGTGTGTTTTACTACATTAATGCACAATGAAAGCTGTGCAGTTAATTATTGACAGAGGTAACAAAGCTGCTAAACTGCACACAGATGTTAAGCTGCACTAAAAGGACAACCACTTTGCCAAAATCACTGCCAAATTAAAGTTCCTATTTGGAAACTTTCACACACTTGTGTCTAGTGCAGCTGCAGCTGTTTAATTGCACATAAATTTTGTTTTCCCCTTTCTGATTGTTATTCAAATGACATTAAAGTGCAATTACAGCAGAATGACAATAACTGGTCCGTTAAAGGTTCAAATTGCGGAAGAACTGTTTTAATTTAAATTCAATAAAGTATTAGAATGGTAAAATAAATGTTGTGTCTGTTTGTATGCACATAAATGTTCCTTCCTTTGATGCATACATTTGTGTATGTACAGTATGACATGCATTCTGCATATGTACTGGAGAACATTTTCAAAACCAAATTTAGACAATCAGTAGTATCTTAATTTCTAAAAGGTGCAGAAACTACACAGATTCCACCATGTAAAAGAGACTGTGAGGAAGCTCAGTAATGTACCTCTAAGTAAGGCCACTATGGTTTAGCTCATTTTAAGAACCTGAGGTCTTAGTTCTGGAAAGTCATAAACAGCTGCATAAACCGTGCATATATGAGTGTGCCTACAGGGCCTGATCTTCATTTATACCAAGACCCCTTTACAATTCTCTGACCACAGTGTGTTGTATCTACTTAGAAATATGGCAATGTAATTGAGGCAGCCCAATCTTCAGTTGAAATATTCCTAAGTGTAAAACCTTATATTCTTTAGATTAATTTTAACTGCTTTATATGGTAAAGACAACATTTTAAAAATTGTAGTATAAACTATAAAACCAATGGGGTAATGAGCTGTTCCACCAGGTGCTGATATCAACATATGAATCACAGACAATGCGATTATTTAAAACTTTTAAGCAATTTATTAATCATGTAAAGGTTTGACAAATACAATTCAAACCCCTGAGTTAAGGTCCCTAATGACTGGGAAAAGGCAAATACAGCACCCATCTTTAAGAAAGGGGAGGAGGACGATCCAGGGAATTAGGCCAATCAACCTGACATCAGTACCTAGAAAGATCATGGAGCAGGTCCTCAAGGAATCAACTCTGAAGCACCTAGAGAAGAACAAAGTGATCGGGAAAAACCAGCATGGGTTCACCTGAGCAACCTGATTTCATTCCTGTTATAAGGTGACAGGGCTTTGTGGCTGCAAGGAAAGTAGTAGCTGAATTCAGCAAGGCTTTTCACATCATCTCCCACTGACCTTCTTATTAACTATGAGTGTGTGGCTGTTTACAAACTAGTCAGGGGGGACCAACAGGCATCGGAGGAGTCCCTGTTCCCCCGAGCACAGCCAGGAGTGACCAGGAATAACGGTCACAAGCTGGCAGAGGGTAGGTTTAGGCTAGATATCAGGAGGCGCTACTTCACTGTCAGGGCGGCTAGGATCTGGAACCAACTTCCAAGAGAAGTGGTGCTGGCTCCTACCCTGGGGGTCTTTAAGAGGAGGCTAGATGAACACCTTGCTGGGGTTGTTTGACCCCAATACTCCTTCCTGCTATGGCAGGGGGTCAGACTTGATGATCTGCTCAGGTCCCTTCTGACTCTACAAACTATGAAACAAGCTAAAGATATACACATTATATGAATGTACTCTAATGCAATTCCATAACTCGTTAGATCATCATGTTGCACAAGTAGTTCTCAATGGCTCAATCTCTAGTGGGGGGGAGGTATCAAGTGGGGTTCTCCAGGGGCCTGTTCTGGCTCCAGTATTGTTCAACATCTTCATTAATAATTTGGGTGATGAGATCGAGTGCACACTTAGCAAATTTGTGGGCGATACCATTTTGGGTAGAATTGAAACATGCTGGAGGGCAGGGCTAGGATCCAGAATGACCTGGAGTGACTGGAAAAAGGGTCAGCAATGAACCAGGTGAGATTCAACAAGGACAAGTACAAAGTCCTGCACTTGAGACAGAATAACTGCATGCAGCAATACAGACTGAGAAATGACAGGCTAGGCTGCAGTACTGCAGAGAACAACCTGGGGGTTACAGTAGACTGTAAGCAGAATATGAGACAAGTGTGCTCTTGTTGCAAAAAAGGCCATCAGTGTACTGGGCTGTATGAAGAGGAATGTTGCTTGCAAATCAAGAGAAGTGATTTGTCCACTCTATTCAGCACTGGTGAGACCTTACCTGGAGTACTGTGTCCAGTTTTGGGCTCCACACATCAAGATATGGACAGTTTGGAAAGGGTCTGGTTTAGAGCAACAAAAATTATTAGGGGCCTGGGAAGCAAGATTTATAAGTAAAGGCTAAAAGAACTAGGATTTTTAGTTTTTAGTCCAAAGAAGCGAAGTCTCAGGGCTTTCAGGAGAGGTGAAGAAGACTGGTAACAGTGTTCAGATACCTGAAGGGAAATAATAGAGAAGACGGAGATGGGCTTTTCTCTGTGGCTGTAGGGGACAGGACTAGGAGCAACAGACTCAAGCTGCTACAGAGAAAATTTAGGTTGAAGATTCAGAGGAACTCTAACTATGAGGGTGGTCAAGCATTGGAACAGGCTGCTTAGAGAAATTGTGGACTCTCCATCCCTGGAAGTTTTCAAAAGCAGGTTGGACAGACACTTAGCTGTGATGGTTTAGTCAGAGACAATTCTGCCTTGACCAGGGGACTGGAGTAGATGACCTTGTGAGGTCCCTCCTAGCTCTACGTTCCTACGGCCATATGCTTTGTAGCAAAAATACTCTAAATATTTTTTTAAAAACCCAAAACAAACAAAAAAAACCCTCTCCAAATTGTCTTCTGCAATGTGTTAGCTTCCTCCAATTAGAGAACCAATTAACATTTGGACAAGTAAATGTATAAGAATAATAATTATTTAATGTCTTGAATACCCAGCTTCCCCATCCAGCTTCCTTTTGCATTTACTGAGAAAACTATTATTTTCTGACAATACCAGTAAGTGTGTCTGCCTTAAAGGAAATCTAGCTTTACTACCTGTCCTAATACTAAACTAGCTAACTGAAATAATAAAATAAAGGAAAGACAAGAGTTTTATGATACCAGTCAAAAGTCTGAGCATCCTCCCTTGTATAACCTGGTATAGTTTTGAGGCACACTCTATCAATAGGCCTTTCTTATTTAAAAAAAAATATAAGCAAGTACAAAAGGTATTCAGATTTAGTTAGAGTTATGATATTTTGGAGATGCAACAATCAGAGTGCCACCACTGTTACGTTTAAGATATGCCATTTTATTTGCAAGGTTAGCCAGGGTTCTGTTATTAATGACTCAGAGAGGCCCCAAATCATGCAAAATGTATATACGAATTGTCTATTTGAAAAGCATATGACTACTCACTGCTCACACGCATGTGCGCCAGGGCTGTAAGTGATGTACAACCCATCCAAAAGCTCCCAGTATCAAACCTTCTAGGTCACCAACCTTTGGTTTCAAATACAGAACTCCCAAAGAGATATTTCCTATATTTTCTTCAGTGCAAAGGGGGATTCAACTAAAACATCAATCCTTTTTATGACACAGCTAAAAGCTTTAGTTATTTGTTTATTTCTAGTCCTATGATACTGCTTCCCAACTTACATCCAGGCATATTATTCTTAGTTTTAAAGCTTTCCAACTTCAAAAAAAAATCTTTTCAAAGTCAGCTTGGTTTGGGCACCTTTCCAGTTGCTACAGTATACCCAAAAGGCTAGCCAAAGATCAAATTGCAAAACTTTGGAAGATTCAGTAAAGAACAGTATCAGACTCAGGAAGTGACCAAATGCTTGGTGTTTCAGGGACAAAAAAATCCCTGTGTGTAGTGCTCTGCGTGAAAGAGAGATTCATTCCTGACCCCCCACACATTGGTCATCTTATACCATACAGCTTGAGTTTTTGCTTATTCCTATTATTTTTGTTTGCATGGCTCCAGTGTTACACATCCATTAAATTACCCAGCTCTTTCTTTCGGGGCATCTGTGAAACAGTCCAGTTTTAACTACAATGTATGAATGCAGGCTCATATTTAAATTCCTAGCCAGAATGATTATTTATCTTATATTAACTGTATTATTTGTTAATACAGATTATTTATCTTCACAAGGCCTCATCACTTCTGGTGCACAAATACTTCACAGTACACTTAAATCCAGTTTTACTGGGGTAGGACCTGCCCTTTTGCCTTCCACAATGAGTAGAAATACAGGGCAACTCCAACTATCCCCAAGACCCATAGGCATAACAAGCAGAGTTGGCGACCTGGGCAAAGTCAGTGGGAGAACAGGGAGTGTGGTTCTGAGAGGCTGGGGTGGTGGTGGGGAGGTGGAAAAGAGCAGTTCTACCCCTGCTGTGAACTCAAACAGTGCCCAGCTAAAACCAACCACAGCTGCTACATGCTCTGCCTGCTCCAGCTATTGCTCTTAAAGCAGCAGCAGGGGCTGTTTTGGAAGTCCTAGCATGGGTAAGCTATGGGGCTGCTCTTGCTCTGGGTTGTGCGCTCTGTAGGGATGCAGGTGATACCAGTGCCCCTCCTAACTTGGTGCGCAGGGCAGGCTCCCCTCTTGCCCATAGCTAGTTACACTGCTGCTGAGTCCCCTCACCTATACATAATAATACATATAAACCAGATAGTAAAGGAATATATACACATGCCTCCACTAATACATCTTTCAGAAATACGGGTACTATTAGGTAAATTACTGTGTCTTTTTCTTCAAGTGCTTGTCCTTATACAGTCCAGAAGCATTCGCCTAAATCCCAAGAGGCTCGTGCAAAGCGTCTGTCTACCTAACAAGGACTGCAAGATAGCCCTGCCAAAATAAGCACCCAATTTTCTACTGTAGAAGGAACACTGGATAAAAGTAAGTGCAAACCCTGTGTCGCTGACCTATGGCTGAGATTGAAACTTTTCTCAAAGTTGTAGTAACTGCTTCAAGCCTAATGAGATGGGTCTATACTAGCTATGGTTTGAAATCTAGTTGAATTCTCTCTCATGGACATAGCATAGTGCAGATGTCTAAGCCCCTTCTACAGTTGCTAACTATATTCTGGGCCTCAACAAGTAGGCTAACTACATGGAAATGGCCTCTACAAGTAGGCTAACTACACCAGGCACTGCTTCCCACTCTCTCTCCAAAATCAGCAGCACTACTATAGGCAGAGGCAGGGGCTGAGTGGCATTGGGCACTGGGCAGGCGGGTCTACCTGGTGCGCTTTGCCTCTTTGCGCTGCTCTGCCTCCCTGCCAGACTGTGCCCTGCACCCCTGCATTTCCAGGATGCTCATTTTAATGCTCATCAGCTGACTGGGACCAGCCTCCAAAATCTGGGACTGTCCCAGCTAAACTGGGATGCATGGACACCTTATCTAAGAGGAGCTCCCTGCCCCTGCCAGAGACTAGTCAGCAGTACAGGAACTGTAATACAGTGCGTATGTCTAAGTCCCTTCTATGGTTGATATCTCTATTCTGGGCCTCTAACAGGAACCTCTAAGCAATCTAAGAGGAACTCCTTGCCATCACCACAGACCAGCCAGCATTCAAATTACAAGAACTATCCCTTCCTTTGAAAGACTGTATGCAACGGGAAAGTCAGACCTGATGGAGATATTAATTTGCTATAAGAACCAGAATTAGTTCTAGATCCTGCCCAAGTTTCCTGATGATTTTGGAATTACTGGACGTCTATACACGTACCCTGGGGGGACAAGCTTTAGTTAAAGCACCCCCACTACCATTTTGAAATGTGGGGATGCTGAATACACGACATGGAGGCTGCTGGAGCATGCTAATTAGCATGCTCTAGCAGACTCAATTAATTGAATCTGTTCTGACCATTGCTAATTAGCATGTGTTGGAGCAGAGCTCCGTCACGTGTATAGGTGCTCCCTGACATCAAAGATCCCACATAAATTAGTCCTGGAAACCAGGAGATGAGTGATGTGTTCAACAGGGAACGCTGACACGGGCCACACTGGAACATATTCTGAAACACTTTGTGTTTTCTTGTTGCAAACAAGTCTATTAATAGTTCATTCACTCTGTACAAATTGTCTGAAAGATGGTATCTTTTACTGACTTCTTTTAGTTGTTTGCATTTTGACTGCTGAATTAACTAACATTTTTTCTAGGTCTGGTAACTGAAAAGCTATTGGGATAATACTGTGTTGAACACAATGATTCTACTGTTTCCTGGAAAAGGATGCAGACATATCTTGCTCTCCCTTGCCTCTTGATGTAAAACACCACTGTGGCATTGTCTATCATAATCTGAATAAGTAAACTTTTCAAGAGCAGAAGGACAGATGTGCAAATCTGACCAACGGCCCTCAGCAAGAAGACACCGATTTGTAAATGAATCCTCTGAACTGTCTGGAGTCTGACCTAGGTCAGCACCCCACCCTAGCTAAGCAGCATTTATCACTAGCAGCTTAGATGGCCGTGGTAGAGAGGAATATTCATAGATTCATAGATGCTCAGGTCAGAAGGGACCTCAACAGATCATCGAGTCCAACCCCCTGCCCTGTGCTGTGGTCAGATGAACCCAGCCAGGTGCATGTCCAGCCTTCTCTTGAAGACCCCAAGGTAGGGGAGAGCACTACTTACCATCCCAAATTTTGGCCACCCTTACCATGAAGAAGTTTTTCCTGATATCTAGCCTAAATCTGCTCTCTGTCAGTTTGTGACCATTGCTCCTTGTTACCCCAAGAGGCGCCCTGCTGAACAGCGCATCTCTGATCCCTTGCTGCATTCCCCTAACGAATTTGTAGCTGGCCACAAGATCACCTCTTAGCCTTCTCTTGCGAAGGCTGAAAAGGTCCAGGTTCCTTGGTCTGTCCTCTCGGCCCCTAACCATATGAAGTATACTTGGCATATTTTTAAATCAAAAGAAGGATCCTCTAATGGTAACAAGATTTCCTGGGGTGAGGCGTAGAGGGACATCCTTGTGTCAAAGTGATATCTGGTAGGCTGATTTTTACCTTTAAGGATGATGAAAGGCAGAATCCAGAGTTATATCAGGCCATATGCCCCAGGAGCCTCAGATGTTGGAGGCTGGCTCTCTAAATGATTGGTCAGACTAACCATGGGGCTGAATTATCCTTGAAGCAGATAAACCTTTGCCATTCAGGAGTCCAATGCTGTCCTTATAAATTGTATGGTTTTGGTAGAAATTAATACCAAATTCTTGCTAACTCTGAATCCTAGAAAAGCAAAACATCTAGATCACATGATAAATGTAGCTGGTCACATTGATTGAGTTCTTCCCAGCTACTATGGGAAAACATGGATTCCTTGTTTTCTCTGGTTTGCTGGACTAGCCTCAGACATTTCATAAGTGTCCACGGCACTGTTAAGAGACCAAACGTCAGAATCCCAGACTGATAAGGGGAATTTGCCTACCCAGAATCATTGCCATTCCCCGTGGGCTATCGCTTCATGAACAGAGACTCTGAAGATCAAGATGCAGGAACTATACCAGCTGGTGTTGCTATTCTGAACTGGAATGTGTCCAGCTTTCTCAAGTCCAGACGGGGTACCAACTCCCTTTCTTAATGTGTATCAGCAAGTAATGGGGACACAAACCTTTTCCCCTGTGTTCTAGTGGCATTTTTTTTTTCTGCTCTGAGGCTAAAAACTGACTGAGTTTCTTGATGTAGCATGCTCTTGAGACAAGGTTCCTGAAGGGGGACAGACAATGGTGAGGGCTGAGAATTAGATGGAGAGCCTCCCTGCATTACCTCCAATACCCATTGTAGTAGGGAAGTGTGGTTCCTGTGGACCTGACTGTTTAAAAAATACCCAAATTTTAGTGCACGGGCATTTACAATTGAAGAGTGACATGATACAGTCAAGCATGCAAGGATGTATAGGATTTCAATGCACAAATAAAAATTAATTTGCAAAACAAACTACTTCATATATTTCCAATTTTTAAATGATGAAGGATAACAAAAAATGTTGACAAAAGCCTGAGAACTAGCCTGGGCTGGATAACTAAGACCTTAGATATGCAGGACCTCTTCTGAAAATCTTAGGGCATCACTGAATAGCACCAATGTTCTTCTATCTTGGGTAACAGACCATAAGCAGTGGACACGAGTAAAATTTTCAAAAAAAAGGTCTAAGTAGTTTAGAAAGTGGCTTAGCCACTTAAGAGCCTGGTCTCACTGACAGACAGAGCCTATGGAGTGATTTAGATACTGCTGAAAATTTTACCCAATATTTTTTAAAAACTTGGCGCACACTTGCAGTTTAGGGTTATTTGTATCAGCATTTCACCTATGGAAGCCACAACGCAAAATTTGGGCTTATGTATGGTAAGAAGTGTGACATGGCTGGCAGCTGCTGGCACTGTCTAGCTCAGGGATTGGCAACCCCAGCATGTGCGCCGGAGTTTGGCACATGAGGGCATTCTGCTTGGCATGAGCACCTTGGGGTGGACAACAGGGGAGCTGCGAAGGGGCCCGATCCTTATCATGGGAGTGCAGGCCTGGCCCCTTCCCTGCCATCTGTCTGTCCCAAAGCGCTAGTGCACCCACTGTTGGCAATGCGTCAGACCAGGGCTCTGTGGACCCTCATGCAGCTGCTTGCAGCCTCTGCACCTGCTATGAGCACCTCGGGCTCCATGGCAGGCAGGAGGGGCCTGCCCAGAGTCCGGGCCACCTTTGGCAGGCAGCTGGGAGGCTACAAGCAGGTGCACCGGGGTCCACAGAGCTCCAGCCCGGCTTGTTGCTGGCAGCTGGCTGGCGCACACACATCTCTGGGCAAACAGCAGGGAAGGGACCAGGGCTGTGCTGCCACAACAAGGATCAAGCCCCACACGGCTCCCCTGGCTCTGGCACACCAACATCTTACAAAGTCGAGGGTGCAGGTGTTTTTTGCACGCTCCTCAAAAAGGTTGCCAACCCTGGCTTAGCTCATGGAACAAGCATTTTTAAAACTTGTGACAGACACCAAATTAAGCTCAAGTCCTAGCTATGCCAAATATGACCTCTAACCTTGGGCAAGCTGCTTAGAACCAGAATTTTAAAGGTATTTAGGCTCTGAACTCCCATGGATTTGGGAATTAGGAAGGTAAATACCTTAAACAAACTGGACAACCTTGACTGTTTGCAAAAGGTGCATGGTTTAACCAAAAGTGGTCATTTACTGAATTAAGCGAAATCCAGATAAACCATATACAAATTAAGCATGGCCCAACAAGAATTTATACCAGTTTAATAAACTGGATTTAAAGAAAGAATGTAATTACATGGGTGCAAATAAAACACTGAGCCTTATTTTTTATTCCCAGTGAAGTCAATGGCAGAACTCATGTTAACTTCAGTAACACAGGATCATGAATTTCATCTATGTGTTTTAGCTGTCATCTGTAAAATTGGGAAAATAATACCATTCTAATCTAACAGCAAATGTTTTGAAGTTAAAGCCATAAACACCTGAATATCCAGAAGTCATTTATGCACCCAAGTTCTTTCATTTTTGGTAAGCATAAAAGATTTTTTTCTTACCTCTATAAAATGGAAACTGGTTTTATCCTCACTTTTGAGAAGAGGAAAAAGGGGAAATAGGGTTGAAATGTTATATATTAAATTAGACCTGAAAACAGTTTTTACATTTTAGTCATAAAGCTGTGAGAAATAGGGTTTATAAAGAAAGATTTAGAGGAGCTTATAGCACCTGCAGCAGTGTTAGGGTGTAATTCTACAACAGGTTTATCTAGTAATCATTCTACTTAGGGATAAACTGTATATTATCATGGATTTTAAATATTCAATGTAATTTTTATAACAGTATGTTTAAGGGATTTATAGTACCATAACATCTACCCTTAGTAAAAGTGGATGGATTTCAACTTTATATTGATTCATTTTTAAGAACTTAGAATGCTAGGCAGGATGTCCCTTAAAAAACCCTAAAAATGCTAAAAACAAACATGCCACAGATAATTTTCTACTTTCATACAAATATAGGGCATGTGAATTCTTTTACAGTAATAGGGATGATAAAAATACTGTTCTATTGATCACTGTAGCAGAACAGTACTTCTGCAGTATTGCTCTGCATTATTGTTTCAATCTCAGATGACAGATGAAAAGTACTGAATCTTAGCCAAAAGCTGAATACGCCATTATCTCCTTTTGCACAGCTGCACATACATATCCTAATCTTGAATGGTACTTTCCGCCATTTTGTTTAGGGCTACAAAAATATCCTAAAGGCACAGACAACCTGGAACTTTGTTCAAAGAAGCATGAAACTAAATTCCTTTGCAAGATGCTGGACTGCTTTATAATGTCACATTACCATACTTGTAGTTAGCAATGGACATCTGAACTCTGAGATTTTTTTGTTGGCTTTTATTCCCTGCTTTCTGAAGGTAGTTCAATAAATTACTACAATATTCACTTTTTAATTTTTCTAAGAGAATAAATACATAACAAAAAGTTTACATTAATTCTGAATTAATGTAGTCTCCTTCATGTGCTTTTAGGGATGCAGGCCCATAGGACAGGAAAGTATCTCCTGCCTGATCAAGTCAAGACCTTTGATCAGAAGTGGGCCAAATATGCCCCTTGGGCCAGATCCAGCCCACCAAGTGATTCTATCTGGCCTGCAGCAGGTCCCTCAGCCCTGCCCACCCCAGGCACAGGGAACCCAGGCTATGGCATACGTGCCTGGTTCTGCAACCCTCAGCATGGAGATGCCACCTGGCATGGAGTGCAGCCCACCCTGTCCCCACACATGGCTCTGAGGCACGCTGGAAGCTGTAACCCACAGGGCTGGGTGGAGCAGCGGTGGAGCAAGGGCGGCATGGCACTTGGACTCAGCTTCCCAGCAGCCCCCATGGTAGTGCTTTGCTCTGCCCTCACTCTTTTGGCTGCCACTGCCAGTGTTTCCACCGCCACAACCAGACCCAACCCTGTTGCCCAGGCATCCCATCCTATCTGCCCTACACCCATTGCCAGGGGCACCAGGTAGAGCAAGCAGGCAGGGTCTCCATGGAAAACAGCCTGAGACCTCTGTGGGCAGGGCGCACTTGGCCAGGTGGATGTGATGGGGCTGCAGGCTGGTGGTGAGCGGTGTCCAGGAATGAGACGGGCAGGTGGAGCTAGGGCAACGATCAAGACCAGGATCATGGGGCTGGGGCCAGGGGCAAAGTTGCAATTTGTTCCCCACACATCCTTGCAATGGGCACCAGGGCTGCGGGCAGTGGAGCATGGCTCTTCCTCAGGTCCCAGTCCTGCACTGTTACCATCCTGCAATCCTGGCCCTGCCCACCCATCCCGCTCCCAGATGCCACTCTCCACCCACCTGCGGCCCCATCCCATCTACCCGGACAAGCATACCCTTCCTGCGGGGGTCCCAGGCCAGTCTCCATGGAGACCCCGTCTACTCACCAATTTTGACTGGTGCCCCTGTCAGTAGGTGCAAGGCAGACATGCCCAGGGCTGGATAGGATCAGTTGGCACTTCCTTCCCTCCCCCCACATGGTGTAAATAGCTGTGATGAGGGGCTAAGGCCAGGTCAGCACCCCACCCCTTCCCAGCCCTCACCAGCTCACCAAAACTCCTTAAGTGACCCTCCAGCCCAAATACTTGCCCACCCCTGCCATTGATTTTACTACCAATTCATAAGTTCATATATCCCTTTACATTACCAAGCTCCATGAAAAAAAACAGTTAGATGTTTCCCCCACTACCCCTAGTGGATGACGGTTCCAGAACCTCTCTCTTGTATTTATAAGAAATCAAATTATTTCCAGCTAAGTTTATTCCTGGTCAGTTTTTCTCCATTTGCTCTTGTGATGACAGTGTCATTCAGCTTAAATAGTCCTCCTCTTCCTTTCCACCAACTAGGTGCTTATCTCACAATGTATTTATAGAAAGCAAGAACTTACCCTTTCAGCCTTCATTTTGCTAAACTAAGTAAGCTAAATTCTTTTAGTCTCTCACAAATAGTTTCCCCAGACCTGCTCCACTTAGAAATTATTTTCCTTGACCATGGCAGACCAAAACAGTTTATAATATTGTACTTCAGGTTTCACTAGTGCCATGTACAATGATAGTAATAATTTCTCATCTGTCTTAGAAATAAATCTCCTGATACATTCTAGGATAATATTTACTTTTTCACACTTGAATCAAATTCATGGCTCGTAGTCATCCTGTAATCAACTAATTGCATGTGCATTTCTCTCCAATTCTGTCATTTGCACACAATTAGTTCCCAGTTTATAACAGAAATTCTTATTTAGTCCCTAACTTTATATTTTCTATTACTCTAGTCTTCAAAGTCATCCAGTTTGTCCCGTATGATATTCCAACCCTTCTTTGTATTAGCAATGCCTCTAGAGTTTAGTTGGGGATGATTTAGGTGTTCTAGTTGATCTAAATGATCTAGTTGGTAGTGGTCCTGCTTTGAGAGCAGTGGGGTTGGACTAGATGACCTCCTAAGGTCCCTTCCAGCCCTCATTTTCTATGAGTCTATGTTTGATGTGGGATACTGGGCTAGATGGGCCCTAGGTTTGATGCAAAACTGCATTTCTTTTGTTCTTATCAGAAAATTTCATTGGAGCACTCCTTCACTTTGTAGCAAGGTCAACAATGGAAATTAAATGAAGTATGTCCTGAGACTAATTTTTGAGGAACTCCACTAGTAAACTACCTCCAGTACAATATTTTTCTTCTCAGCACAACACATTGTCATTTCCTTAGTTCCATAAAATTCTTGTACTAATCTCCAATTTCAACAGAATTAATAATTCCCCATCTGGCAGTATATCATATATTTTACTGAAGTCTGTATAGAGTATATCTGCAACATTTCCTTTGTCTATAAAAGCAGTTTTCTTGTCTAAAAATGATAACATGCTATGATCAACCTCTGGTAACCACATTTTATCCCATTTTTTTTTTTTTTTTATTTACCACCATATGATAAATTATTCTTTTTCTTTAAAATTTTTGCTATAGGTTTGCATGCTGCTGAGGTCAGACTAATAGGCTTGCAGTTAAGAACATTGATTTTTTTCACTTTTTAAACACAGGTGTGACTAACTATTCTCTAATATTTTATTTCAATTGCCATAGCCTTACTTTCCATTAGCCGTGTTCCTGCCCATCCTCACTGAAAAGTGAAGCATAGTATTCACTTTTAGCAATTCTCATTTTAACCCTATACTTCCTGATGGCTAAGATGTAGGGTTTTTGTTTTTGCTGATCAGTCCTTCTAAACATTACTTGTAGATTATATCTTTACTCCTAATATACAGTTAAGGAAATCTTAATATTCACCCTGTTAGACCTACATGTCTAGTCTAGACCTACATTTATATTCCTTTTCCTGTGATACAAGTTGGGATACAATAAAATGGTTTTATACCTCACTATTTACAAAACACATGTGTAGAATAGCATTACTTCTTGCTGTTGGGTGAATGACTATTTAGTAAAGAAATCTGTCACTTATCATATCAGGGAATATCTGGAGCCTGCCAATATTAGTAGCATTTGTTCTCTAAAGTATATATTTCTCTATAATAAAATCTATACAAATACCTACAAAATAATTTAATAAATATTACTACAATGGAACTGATAATCTGATACTGTATTAACTGTAGTGCTGGCAATATCAAGCCCACTTGAATTCAAATCTCCAACAGGTTTTGAATATGTAACAATATTATCATTTGTTAAACTATCATTTTTATTCACCAAAACTTGCACTATCCTGAGTTTTAACAACTTTATTCTTCCTGTTATTTTTATTGGTGTTATTAGCACAAGGTATAATAATGGTAGATGAGTCATAAGATAGAAATTTAGAAGAACTAGCTTCTCTTCCCTATTCTTTTTCTAACTTACTTTGTTGCCTTGGGCAAGTGATTCAATCATTTTATTTCTGTTACCCCATCTGTAAAAAGGGCAATAATAATTCTTTACCTACATCAAAGGTTATATTAACTTTTCAATGTTAAATACTGCATGAATATTACATAGTATTACTTAAGAGGGCAGAAAAATATATTGTGGAATTTCAGGGTCAGTCAAGCAGTATATGCTTGCCTCTTGGTAAAACTGTGGGAGGAAAGTCATCTTATCTTAGAGGTGAGTATAGTAGGAAACAACAGTGAGTTAGTGAGGTGCCATACTACAATATTTTATTTATAGATGTGAAGTCCTCATTTTTCCTAATAATTAATACGTTTCATTTCTCTGGTATAGCACCTTATGTAGGAGGTTTTCAAAATACTTCTATAATATCAGTAAAGTAATACTTACAATATTTTGTGGATCACATAATTATACACTTTTTTTTATACAAGGGTAAACTGATGCAAAGTTTTGTGCGGCTCCAGGTAAAAACTTGATATATGAACACAAGAACTGCCATACTGGGTCAGACCAAGGTACATCTAACCCAATAGCCTGTCCCCAGCATGTGCAAATCTGGACTCAAATGATGACTAGTAGCAGGTGTGACTTTTCATATAAATGTCTTAGTGAGCTAATCCTGTAGCTTTATGAATAATGAAGAGCCTGAAACAAAACTTGAAAAACAAGACTGCTACCAACTTCCAAGATCTCATTGTGTTGAGATTCTTCACTGACTTACAACACAGGTTGCTCCTCAAGAAGCATACATCAAAATATTAGTCAGAACTCCATCAGCTTTAAATACAAATGCTACAACTTGCAGTTGGGTACTGTAAGAACTTGTCTAATATGAATACTTTTCCCTGTAACTTCATGTTGCTTCTGATTACAATCCCTGATACTCTTGAACCAATATGAAAATATTATTAAATATTATCTAATATTGTCCAATCACAACAGAACATACAGAATATGGGCATTCACAAGATAAATATCTTGCCACTGTATGTATAGTGCATTAATATTCCCTATATTTCAGTACTCTTACGTAGGAGGAATTCTTCTAAATTGCACAGTAAGGGTAAGAACTAAACTCATGCTCACTGGATGACAGAAAAACACTGGATTCCACAAGGAAACAATTCTAACTATTTTCAGGTTCACCAATTAAAAGACCTCCAGCTATTCCCATTCAGATAACTGCATTAAATGTATTACATTTACTACTTATTATATGCATTATATTTACTGGTCAAATAGGTTTTTGACCTGCATGGAAGAACTTTATCTAGTACAGGAGGTGAATGAACCAGCCGGGGGAACGCTTTGTTGGATTTGGTTCTAGCCAATGGGGATGATCTGGTGGGAGAGCTGAAGATTGAGGGTAATCTGGGAGATAGTGATCATGAGATGACAGAATTTACTATCTGCCGTAGGGCATGGAAGTCAGCCAGTAGGGCAGGGGTGCTTGACTTCAGGAAGGCTGACTTCAATGAGCTTAGGAAAATAGTGGAAGAGACCCTATGGGAAGAGGAACTGGAGAGGAAGGGAGTTCAGGAAGGGTGGTCATTCCTCAAAGGAATGATCCTCAGATTGCAGAAAAGGTCCATTCCTGTATGCAGGACAGGTGGTAAAGGGGCTGCAAAGCCCTCTTGGCTTACCAAAAGAGTCCAGGAGTGTTTAAAAAAGGAAAAGGAGGCTTACGGACAATGAAAACAAGGGGTGGTCACCAAGGAGGAATACACAAGTATAGCCTGTATTTGCAGAGATGCCCCTAGCAGGGTGTGGGGCCCGGGGCAAACCACCCTGTGAAGGGCCTGGACACAAAGAAGCTGGCAAGCGGCTGGACATAACTCCAATTCAGTTATGTAGTTTTATGGGCGTGTAGAGCAAATGTGTTTTGGGGGTAAAAATCATCATGAAAATCCATTAGTTACCATAAAACTGGACTCTAGGGTTGGACTTTCTTTTCAGAAAATAAATTAAATTTCTAGTCCTTAAGTCAACACTATTTTGATGCTAATCCATTTAAACTGTGGGGGCAGCATACACGCTCCTGATCTCTCAGTCATGGGGGTACTCCATGCACTCATGGCTGGGAGACCAGCTGCTGTGATCTCCCAGCAGCAGGGGTGTCCCACATAGCCCCATGGCAGGGAGATTGCAGCAGCTCATCTCCAAGCTGCAGGGGTGTGTGGTGCATCCCCACAGCTAGAGGTTCACAATAGCTGCGATATCCCAGCCATGGAGGTACATGGGGCACCACTGCAGCTGGTAGCCCCATCAGACGAGGAGGCTCCCAGACCCAGAAGCTTGCTTCTTCCTGTTACAAGGGGAGCCTGGGATCAGGCTTTCCCTTCATATGCAATAAGGTGTCATGGGATTTTATTTCCAATCCCACAGTCACACCTTCTGCCATTCACATGTGGTATAGCAGGAGACACGATTGTGTAGATTGAGCATTAAATCTCATTGCACCTTTACCTGCACATGCAAAGGGTCCCATATTCTTACAGCAGTTTGGCTTAGACTCATCTTTGTCTCTTCCAGTATGCCAGACCAAAAACCCCGTATTACTGCATTGTCCTTGAAGAGTGCTGCTGTCTTCATCAGTTGTGAAAAGAGATGGTCCCCGTTGTTGCCATACTTTAAATTATTACACATTTTTTGTCCAACAACTTTGTAGCTTATTCCTTTTTTTTGTCATGCCATTGACTGAACCACTTAAGGCATCACTACTTACAGCTGAACAACTGATTAATCACACCTAGTGCGTACTGTGTACATGGGGCATACGTAACACAACTTCCCTTTTTTTGGTAGAAACCTGGTTGAGATACTGAGAAAAAAGCCACAAGAAAATGCTATCCAACTAATTTAAGAGAGGAGAAGAGTAGTAATTATGACATTTTAATTATTGTAGTCAGTGCTCAGGCATTTAGCATGATTCACACCCTTGAAATGCCCAAAACAGGATTATATGTATGATACTGGTTCAATATAGGATGGCCATTGGTCCTGTTTTATACCAGACCGTCCTGTTTTTAAATCCTTGGTCCCCTGTCCATTTCTGAACGAGGAACAGGCAGCAAAAAGTCCTGTTGTTTTACTTCATTGGTGAAAATACACGTCAGTCATGTGTCCTTCTGATTCTAATGGCTGTGCTAAGAAGTAGGGTGGTGCACAGCCTGAAGAAGAGGGGTTCCAAGCCAGCTAGGCAGGGAAGAAGGGAGGGAGATGGTGGCCCTGCCCCTTGCTGCTAATTGGCCAAGGGGCTCAGTGGCCCCACCCCTCACTGATGATTAACCAAGGAGGCCCACCCCTCACCAAGATGCTGGTCTGTATTCTGGGGGTGTCAGTGGCCACCCCAGTTCAATCCATTACAGAAATTTGGATCCAGATTATTTTCTGGTCCTCTGGTTGCATCTACTTGTTTTCATTTACACCTCTGCAAAACGTATATAAAATGCAATCACTCTGCACTGGTAATATGTTACACACGCAATTTAACTCATAAGGTGCAAAACAGTAGAAATTGTCCTCGTGTTGCTTAGAGTTACTTTTGGCCCATCGCTAGTAATTTCACTTGCTCTCTCCCCTTCTCTTTTTGTCCATCTCTTTATTTAAGTATAGCAATGCTTGGGGGTGTTTTTTTTAGTACAGGAATGCATTCAGATGAACAAGACCAGAGCAGAAACTGAAAAATAGGTCCATGTCTGACTTCACAAAATTGATCACTAGGGCTGAAAGATTTAGGACGAAGCAACTATTAATCAGGGTAAATATGCTATATGCCAAGTCTGTCCACAGGCAAATTATCTTCCCAGGAGGTGAGATGGTCTAAGAAACTTCAGGTTGTTTTCTGCCTTGACTACCAACAGCAGTCTTTAACAAATGAAAGGATCTATTTTCAGCTCCCCTTGTCTACTTCTGAGAGCAACTATGAAGGAACTGTCTAACTTTACTAGACTGCCTTGCCCTTTTACCGCAAGATCATCCTGTCAGAGTTGCTTGTTTTCAAGGTGTATCTAGAATGTTTCCAGGCAACAAAGTCTTTCACTTCAATCAAGTATCCTGCTGGGTATACAAGCTCTGAAGCTCAAAAGACTAGCAAATTTTAGGAATAGCTGTTTTGTTCTTATATGCAAAATCCTATAATAGCTACTGTCTCGAATACTGGAATTGAAGGATTTTGGTATCTAAAAGATAACCCTTGCACTTCCAGATCAGCTGGAAACAAAACTCTTCTTAAAGACAACAGAGGTACAGCGCAATAACCAGTAGACAGTGTAGCACTTGGAGTTTGTCCTAAATGAAATTCAACCCTGTGCAGAGAACTAGAACAAGCTTCTTAATCATAAAAAGCCATTTTGAGGATGGTTCAAACTTTTGCTGACCTTCTCCACAGGGATGACCAGAGAGGACTTTCCAAGGGTTAGAGCATGCATGTATACATATTGCACATGCTGGGGACCTGCATACTCACCAACAGACAGGACAGTTTTCTATATGTTCCTAACTTAAGCATGTGAGTACTCCCATTCAAGCCAAAGTTAAGCAAGTGCTACAGAACAGTGCTTTTCAGCTGGCGTGCCACGAAGAGTGCCCTGGTGTGCCATGAGAATTTTGGAATAATGAGAAGAAAGTTCTCCAGCAACGAAGTTCTCGTGCTAATGAATAAGCTGTGTTGATGAAATACTCACAGAAGACTCGCACGTGTGTTGGCTGGCAGGGGGTGGGGTGGGGTGGAGAGGAACCAGCCAAGCAGAAGGAAAATCATCTACTGTGCATGTGTTGGCTGGGGGG
>NW_017729033.1:15329551-15329931 GCF_001723915.1 Gavialis gangeticus
GGGGGGGATGCATAGTTTGTAAGTCTCTGAACAGCTGTGCCACAGAATTTTGCTGTGGCAATGAACTACAATAAGCTCATAAGTACAGGGATGGGGAATGCCTTAACTGGTGTGCTGCAGAAAAATGTTATTAATGTAAGTGTGCCTTGGGCTGGAAAAGGTTGGGAAACACTGCTATAGAACACACATGGCTCTGACATATACAGACACCCAGGATGACAAAAGGAACTGGTAGGACTGAATAAAGTTACTTGACACTTTCCATTATAAAACCCTGTAAATGGTCAGAGCATAACCATTTGAATTGAAATCTTCTATGCCAGTTGTTTATATCAGGTTGTCTTATTTTTTTTTTTTTTTTTTTTTTTTTTTAAGTCCCC
>NW_017729033.1:15329960-15332487 GCF_001723915.1 Gavialis gangeticus
TTTTTTTTTTTTTTTTTTTTTTTTTTTTTTTTAAGTCTCCACCAAAACAAAATCAAGAACTTCCAAGAAAAGGAAATAAAACTAGAGTAAAATACATTGCTTTGCAATATCAAAGTAATCTGGATACCATTTCTTTGACTGTGCTCCACAGTACTTTGACATTTGGTAAGCCAGCCACCTTTGTCAAGGTGCCTTTTGTTGTTCCTGGAAAAACGTGGCTGAATTTGGCCTATGCATAAACCTTCAACAAATCTATTTGTAATGCTTGAGAGAAACTTCTTAGAATTTAGTAAATAAAATCTCCCAGGATCCCACGCTCAATGACTATAATCTAATCCCTTCCAACTACTAATGCTAACTAACTAAGCTGCTCTTGCATCATCCTCGTAGTGACTGAACATGTTTTGCCTTAGACCTACAGGCGCTCCAAGGGATTTGACTACTCGGAGCCCTGCTGGGGCTGGACACGAACTGACAGCAGGAATGCCATCTCTTCCATGTCTTAATAGCCTCGTATTGGAAGATGAAACCATCTGACTTGAATGCAGAGGGACAAATGCCAGATTGGTGGAGGGAGAAGGGAACAGATTGGGACAAGGAGCCTGGCAAAAATGAAACAGAGAGGGAAACTGTCAGGCAGTTTGGTGGGGACTACTACCAAAACCTGGGACTGGGAACTAGTGGCCACGGGGGCAAGAGAAAGATCTGAGAAGAAGCTAAAGTATTTGAGGGAAAATGTGTCTGACTGGGCAAAGAAACTGGAAAAACATCCATAGAAACGCCCATTTTTGTGAAATTCCAGCCCAGATTGGATGGACTTCAATACAACCATTAATTAATTTTGTTCTTTTGCTCCACTGGCTGGCTTTGCAGCAGAGGTCAACATGTCCTCTACTTACACTACTAAAAATATCTGAAAAAAGGAAAAGCAAACAAATTCTAAGTATTACAGCAGTGAAGAATTAAGGGAAAACAACATTTTTGAAAAAGCATTTGGCAAAGCCTAAGTATGAATTTTCCTTTTTTATAATCACCCAGCTAGCCCTCTAGGTACATTTGAGACTACATAGATACATGGCCTGTATTCATTGTTTAATGGGTTTGTGCTAACTTTTTCCATGCTGGGGTTTGGGCATGCATCTACTCTAGTTCATGGGCAGATCTACGATTTTATGAAGTGGGGTGCAGGAGCAATGACTGGCACTGAAGGGATGACTGCAACCATGCTCCCAGCTGCCCCTCACACCTGATGAGCATACTACACCTCGGGAGCAGCAGCCCAGACTTTTTTAAATCCCTGAAGCAGGTAATAACCCGCCCTCCCCCTCAGCATGCCTGGTACCCCCTCTATACCCCTCTGGGTTCAGCATCATGTCCCCTCTCATTTGCCCCTAATCAGCCCATTACTGCCCCTGTTGCCCTGGGGGTGGGGGAGCTTCAGAGTAGCTCCTGCCTGACACCAATTGGACTGCATGGGGATCTGAACTCAGCTGGGTAGAGTGGCAGTGACAAGTATGAGCCTGCTTCCAGTCTAATGAGAGAACACTGGGCACACTGGGCAGGAGGAAGGAACCTGCTCACCGCTGCTGTCCCAGGCCAAGCCTGGCTCCACATGCAGCCCAGCTGGGGATAGCAGCAGGCAGGGGAAGGGGAGAATTGGAAGGGAAGGAAGCACTGTGTCACTGAGCATGGAGAGGAAGGGATGGGGGAATTCTTGCCCGACCCAACGTAGAACCTTTGGGTCTTGCCCCTTAGATAACAATGTGATCTCCATGGAAAGGAGAAGTAATAGCATTGTACCGCCAGATGCATAAACCTAAAGACTGACATTTTTGTTATACTGATACTCCTAAACCTGTTGGAGGACCCACTGCACTACACTCTGTGCTTTGGTACCCCAGGCCTCCTAGAATTCCTGTAAGAGATCTAACACTCCCTATGATTGCAGGCCATATAACAATTCAAACAGGGAAGAGCCTGTAGATGACTGCAGAACCCCATGAATAGCAAATACGGCAACAGTTTGCCCCAGTCCTTGGGCTCCCTGACTATAAAGTTCTGTAACAATCTCTTCAGAGCTCAGCCGAAATGCTCAACCAGACCATCTGTTTGGGGATGATAAACTAAGGTCTTCACTGAGTGGACCTTTAATAATGCCTCCATATCCTGCAGTAGTCTTGGCAAATTCTGTGCCCTGGTTGGTTAGCATCTCATAGGGAATCCCTACCTAAGAAAATATTTTTAGCAACTCAGAGGCAACCATTTGTGCTGAGGTTGAGCAGATGATCACCACCACAGGGTATTAGGTGGCATAGCCTACAAGAACAAAAACAACTCAACATCTACTTGCACTTGGTTCCAGTAGTCCGATTAGGTTGATTCTGACCCACTCGAACTGGGTACTAACAAGTGGGATGGGTACTAAGAGGACATAACCAGCTGACATTCTGGGCAGGACTTACAACTCACAAAAAACCCTGCAGCTTCCTTATAGGCTCGGCAGTGCTACACTGGTTAGCACTACAGA
>NW_017729033.1:15333050-15336379 GCF_001723915.1 Gavialis gangeticus
CCCTTCCAGCCCAAATGTCTATGAAATCTATGAAACAATCTTTGATAGCTTGATAAATACCAAACTAGCAAAAACCCTCTCTTGCATCTTCTTTGCTCCCAAGTGACCTGCCCATAGTCCATCGTGGGCTAATATTAACACTTAGTTTGAGTACTGCTTTGGCACTAACTAGTACTACCAGGTCCCTGTAGGTTTGTTTCTTGCAGCCCTCACCAGTAGATGTCCTTGTAATTCAAAATGAAGATTCTAAGAAGCCAGATTTGGGTCTACTCCAATACCATGTATTCAACCCAACCAAGCAACCAAGAAATAAACACAATTCCCTTTCACTTTGGATGAAATTTGGATCCTCTCCTACCTAGTCCAATCCACCTTCCAAATAACTTCTTGAGGCATGTTGTCACCCTGAAGTTGCCCCTGGGTGTCTAGGTCACACTGAATCCCAATGCCTTTTCCTGGCCTTTTTCTACAGGCTCCCTGGCCAGCAAATGCCACTATCCTGACCCTCCATCATTCTCAGTGATATCTGGAACAGGGTCCAGACAGTTTTGGGGTCTGAAAATGGAAATATTTCCTCCAGTGCTGCTCAACTGGATTGAGATTGACCATATTCATCTCAACTATTTGGGCCAACTGTAACATTTTGGACACTGAACCCAATCTCACCCAATCACCATGGGATAGGTTAGGTGACTGGCCACTGTGGCAACAATCCAAACTTCCTGTCCCCTAACAGTTAGGCTTACTAGGACTGTGGGCTATGGCCTAATGCCCCTGTGGACACATTCCACTTTTTAGAAGTCAGGGAAGGCAGGATCCACAAACTGCTGGTATATAAAGGTCTGTCTGGACCTTGAAATCTACCAGACCCATGAACTGGATATCATTTATTTTAACAGGCACCACATATCCCTTTAGGTGTGAACCCTCCCTCCCACAGTCCGTGTGTAGGCAGTCATTGTACTGCTGGCCCTCCTCACCATATCCAAAATAAGTCAAGCAATCACCATGTTTCCTTATCCAGCTGCTACCTGCTCCAAGTTACTCTCTTTCCACCAAGTGGTCCTTCAAAGGTAGACCACTGGCCCACAGACTTGAAGGAGATTGACCTGAGGCCCTGGATGGTAGTGTCCCAAACAAACATCCCTTACATTCGTCTCTTCTGCAGTCTCAGTCTCCCAGAATTTGGGTCCCATTGGGTCCCCTGGTTATCCTTACAGTGCATGTCTGCCTCCATAAAGTTTTTGACTCATCCAGATCGGACATGTGTTGTGGTAGACTCACTTCCAGGATCCCACTGGGAGTATGGAGCAAAACCGTGCTTAAGTTATCAGGTACCATGACTCCGGATTTAACAAGTGGGTACAAAAGTCCTTCAGTCTTTTAGTAACTGCTTGGGGCTGAGCATTCGGATCAAATGCCTCCTGCCCAAATCTACATTCATATGCTTCTTTTGTTAGACCCAAATGATCCAATACAGCAATTTTATAATCCCAGGCCAAAGCAGTCCCAAGGCTCCAGTAGGCTTCCTGAACTTCCCCAGTTAAAAAGAGAACTGTTTTATTATCCCAGAGCTTCTGTGGCCACTGGTAGGCCCCTGCCACAGGTTTAAAGGTCTCTAAGAAGACCGTTGGGTCATCTTCTGGACCCAGATGCAAGAGACTCCACCATCTGGGAACACAGTGAGACACCAGTCTGTGTGAGGGTCTTCTCATTTTCTGAAAGATACTGCATAAATTGCTGGTGCTTCCCCTGGGACTGCTGCTATTGTAGGTGTAGGTGCTGTTATAACTGCTGCTGTCGCAGGCCTTCTAGTGCTATCAGAGCTTCTGACTCCACGGTGCTGGGTACGTTTAAGCTGCCTGCACTCTCTGCCACATGTAAGTGGGTCACGCACCCAGCTTCCTTATCTAAGCCAGTCAGCACTGCATTCAGGATTTCCAGCCTATTTATTTTACACAGGGCAACCTCATCTCCACAGGAAACGAAACAAAATAAATGTGCAAACAATAATCAAACAAAACCAAAACCTGCTGTCCTCCTTCAGATGTGGAGAAGAACAATCCAGGCTCTGTTCTTTTCCCACTGCCTCTTCTCTCTCCTTTGCACTATGTTTCTGGACCTTTTAACCTTCTTTGTAGCCCAACCCCTCCTTACTAGGCCTCAGTTGCAGCTGGCTCCCAGCCTTCCAGCCAAGCAGACTATTAAATGTTAACCAACTGCAGCTGGGTCTCAGCCCCATAAAGGCCAAGTACCTCCTTACAAAAGCCATATGTCTGTAGTTTATGACTCCATGGCTCATTATAATCTACCTGATACCTGGTAATTTCTCTTCATTCCACAGTTGTTAACAACCCTCTCTCCTTTTGGATGGCCTTGATGTTCCATTAATCAAGCTATCCATCCTTTCTTCTGCAATTTTGCTATCTTGTAACCATTCCTGGTAATATCTCTCTTCTATTTCATGGCCCTGCAGACTGTTTTTAGCTATAGCTAAAAACCTTATCTCGAGTGTGGTAATATTAACTCAGATGAACATTAACTGAGATGTAGAATTAACTGACTGTGAAGAGTTAGATGCACTGTCAAGATGATAGATTTTTGTTTCATAAATCTGAATAAGAAATACACATTTAACTATAATGACTAGAGGACTAATAAAACAATTTGACTATTTTTGCCTAGCTTGTTTGTTTTTTTAAAACTGTATATATAATCTAGCAAATTAGGTTTAGCAATGTTCTTAAACTGAATAATGTAGCTCTAGGCCCCTACCATATTAGTAAAACTTTCAGTTTCTCTTTAACTGGAGAAAAATGTGTGTTGTGTTATATGTTATGATGCACCACACCATCTGCACCCCACTTTTCAAATTCTTAGATCTGCCTATGGATGAATGTATTGTTATAACTCTATCAAACACACAGCACAGGACTCTTATTAAACTAATTGTTAGGGTGATGCTCTTCTGGCACCTGTATTTCTATTCAATAGAGCAGTAGTTTGAGTTTGGAAGTGTCCTTATTTTATAGTAGTCTAGAAGGGGATGGAACCCTTTTACTTTTTAAATGCGACTTAGTACCATGTTTTAAAATTACCCTGGAAAACATGGACAGATTTAGGCAGAGAGAAGAGCCAAGCCTAATATGAAATGAAGAGGATGATGCTCTTGTGAAAATAAGAAAAAGTGTGGGCTGGGGAAGGGGTGGAGCAAGGATTTTATAGAAAATCTTATCTTACTTTTTTTTTCCCCCATAGATTCATAGATTCCAGGGTCAGAAGGGACCTCAATGGGCCATCTAGAAAAGGATCACCAAGCCTGGGATCAT
>NW_017729033.1:15341379-15343722 GCF_001723915.1 Gavialis gangeticus
GCAGCCTTCTGGCTTGCAAATGTCTATTATAGATAGATAGGTAGACAGATAGGTAGATAGGTAGATAGGTAGATAGATAGATAGATAGATAGTCAGAAGGGACCTCAGTGAGCCATCTAGTCTGACTCCCTGCCCCTGGCAGGAAAGAAAATAGTCACCAAGCCTGGGATCATGTGATCCCAGCCAGTGCCTGTCCAGTCTCCTCTTGAAGACCCCCAAGGATGGGGCAGGCACCACCTCCCTTGGAAGCCCATTCTAGATCCTGGCAACCCTGACCGTGAAGAACGTTTTTCTACTGTCCAGTCTAAACCTACTCCTCCAATAGCTTATGGGCATTGTTCCTTGTTGTTCCAGGGGGTGCCCTGGTAAATAGATCATCACCTACTTCGTGTTGCTCTCCCCTTATGAATTTGTACGCTGCCACAAGGTTCCCTCTCAGCCTTCTCTTGGAAAGGCTGAAGAGGTTAGGGTCCCTTAGCCTTTCCTCATAGAGCCTTCCCTGCAGGCCTCCAATCAGACGAGTGGCTCTTCTTTGTACCCTCTCCAGGTTGTCTGCATCCCACTTGAACTATGGCATCCAGAACTGGACACACTACTTCAGCTGCAGCCTGACCAGTGCCGCATACAGAGGGAGGATCACCTCCCTGGACCTGTTTGTGAAGTACCTACAAATGGACAACAAGGTGCGATTGGCTCTGCCGACTACTTCATCACATTGACAACTCATATTCATCCTGGAGTCAACAGTGACTCCAAGATCTCTCTGCCTCAGTGGTGCTGAGAAGGTCACCCCCCAAGCCTATAGGTATGATGGCAGTTTTTCCTCCCTAGATGCAGCACCTTGCACTTGTCCTTATTGAACTGCATCCTGTTTCTCTCTGCCCACTTCCCCAACCTGTCGAGGTCAGCCTGGATCTGATCCCTCCTCTCCAGAGTGTTAGCTTCACCCCATATTTTAGCGTCATCCGCAAATTTGGACAGGGTGCTTCCCACCCCCTCATCTAAATCACTGATGAAGATGTTGAACAGCACCAGCCCCAGAACTGAGCCCTCAGGGACTCCACTGCACACATCTTTCCAGGTTAACACCGATCCGTCCACCACCACCCTCTGAGTGCGACCCCTGAGCCAGTTTGCTACCCAGTGTACCGTGTAATCATCCAAGGCACATCCCCTCAGTTTATTAATAAAGAATGGTATGGGATACTGTGTCAAAGGCTTTCTTGAAGTCCAGATACAATGCAGGTGTAAACACAGCAAATAAACAGTTTTATATAACTAAATTTTGTACTGAGAAATAACAAAGAGCATGGAGCAAGAACATCAAAAGATTATGAACAAATTTCAAAATGGGTTCTCTAATAAATTCCTAGGAGAATCCCATTTCCAAATGTCTGGCCTCAAGAAGTTCACCGTTATTTAACTGTCTTAGTCTCCTATTTCAATGCTGCAAGGAAGATTATGCAGACTAGAAATCTGTATAATAATATGACGTTTCCATTTTGGTATCGGACTACGTTAAACAAACCTCTCCTGATATGTCACCTGATCTAACTGATAATATCATGTCATTAGAGCCGCTACATTGTCAGAAAACTGACTGCTGGGATACAGGTTTTTGATATGGAAAAAGTCCTAATCCTGTTTTTGAAAGAGAAACAGTACTGCTCAATAACCTTTTTGTAAAGTTCACCCAGGTCTATAAATTCTATGCAAGTTACCATTTATACCCACATTCAAGATTATTTCATATGTAAAATAACCTCTCCATAATCAGATTCTATACATGGAAAGTTTATAAATGTTTTATATTCTTTAGGTACAGAATCTAATGAAGAGTCATCTCCCCTACCACCACTGCAGTGGGGAAAGCAGCAGCAGAGGCAAGTGGTGGTATGCTGCCTATCTCCCCCTAGAGTCTGTTCCCAATATGGTGCCTACACTGCCCCTCAACACAGTGCCTTTCCCTACTGGTACCTGCCCCCTACTACTTACCTCCCCCCTCCTCCCCACTGTCTGTGCCTCTAGAAACTGTCCACGCTGCTACTTGCTCCACCAGTGCCTGCGCCCCCCCCCAACCATTTCATAGTTTCATAGATTTAGGGTCAGAAAGGACCTAGTAGATCTTCTAACCCGACCCCCCGCCAGGGCGGGAGAACAAAAAAACAAAACCCCAAAACAAAAACGGGACTCAAATGAGTCCAGCCAGGTAGGCATCCAGCCTCTTCTTAAAGACCCCCAGGGTAGGGGCCAGCACCACTTCCCTTGGAAGTTGGTTCCAGCTCCTAGCCGCCCTAACTGTGAAGTAGTTTTTGCGGATGTCCAATCTATACCTCCTCTCCA
>NW_017729033.1:15344472-15348437 GCF_001723915.1 Gavialis gangeticus
GTCTTGGACACTGAGTTCCTCTGCCCTCAAGGACCCCAGTGCCTCTCCCACTAATCTCCTCATCTCAATGAAGTTGGCCCTCCTGAAGTCTAGGGCTACCGCCTTGCTGTGGGCCCTTGACACCCTACGCTGGATGGTGAATTCCAGCAAGCAATGATCACTATTGCCCAGGTGGTCAAGAACTTGGAGGCCCCTTACCAGGTCGTCACATTTACTTCCCAGCTTGCTTTCCTTATTGACTGTTGCCCTCCTGCTGTCACTTACCCTCAGTCATGGCTCTAGCTCCAACCCCACTCTGACCTGGGGCACGGAGCACTTGGTGGCTCTTTCTCTACTCCCCCAGTTAGGCAGCAGTGGTTGTGGTGGTGGCAGCTCCAGTCCCAGGACCAGGTTGTAACCAGGGCTGGGGGGGGGTGGCGGGAGAGAGGGAGAAGGATGGTGCCATAATGTGCTCCATGCCCCAGTTCAAAGAGGACCTAGAGCTGAAGTTGTGACTAAGGATAAGGAGTGACAAGGGAGGAAGGAGAGGGCAGGTACTGGAGTGCAGATAAGATAGCAGGGGGCAGCAGGTGCTGAAGCGGGCAATGCCAATGGCTCCAGCTCTGACCCGAAGCCCAGGGTGGGGCCAGGGCCTCAAGGTGGCGGGGAGGGCAGCCACCTGCCCCCCAGCTCCCCACCACCTTGCACACTAATCCAAAATGATGGCCTTTTCCCTATGCTGAACAAGGGAAAAACCATCATCTTAGATTCAATTAAAAGAAAACACCCATACACGATACACACATTAATTATAAAGAAATCAAAACTGCAGTCAGAGGTTCTTTATTTCTAAATGAGAAGCAAGAAAAAGTGTTTAATTTTTTAAGAGAAAAGGAAGCCAGTGTCTGGAAACATACTGCTGTATCTTAATATACTAATCTTCAGTATATTTTACAGATATTTTTCATGATGTATGTAATTTTACAGTTTGATAGCCCACACATTATTCGTTTCCTACTGTAGGTCATGCAAGCACATTAAAACGAAAGAGAGTTCTAGGAAAGTATATTGAACAACAGTCAAAATGAGGTTATTCAGAGAGACTACAGACTGTGAATATGTCAGGATAATAACAAAATTGGCCTCTCTCTTTCTGCTTTTTTTTTTTTTTTTTTAAAGGGAGAAAACAGGCTTGATTCATTAAATCATTATGATAATGCAGCATACTACATATGCATGTTTTCTGAACACTAATTGTAAATAATAAGGAACATATTTATAGTGAACCAAGTCCATCATTGGTTTTTTTTACCCATCTTTTATGCCCAAATGGCAGTGACAAATACTGTCCTCTGCAGCTCTCCCATAAAACATATATGTTCAAGGAGAGGAGAAAGAGTGGATGTCTGCTGCAAATGTTATTTTTATATATTCAAAAAACAAGATGTCAAACAACAGTGCCAGTATAGGTGTTTTGATCTTGTCCTTAGAAGATCTAACTCATACAAGCTGAACTTGATTTTTTTTAGCTTGGATCTTTTACAGCAATTGTTTGGTTTGGGAGAAAACATTCACAGTATCTTTATATTGTTTAAACAAAAGACCGCCATAAGCTTGGTTTCTCAAACAGACAATTTTATTTAAATTCATTCTTACACATTTCCCTGGAGTTTTGGTTTATGTTATTTGGGCCTTTTTTATCTGAGTACTTGGTGAAATGGCAATTAGCTCCAGACCCAAATGAATGATAAAGCATGCAGTTTCCAGATATGAATGACAAACATTTTCTTCAAGTAAAACAGTATGTTTGCTTGTGCACTGCAAATTGTTTTGCACTCATTTATATCCTGAACGCAACTGAGTATATGACTAGAGACCCAGTTTAAAACAATACGATCTAACTTGTTTAGAATACAAAATACTTTGAACCGAGATTTTGCAATTGTAAAATCTAAGACGCGTTTAAAGGAAAATGGACAAAGTGAAGTTGTGAAGCAAGATTTTTTCTCCTGGGCTTCAAAACTAATTGCTTATGGACTTTGCAAGATGACTGAAATGGCAGAATACTAAAAGATTCTTTTCTCACTGGAAATCATGAGAAAAATATTGTTTATTCTGACCACAACTCTAAATGCTTTTAAACACACAAAGTTGTCAAAAGACTCTCTAAGCAACTCGGAAGAAATCACTTTAGACAGGACTACTACTTTATATGTATATTCAAAGCCCTAAAGGCATACCAGAGCAGTGTTTGTTAATTCTGAGCTAGTCTGCTTTGACTTTACCACAGGGCTTTTGAAACATTAAAAAATAAGTTGAAAACACAGGACTTAAACTTAAACTGCCCTGTAACTTCAGTAATACTTTTTCATACCACAAGTTTGTTCATGTGGGCTTTAAAGATATTTTTTACCTTTTGGCATGGTGAAGGTGAATAATCGTTCCTATTATTTTGATCTCCTATTCCCAGAGTTGCACCTCCTTACGACAAAATACACAGTGGCTTCAGGTAGCAAAACATCTGCCAAGAGCCTCTTGTGTTAAGAAGTAGTAAAATTTCATTCTTTCAGAGTTTAGTTAGTGGTGGTACTAGAACAGGTGACGCTGGAAAAGCAACATGAAACAGCCCCACCGTGCTCTCACAAGGAGCTAAACAGATGTAAATTCCCCCAATTCCACTAGACTTTAGTGGAGCTATACCAATTCATACCTATACTGGAGCTATTCTAATACATACCTGTCCTAGAGTCAGACTAATTTATGCCTTCTCAGAATAGACAGATTACTGGATAAAATGGTTCAGAAATGCAAACAGTTCTGAAAGGACGCAGAATTTGAGGCTCAGCAACAAAGTATTCCAACATGGTGGAAGGATAAAAATCACATGAGACCAGTGTGGTTACATGAGGAACTTCTTAGCATACAGGCATATAGTACAACTGGAAAGGAATGGTAAAGGTGACAGGAAGAGGTTCCTCAAGTACTTCAAAAAGAAGAGAAAATTGATATATTGATTATAAAATACTGATACCACTGCTCACCAATTGGTGCGCTTGTAACACAGGACACAAAGACAGCAGAGAGGCTCAGTGATACTTTCACAGAGTCATAGAGTTGAAAGGGATCTTAAGGGGTAATCTGGTCCAACCCCTTCTTCATGAATGCAAGAATGCAATTCCTTAATCATTTTTGACCAATGCATATCCATCCTCCTCTTGAAAACCCAGGATCTCATAGGCCACCAACCATACAACTGAGCTGTCATTCCCGGATTTAAAAAAACAAACCAACCAGAGACTAGATAACTAACAAAATTAATATAAATAAGGAAGAAGAAGAACTTTTGACAAATTTGAATGAATTTAAGGGCTTGATGAAATTTATCCTCAGATGCTGAAGAAATCTCCGAGCCACTGGCAACAACATTTGCAAAATCAGGGATGATGGAAGGTCACAGAGAATTGGAAAAGGGCTAACTTAACTGCTCATCATTAAAGAGCGGAAAAGAAATGAGCCAGGAAATATAGACTGGTCAGCCTGGTTTCAGCCCCTGAGAGATTACTAATGCAAATTATAAAACAATAAATTTGTAAATACCCAGAGGGGAAAAGAGATGATCACAAGCAACCAACCTCAATTTGTTAAGAACAAAAAATGCCAAAGCAACTTGATTTCCTTTTTCTGACAGGCTAACAAGTTTGGGAGATGAGAGGAATGGAACTGACATAATGGACTTTAGAATGGACTTTAGTAAGGAATTTGTTAAATTCTCATATGACAATAGTGTAAGCTGAACAAATATCGGTTAGGCAGAATTACCCTTAGGTGAATGGTAGGGCTCTCATGAATTTCATAGACATTAGGGCTGAAAGGGACTTCGGAAGATCATCGAGTCCAGCCCCCCACCCAAAGGACAGGAAGTCAGCTAGGGTCCTAGGATCCCAGCAAGATAAGCATCCAATTTACTCTTGAAAGTGTTCAATGTA
>NW_017729033.1:15353437-15358834 GCF_001723915.1 Gavialis gangeticus
TGGCTTCCATCAATTACTACCCTCTGGGTCCGACCACAAAGCCAATTTCCCAGCCAGCAGATCATGGTGGACCCAAGGCCACAACTGGCCAGTTTCGCCAAGAGGTGATCATGGGATACGAGATCGAAGGCTTTTTTGAAGTCAAGATATATGACATCAATCTCTTCTCCCTTGACCAGATGATAGGTCACCTAGTCATAGAAGGAAATGAGATTGGTCATGCAAGACCTACCCGCAAGAGTATTGCGCTGGATGTGTGTTGGCATGGCAGCTTCTTTAATCTTAGAGATTGTCCCGCACCGTCCCCCACTCCCAGCCACTGACTGGGGCCCTGTCGCTTGCACCTGACGGTTGGGAGGTAAAAACTGCGGCATATTTAAAACTGCAGGTTTCACCTCCCAGCCATCAGGTGCAGGTAGCAAGTGGCAAGTGATGGGGCCTTTCCACCAATGAGTAGCGGGGGAGGCCATGCAAGGGAAATGCCCAGGTTAAAGAAGCTGGTGCGCTGCACTCTTTTGGCATGAATTCCAGAGATCCCTAATAATTAGTGGAATTACTGCAAGTAAAGAGTAATTATAAAATGGACTTATGTGAGAATGGCAGGAGCATTGAAATGGAGTTTCATAGAGGTTTTTTCTGGTTCTGATGCTGTTTAGCCATTTTATTAATTACTTAAATGAACGAATACAGTAACATCTCTGTTATCTGGCATCCCTGGGGTAAGGGGATTGCTGGTTATGTAAAAACTCCGGTTATCTGAAATTACCTGGCTCAGGGTTTTCAGATAATGTAGAGCTATGGGGTGTGGGGTGACAGCAGTGGCCACATACGGAGCGGTGGCAGCTGCAGGGTGCAGCACAGAGCAGTGGCAGAGCGGCGCTCAGGGCCACAGAGCTGTAGTGCAGAGCGGTGGCAGCACAGCCACTGTACACAAGCTTTCCTCCTCCCTCCTCCCCGTGTCCAGCCGGCAGAGCAGGGATGCAGGGTGTGTGTGACGGCGGCCACACATGGAGCAGTGGCAGCACAGGATCGTGGGTGGCGGCAGCAGCAGCCATGTGCAAACTTTCCCTGCTCCACCTCCATTTTCAGCTGGCTGGCCAGAAATTCCAGTTAGTGAAGTATTCCTGTTATTTAAATGCTGGATAGCGGAGATTTTACTGTACAATGTTGATTGAAGAAGTTTGCAGATGAGACAAAACTGAAAGGAGTTGCAAACACCTGGAGGATAGGTTTAGAAAGGAAATTCAAGGATGATAAATGTAAGATGCTACACCCAGGAAAGAAATCAAACACTCAGTTACAGAATTGGGAAAAACTGTATAACTGACACGGCAATAAAACTGATAAGAAGGGCCTGGAGGTTATTGCAGATCACAGATTCCACAGGAATCAGCAATGTGATGCAGTCATGAAATGAACAAAATACTGAGCTGCAATTAACAAGTACACAAGACATGAAAGATTATAATACAACTCTACCTGGCATTTGGTAGGCCTCAGGTAGAGCTCTGCACACAATTCTAGGTACTGCATTTTAAGAAGGTTATATAAAAACTGGAGAGGATCCAGAGGCAAAAAATAAAATGATAGAAGGGTTGAAACGCAAGCCACACAAGGAAAGGTTGAGAGAGCTAGGTATGCTTAGTTTGGAAAAAAGGAGATAAAGGGGGACTTGATAGCAGTTCTCAAATATTTGAAAAGCTGCCATAAAGAAGATGGAGGGATTCTGATCTCCCTTGCCACAAAGGGCAGGACATGAAGCAATGGGTTTGATGGCAGATTTAGATCAAATCTCAACACAAAAAAATAAAAAACTTCCTTATTGTCAGAACTGTAGGACACAAACAAGCTGCCCAGGAAGTTGTGAAATTTCCTTCATTGGAGGTTTTCAAAAAGAGCCTGGCTAGTCACTGTAGGATACTATAGGAACTACCCTACAACTGTAACAGGGGCTGAACTGGATGACCCTTGAGGTCTTCTCCAAAATTATGATTAGATCTTGTCTCCTCTATCTTCAGTAACTTAAACCATTGCTCCATGCTACCATGTCAGTGATCCATTGAGACCAGAAACCTCTTTCTACCAGTGACCAGCTGCTTCAAAAGACCATGCATGTAGTACCCTCCAACAGGGGAATAATTACTGAATGCTTACTCATTCAGACAGAGGTTAGCTGATGTCCTGAAGAAGAGGATTTTACATTCTTAGTCCTATAGGCTAAGGACAGAAGTTACACAAAGTGGTTCAAGTGATCAGAAATTGGTTTAAACCTGTAACAGAACAGAAACTCAGTGCACACAGTTTCAGAATGGCTGAAACAGCTTTAAGATAAACCTGCTTGAATGTTGTATCAGACTTAACCAATTTGGGTCAAGCCGGTTTATGAAACTTCTGTCCCAGACCCCTTCCTGGTTCAAGTTAAAGCACAGTGCCCTGGCATCCCAGCATGCTTTGCAACCCTGGGCTGGACTGGGCTGTCTGCTCCAGAGAGCAAAGCTGGCCCCACCCCTCTGCTTCCTAGCTGGAGCAGTGAGGGCTGGCTGATGGGGGGGGGCAAGCCCCACCAGGGATGCGGCTCAGTTGGGGGGGCGGGGAGGGAGAGGACTACCCCCACCAACAACCCGGGCTGAGATCTGGGGTCAGGGAGGGGGAATAATCACCCCTTCCCCTACTCAAACATACTGATGGCTACAACTGTGGACTACAAGTCCCAGAGGCACCTGGAAGCAGGAAGAAGTGATGAGCATCTCTGCAGAGTCCTGCTGTTGTAATTCTGGGCTGCAAATCCCAAAGACCTCAGGGACAGCAGGAAGAAGTGAACACACCCAGAGAGTCATGCTCGAGCACCCCCTGGGCCTTTGGCCTGAGCCACTGCAGGCCTGTGGTTGCATTTCCTGCATCAAAGGTAAACATCTGTTCACTTAGGGTTCAATTTAATCTGTGGAGTTTAGACTAACTTGCAAAGACTGAATCGATTCAGCCTCAGGCTTTTTGACTGTCTGTACCTAGCCTAAGATCACCAAGTGAGAAACCAGAGTTTGAGAACTGGACCTAGTATTTCATTCCCTGGTAGAAATAAGGATCTTTAAGCCACAGGATCAAAAACTTAGTTTTAGTTTTAAGGTCTTTCATATATAGCAAAAATCAGTATTATTCCCTTAATACACGTAAGAAATTAATGTAGTAGTGTATATTTTTTCAAATATTAAAAACAACTCCCAGAACATTGTGTTTTTGTTTGCTAGCTGAAAGAAAGGTATCTATGTTGGAATAACTTGCTATAACCAAATGGTACACAAAGCACATGGCCCATACTTGGTGGCAGCATACAGAATAAGTGGAAACATGCACAAACAGCAGGTATATGTTTGTACAGCTCCCAGCTTAGTGGGACACTACTTAGATATTACATAATAAAAACACTCAAGATAAATCCCATCTCTATTGAAACTAACAGAATTCTCACTGACTTCAATAAGGCTACAATTCTATCCTGAATATTTATGTGATACAGAAGCATTGTTTTATGTGGAGACACACAACTTAAAAGTAAGGCTTGCCTAGTCTACCAGATAGGAGTTCTTCCATATCAGTATATCCGCGATGACAAAATCTGAGCAACTCCAGCTCTTTATATATATTTATTCTGGCAACTTCCCATGAGGTTGAGATACCTTATTGATGGTTAGAATACATGCAGGAGGTTGGAGGCTGCAGCTGCACAGAGCTAGGGCAAGAGTCCCCTAACCAGTATCACTCTTCTTCCCCCACAGGAGATGCACTGCTACAGGGTGAGGTACCCAGCCAACAGATACTGGATTACTATCATCACAGCCACTGCTAAATAAAGGCTTTTACAATCTCATTCGACACGCAATCCTGCCCCTGCTCGATGGGACTAGAGCCTCCAGTACCCTAGCAAGTCTGCCTTTCTGGGTGAGCCTGGGCTGTCACAGGTAAGACTCCATCTGCCCCACCTCACTCCTATTCTCCTGCACTCTGCACAACCCCCTACTAAAGCAAAATAGGTATACAGTATGATTGGGTTGACATATTGTTGTACCCATGATGGTCCAGGAAATGTCCAAGAGGCAAGGCTTTTTTGCAATATCTCTTATTGGACCAATCATTTAGTTGAGACAAACTTTTGGGCATTGATAAATTCCTATCTATACTACTTGTGATTAGTGCCTTGGCATTACTGATTGGCTGCAATGATGTTGCACTTCACAATGGAAGTGAGCATTTGAACATAGATATCTTGTATAGACTGGATTTCCACCAGCCCTTTACTTTAAGTACCGTATTTGGTATATAATGTTACGTAGACTAATGGTCTAGTCAGGCAGTCTTACGAAGCATTTCACCCAAGAATTTTTTAAAATTAAAATGAGAAATTTTAAAATTTAAATCTTTACACCTTTTTGTTTAAATTGCAATTTATGGCAACATATGTTAGAGCTTAAAGCTGCTGCAAACTATTAAAATAATTATAAAACAAAGAATACTCTAAATCATTGTTCCCTTGTCATAAACTTTAATGGCTTATAGATTGTTTTTATATATAGAATCATGGGGATGCCATCTTTTTAACTAGCTATAGCTTTATGAATGAGACATAATTAGTCATGTACTGCTTGAAGAACTTGAACTGTTGGAAACTGTTCCTTTATGCACTGTGTAATCAACAGATGTCTGCAGCAACAGAGGAGTCTTTTTAAAGCAAGGTAACATTTGTAAGTCAACTAGAGTGTATTATTTAGGGCTGACTGATTACAATTAAAAAATGAAGCTGATATGCATGACCTTTCCACTTAAAAATGACCAGGATTTCATCATTCCCATCACACTGAGCAGTAAAGTTCTTATTATAATCACTTGGCACCTCCATTGTTGGTTTTAAACTCAGTCACACAATTCTTATGGTTCTTCTCTTTTTGGCCAACAGGTGCTCACAGTTGACATCAAATTGCTTCTCTTCTACTGGCTCTCCAAAGTAACTCTTCATCCAGTGATAGTTCATCACTGGATGGCAGCAGCCTGCTGTCATCCGGCACGCAGATCTGGGGGCCCGTGCCCCCCATGAGGAGTCTGGCACAGCCCCTGGATCTGCGTGCGGGATGCCAGCATGCTGCCGCTGCCAGCTGGGACCAGTGCCAGCACCCACACCAAGCACAGCCAGGGGAGCTGCGGGAGAAGACCCCATGGCTGCCCTGTCTGGCCCCATCCCCCACCCAACCCAGCCTCCCGGCACTTAAAAAAAAAGCCCCGCATTCACCAGCTGTAGCAGGGACTGTAGCAGGGGCTTTGGGGCCACATGGTAGAGCTCCCCCTGTGCAGTTCCTGCTTCCCAATCTCCTCCCCCCTGCCTCAGATTTATGACCTGCTGCAGCCCTG
>NW_017729033.1:15363834-15390007 GCF_001723915.1 Gavialis gangeticus
CAGCCTCCCGGCACTTAAAAAAAAAGCCCCGCATTCACCAGCTGTAGCAGGGACTGTAGCAGGGGCTTTGGGGCCACATGGTAGAGCTCCCCCTGTGCAGTTCCTGCTTCCCAATCTCCTCCCCCCTGCCTGGCCCTGCCCCTGACGCCCCCCACCCACCCGCAGCCATCCCCAGTATCCCAGCACTTAAAAATAATTTTTAAAAAAGCCCTGCACTCACCGGCCGCATGAGTGGCAATTGAGGCCTCTGGGCATTCATGGCAGAGTTCCCCCCACCACCAAGCAGCGTGGGGCAGTGGGGGGCAGCCAGGATGTCGCTCCACTCCCCCCGCCTGGCACCTGCGCAGCATGTGTCACATCATGCTGGTGCAGTGCAGCTCGGCAGGGCACTGTGCGCTGTCTGGGAGCTGGGGCAGCTCCAGCAGTCAGCTGAAGCTCAGCAGCACTCAGCCCCAGTGGCCCCAGCTCCCAGACAGTGCACAGTGCCCTGCCGAGCTGCACTGCATCTATGGCTGCCTACAGATGTGCTCGCTCACACTCTAATTAGACCACCTCAGCATCACCTCACCGTCACATGTATTAAGCCCCCCTGCATTTCAAAATGGCTGTAAGAGCACTTTAACTAAAGCTCGTTTGACAAGGTTTAGTTAAAGTGCCCCCGTGGCCATTTTGAAACACAGGGAGGCTTAATACATGTAACAGTGAGCCATTTTAATTAGAGCAGCTGTCCATGAACCACTATAATTCAAAAGAGCCCCTCCTTCCCCCAGCCCCCATATCTGAGCACATGTATGGGCAGCCAATTTAAGTGAAGTTTTTCTACCTGGGGATTTAAATCAAGCACTGTGTTTTCACTAGATAAATTTGTCTTTTCAAGCAATATGCAACTAAGTCTATGTTCAAATGAAAAAGGTCATGCCAGCCCTTCGAGCAATCTAACTGGGTAAAGGTAGTGCTGGAAATCCTTCCCTTAACTCATGAGAGCTGATTAGATAATTCAGAAGGTTTATATAAAGACAGAAACAATCCTAGGGAGGAATTAGGAAAAGTTCTCTCAAATCCAGCATTCAAGGAAGAGAATGCCATCTTACAAACCTTGGAATCTGATATGCTTTAGGCATACAGATGGATAGGCCCAGATAGTAACCCAACCATTTTTATTCATACAGATCTGATACAGCTTAGTTAAAGACTTTTATGATCAAGGAATAACTGCGTAATTTGTTTGTATGGTTTGAGATACCTTATAAAATCTGTTTTATCAGGTTAGAAATTTTCAACAGGAGGTTAGACAAAGACTTGACTCAGATGCTTTAATCAGGGATGATCCTGCTTTGAGCAGCAGGCTGGACTAGATGACCTCTTGAGATCCCTTCCAGCCCTACTTCTCTGTGATAAAAAAACATGGATTAAGCTCCATCTGAAACTTCAGGACCTTCAAGTTTCTTCAAACTGCTCACACAAGAAGAGGCATCCACAATTACCAGTGCTTTATGAAAAATCTTAGCCCACACAGATAACTTAATTTTGTGTAAAACATATTTTTACTAACCTTTCACCAACCAATAATTCTTATTAAGTGAGTTAACAGGCAATCTGCTGTAAAGTCATTGTAAAGAAATGCTTATCATTTTATATTGTTCAACTCTTCTAATGAGCAGCTTCTTAAACAAAACATATTTATATTCTAACATGTTTTCTCAGCTGATCATTGTAAGTACAATATTTCACTACACATTACTGAAGTCACGTTATTCTTTACCAAATAACAATAAATCTGTTGTCTCCAACTCACTCACGTCTCATACAACAAACAAGTCTCTTATCCACAATTCAGTTTAAATGACATTTCCAGTACTCCATCTGAAATAGCTCACTAAAAAAAGTATCTTTTATACCACACATACATGCCCATTTATGATTTCTGAAGGAAAATAGGTATGTAATTTAGTATGTACTGCAAAAAAGTCACTGTACTGTAAAGACCAATTCTTTCCTTCAAAATAATTTGAAAAAGGCAGATAATTGTGCTTTTCAAATCTGTAATTTCAAAAAGAAAATGAGCATTCCTAGAAAAGTAAACTTCAGAACAGATACCTCAATGTATAGTAATTTTTTTTTTACAGGGCAGTCGATACCCAAGAATATAAACATATCTTCAGCTATGCAAATTAGAAGCTGGATTACACAGTGAGATTATAAAGACACCTAAACATAGATGGATATATTAAAAGAAGCAGTGCATGATGATTTCAAGATGCAATCATCATTATCTTCAATGAGAGTATGAAGCTAAATGAATAGGTACTACTTCGCAAATATAACATTCATATGAAAGTTGAGTCTTACAACTCCTATACCACAGGCTACTTGACTGCATCTAAGATCTTTGGTTTCTAGGTAAACTACAAAGACAAATCGTGATTATTTATTAGAGCTCTGATTCACCCTATGGGAATGGATTAGATCTCCTATTAGATTTTATTCATATTAGGTAAAACTAATTTATTTGTTGCAAGCCAAATAGAAAAAATGAGACCATTTTAAAATTGCCTAAGGTCACTTCATGGGCAAAACAATGTATTTAAACTGAAGAGATGACAACATGTTTAATATGACTATATAGAAATTGCTTCCCTGATGACAATACATTAAAATCCTCATTGAATATTCATAGAATTTTTGACAAGAGTGAGTGACATATAATCCTGGCCTCAGTAAGCAGTGTCTTGATATTCTAACTATGCTAAAATAGATGCTACACTAACCAGGTCATCTTTGCATTTCTTACAAGGCCAACCTCAGCTGTACAAAACATTTCAGTTCCCAGTTTTTAATATCATGTCAAGCTGACACAAATAGAATAGCAGGAAATAAAAAACACATTCAAAACTTCACTATGTTGGTGCGAAGAAAGAAAAAGCCTTTTGCCTATCAGAATTGTACAGTGATTGACTAGAATACTTATAATTTATTTATAGTATGGCAACAGAGAATTAGAAAAATAGCAAAAGGATCCTTGAAGTGACTTTCATTTATTGTGTTATGACCTATGCATGATAAATAGGTAAGCAGAGTTTAAATGATGTGAAATGTGTCAATTCAGAATGCATTAGGATGCCATTAAGAGAGAGTAGCTTAGACACAGGAAAAATATTAAGATGGATAGATCACTTAAAACAATAGGAGGGAAAAGATTTTAATATAGGCAATGCAACACAATTTAATACTGATACCCCTGGACATCAACTGTTATTTTTTGTTGGATGTATAAGTCTTAGTTATTTCTATTTACGAGAGCTATCAGTTCCTCTAAATTACAGTCATGTAGCTGGCAGTTATAGAAAACAATCGTCTTTCTTTCAAAACTAATGCTTTTCTATTATATGCACCTATCAAAGTAGAAATTCTATTTGTTAAGCAAATACTAAAATTAATTGCAGATACCTACTTATGTTATTGTCAGACTTTGATGAATACTGTATTTCAATCATATAATTAAAACTGCGTTTTGCAATTTGTAATTTTATCAGATTGCAAATAGTGATTTATAACTTAGGCTCTAGGCTTTGATTCCAACGTCGGAAACTAGTTATAATAATGTAACTTGATAGATTTTGGGGAAACCTCATAGGACATTTGTTCCTGAGCAGTCTCCTGGACTAAATGGGCCACCTTGGGAATAAGGTTCTACTAAAGGTAAGGCAAGCAGATGCTGGCACAAAGTTTTCAACCTAACACAGATTGGCTTGCGTGATAGGTAGCATTAAAGATGTATCATTTTGTTAAGCCTGGAAACATTTTGAGATAACCGGATATGAATAAACACAGCAGGTAGCCAGGTTTAAAACATTTATTTATCTCATTATTTTGCACGTAAGCCTGACACTGGCATAGGTATATTAGCTCTTCCTTCCTGTTCAAGCCATGTACCTAACGCTAGCACAGGTTAAGGTCAGTTCTCCGTTTGCATTCTAGGATGCACTGTTTAACTCTGTTTTTACATTACTGCCTTTGACATTGGTTTTTAGATCACATGGGTTTCCCATCAAGGCACCTTATCTACAGCTAACATGCAGGATGCTAGTAATAATCCACAAATAGCTTTGCAGAGCATGTGCCAAGAGAGTGGTGTGTCCAGCAATGCTCCTAAAACCCATCGTTTCCACAAAGCCCTTAAGCATGACAGCCAATAGTCTAGAGATTATTCTTGAATTTGGGTCTTCAAAGGTTCAGCCACCTTCAGTGCCAGTAAATCTACTGATCAAGAAGTTGTTTGGAAATTTAAGTTTAACCAGTGTGAACAATTTACAAAAGGAAAATAATATTCCTTCTGAATGTGTAAGTGTTTCAATGCACACTGAGACACTATTCAGCAACAAAGGGAATATTGCAAAGCTAGCTCTGTCTGCTTCATTCATACAGATAATTATCCCAAAAGTAACATTTACAAACTTGATCAGGACAAGACTTTTATTGACAGAGTACTGTATAGATGGCTTTAAAACTGCATTGTTTTAACATGCAATATTTAGCAAGACCTTGGAAAAATTCTGAGCCAGATCCTCACTTAGTGCAGACTGGCATAGCTCCAATGACAAAGAGATGAAGTAGCATTTTATCTAATTTAAACAAATGACATGTAAATTAAACTGCATATATTGGATTCGATCATATTTCTTCAATCACCAGTATGGCGTATATGGTCTCAGGTAGTAAGCTCTTTACCTTCATATGTACTGTAAGTAGTACTGTAATCCCTGATACTAATTGCTGTCTGCACAGTACTGTAATACAACTATTAATTAACAACAATTTTGTACCATGATACAGCATTTCAAATACCAGCTCCATGCTAAAGCTAAAGCAGAAGAGCTATAACTTTGCTTCCACAGAAGGTCCATTAAACACCATCAACAACTATAATCACCTTCAATATAATTCATCTGTGCTGCACCCAAGTCTGGGTTCCCATTTAGACTGCTCGCTCTACTTGCTTTCTTATATCACACCTACCACAGCAGTCACCGGGCATCCAAGTAGTAAGAGAGCAGATTTGCTGCACTCTTGGCGGGTTTTTTTCTGTAACTATTTCATTATCTGTTTTTGGAAATAAAAAAAATCTGATTGAGCTGGAAAATATTATCAGCTATTACAGTATAGAAGACAATAATGCTAACAATCATTACGTATCTCACACATTATGCACCATCTTGAATAGCTGGTATCTTCTGACCTGTCCTTGGTTAGGCTGACCTTATGAGAAATTTGATTCTAACAATGCATTAAAATCTTGCTGAACGCAGCATTGCTTTCAATAGGGAAAATCTATTTAATAAATGGACACTGACAACTATGCCTTAGGCCTAGAACACAGTTTTTAAAATTAACTTTAGAATTTAAATTCAAACCTGACAAGAAACCCCCCACTGATTTTAACCTAGTTTAGTTTTTACAATAAATCTGTGCTTTCTTGTTTGGTAGATCCACTAAAACAGACATGCCTGCATTTTTTTAAGATCCTAAGTGACATTTTAAAAATGCTAATTTTTCCTGAACACATAGTTGGCAGGCATTGGTTACACATTCATTTTTTAAACATAAAGTTCTCATAATGACAGTTTCTGAAGTAGTGGAAACAATAGTAAATCTGTTCTATATCATAACTAGGGATCCTGGTTTTCTCTGATAAAAAAATCCCGTATTTTCAGATTAAAAAAAAGTAACCCAAAATCCACATTTTTGCACCATTAAAATAAAACACCACTAATAGACAGACAGATAGATATCTTATAATGGTGCTTCATTTTAAATCACAGAAAAAGGTAGATCTGGGGTTAACTTCTTTAAAATCTGAAAACTGGAGTTTAATTTTTTTTTGTTTGTTTATCAGAGAAAACCAGGATTTCTAATCATAAATGTAAATTTTCTGTGGGCTGAAATTTCTCATGTTTCTGTATTAGCATGTACAGTCAGTTGAGAAAACTGATTTAATATTACATGGAAAGAAAGAATTAAGGAAAATTTTAACTGCTTTAAAATTAAGACAGATTATGTCTATGGCTTTGTAGATGAAACTTCAGAGAAAAGAAAGGTAGTTAGCTGTGTTAGTCTGAAGTCAGGCAGAAGGCAGGGCACCTTATAGACTAACTATAGCAGAAATGTATAGCACAAGCTTTGGTAAAGTGCAAATCTACCCTCTCTTCTGCCTGACTTCAGAGAAAGAGAGCAGAGAACCATTTTTCTCCACAACAAGAAAGATGGAGCTATCAACATGTAAATTCACTTTATTCTGGCCAAGTGAATGAAAAGGAAAACTGATGCCAATGCAAGTTCAAACAAGCTTTTTAAATGTCGAGAGGAAATTGAAAAACCAGACCTTAAGTGGATTGCGAGTGGATATGTTTTATATTATGTTTTATGCACAACACACACGCACTTACTCTGGCCCAAATTTATGCTGGTGTAAGATATGCTGGAGTAAGGCTTTTTGGGCAGGCGACTACACATGCGACGGTTAGGGAGCAGATTTGCATCCAGTTCCCTGCAGCCCTGCAATGGGACCCTGCCACCAACAGGGCAGGAACTCCAGATCCCCAGCCCAAGGGCTGGCAGGGAGCACCGGGCCAGGAAACGGATGTCTCCTGGCCCTAGAAGGCTACCTGTTGCTGGAGTGGGGACAACGTCCCCCTGCCCCAGCAGCAGCAAGCTCCTGGCCCTGGTCCTGGCTCCCCAATCAGGGAAAGAACTGCAGGGGATGGGCAGGTCCCAGCACCCTGCCCCAATTCGCCATGGGGCAGCCAGCAGCTAGCTCACTACCACCTGCCCCACCAATGGATTGGGGCAGGGGGCTGGGACCTACCCCACACCTGCAGCTCTTTCCAAGCCCGTGCCTCGATCATCCAATCAGGGCACAGGGCTAGGACCTGCCCCTGACTGGGACAGTTCCTGACCAGCCCTGCGCTCTGGGGGGGAAGTCTGTATGTGCAGCCTGGAGCTGACTGGAGACTGCCCAAAACAGGACAGTCCCCAGCCACCTCCACCTCCTTTCTTGCACAGCCTAGGGCTGGCTGGCAATTGTTCTCAGCCCCAGTTATGTGATTGCACAGTGGGGGCTGGCAGAAAGCTCCAACTGGCTCCCAGACCCCACTCCATGATCAGGGAGTGGGGGCTACAAGCTCCCTGCTGCCAGGGCAGGGGGACATCGTCTCAGGGACAAGCAGAGTGGGCATACAGCTGTGGGGAAACAGGCTCCCCAGCCCCTGCCAGCCTGGAGCTCCCAGTGTCAGCTCTGTGACTGCAAGGCTGCTGCTCCACAGACCATTATCTCCCAGCCCAAACTCCACAGACAAAGGGCTTAGGCTGGGAAATAAGGTCTCCCACCCCAAGCCCCACGACCATGGACTTTGGGCTAGGAGAAAAAGGTTTGCCAGCCCGAGCCCTGTGACTGTGGAACTTGGACTGAGAGGTAAGGGTCTTCCAGCCCAAGCCCCATGACTACGCACATCGGGCTAGGAGATAAGAAGCTCCCAGTACCCCACTCCCCAGATGCAATGGCAGAGTGAGAGCTAGAAGATAAGGATCTCCCAGCCCCTACTCCCTGATCACAACCTAGGAACAGGAGGTGTGGAGCTCCCTGCTGCCTGGGCAGGGAGACATAGTTCCCGCCCAGCCTCCTGTGTTGGAGCCCACCCCAGCAGCTCCTGGGGGCAGGAAGCTATCTACTGCCCCCTGTTGCATGGCTAACCTGCAGCAGTCTACATGAGCGCTACAGTGCCATTGATAATCCGGAGTGAAATTTACTACTTGTGTTTGCAGGTAGGAAATTTACTCAGGATTACAGAGGTTTACTGTGAAGTAAGCGTGTGCACGTGTAGTCACACATGCTTACTTTAGAATAAACTATGCTAATGTGACGTTAAACATCTTGTGTAAACATGCCCAATGTCTATTATAATTGGGAAAGACAGAGATCGGAAAAGTCACCTATAAAGCTTGTGTTCACAACAAAATTTATGATGATTCCATAGTAAATATGGAGCTACTGTGATAATATATGAGATCTTATCTACCACTTCAAAGTGACTTCTTTTCAAGAGTATGAATCAGAGAGGGAGAGGGGCATGGCGACTAGAATAGGTTTCTTCTAAGAGACATGATGCTAACAAAAGGTAGGCAGGAACTAACTTTATGGTACTGTACAAATAATTGAGCTTGAATACATAGCAGTTACTCAGGTGTTCAATGCAGGTGCTTGAACCACCTCCGATGGCAGGCTGTTCCAGACCTTGGGGGCTCGGACAGTAAAGAAATTCTTCCTTATGTCCAGCCTGAAACGGTCTTGCAGTAGTTTATAACCGTTTGACCTCGTCGCTCTGGTGAACAAACATTCCCCTAGAAACTGGTGGTCACCCCTGATAAACTTATAGGTGGCCATCAGATCACCCCTGAGCTTGTGCTTTTCCAGGTTAAAGAGCCCCATGGCTCTTGTCCACCCATTTGCTGAGCCTGTCCAGATCAGCCTGGATTGCCCTCCTGTCTTCTGGTGTGGATGCTTTGCCCCGGAGTTTGGTGTCGTCGGCAAACTTGGCCAGTCTGCTTTTGACTCCAATGTCCACATCATTAATGAAGATGTTGAATAATATCGGTCCAAGGACAGAGCCTTGGAGGACCCCACTGGTCACAGGGCACCATGACAATTGACTTCCATCAATTACTACCCTCTGGGTCCGACCACGGAGCCAATTTCCCAGCCAGTGGATCGTGGTGGAACCAAGGCCGCAACTGGCCGGTTTCGCCAAGAGGTGATCACGGGATACCAGATTGAAGGCTTTCTTGAAGTCAAGATATATGACATCAATCTCTTCTCCCTTGTCCAGGTGATAGGTCACCTGGTTATAAAAGGAAATGAAATTGGTCAAGCAAGGCCTACCCGCACAAACCCGTGCTGGCTATCCCTCAGGATGTTGGCGTCGGCCAGTCCATTAAGGATGGCCTCTTTAACAAACTTTTCTAAGATCTTCCCCAGGATAGAAGTCAGGCTGATGGGCCTATAGTTGGCCGGATCCACTTTCCTCCCTTTCTTGAATATAGGCACCACGTTGGCCTTCTTCCAGTCTTCGGGGACTACACCAGAGCACCAGGAGTTTTCAAAGATCCGTGCCAGGGGTTGAGCTATGATGCTTGCCAGCTCCTTGAGTACCCTGGGGTGTAGGTTGTCAGGGCTGGCTGACTTGAAGGTATCCAAGGTGTTCCTTCACGAGGTCAGCATTGATGGAGGGCAGGGGATCTCCATCACCCAGACCTCCCTGTCCCATAGCAGGCATGGGTGTCCCATGGGACTGATGAAAGACTGACACAAAGTACCCATTTAATAGGTTGACTTTTTCCTGGGCGTCAGTTGTCAGTTGTCCCATGTGGTTCAGCAGGTGTCCAATGTTGCCCTTGCTTTTCCTCCGGCTCCCCACATATCTGAAATTAGTTGAATCTTCTTGAAGATGCATGTAGATACCGTTAAATCTGAAAATACAAGACTGCACCTTACTGCTGCCTGCAGTGAGACTAGATGCAATTTTATACCATATACTTCTGATTTAATATTTTTCTCTATTTTTTTCTTATAAGGCACTCTTTAACAACTGTTAATCTTAGATTTTTTAGTGCTAGATGGGACAGGTAGAGCAGAGTCTGAGCTTGACTTTAATGCCCTAGACCAGACTCCAATTCTAGTTTTAAAGCTCTGGTTACAATCAGACCTAAGAAAAAATCCTTGAATATGGGTAAGGGTCAACTTGATGAGCTAGAATAACAGCTCGTTCTAAACTCACAGACACATATTTGGAAAGTCTGAATAAAATCATTTCAGTCATGTTTCATTTATCTGAGTAAAAGTCAGTCAAGATTATCCACTTTAACTGAAACTCTGCATTAACAAAACTAAAGCAAGGCTCACCTACAAATATATATTTCTAGTTTTACAGAATTTACTAAAGACCAATGAAAACATTTAGAAAACTGATTTAATACATTTGGAGTTCTACAAATTCCTTCTTTAGTCTTACACAGTGCCCTTACCAGACAGCCATCTGGAACATTTGCAAAGATAATCAGGCCTCTGGCAGGTCTTCCTCAGCTAAGGAATACTATGCTAAAGATTTCCTCACCTCTTTTTATTTTCTTCTTAATTACAAAAACAAGGAAATAAAATAAAAATACTACTACTATAACCTTTCATTTTAAAATAATGTTTTTTCCTTATTAGAATTTGAAGAAAGGAGTGGGTGGAGAGCTGAAACTGAAAAACAAACACAGTGAAATAAGTAAAAAAAGGAGAAAATGCCAGTAAAAAAAAAAAAAAGTAAATACTGTATAAAAAGACCTTATTACTGGCTGATGTGGGTTTGGAAGATTTTGATGTGTTCTCCCATCTCTAATACAAATCACAGAACTCCTTTTAGCAAAATACAATATATGTTTGTTTAATCTGAATTACCCTTAGGAAAGAAAGCACGAGTTAAATTACAATTATAAAGAAAAAGAAGTTTGTGACCCATGCAATTTCAAGAAATGATTTAGAAAAATCACTAACACCCCTGAAGTCTAAGAATTTATTTTGAGTGCAATGGTAAGTCAGACACATTTCACGTGTACGGTATTTTTTAAAATCACTGGTTCTACTGTTCATTGTAAATCTTAAAACTGTATGTGTGCTGAACACAAACCATAGCATTGTAGTTACTTACATTAGAAGCCAGACCTTTTTTGTCTATTTAACTTCGCAATCTTAATGTAATATTAATTTTTTTTACATTAACTAAATCTAGCTCTTTATTATATTAGCATGTTTGTTGTTTATATAATGTGACAGCATAATCCAATAATAACTTAAAGGCATATTAGCATCTATGCTAACTAGGGGCTGCAAAATGGGCAGTATTTGGTTCGGATTCAGCCCAAACTGGGGACAGTGATCCAATTTGTTGATTCGAATTGCTGTCCCTGATTTGATTCGGATGGAGCGTCCCACAGAAGCATGGGGGTGCCCCCTGCGTGCTCAGCGGTGAGCCCATAAGTACTTCTGGTCCATTTCCAGGTCTGCCAGGGAGTGCATGGGGGGACCTTGGTTGCCCGCCCAGACCCAGGAAGCATCAGTCGCTGAGCTGGGAGGTGCGGGGGGTGGCCCTACGCACTCCCCAGCAAACCCAGAAGTGGGTGGAAATGCTTCTGGTCCACTTCTGGGTCTGCTGCTAAGCACACTGGGGAGCCCACTGCACTCCTGTGGGATGCTCCATCCGCCCCAGCTTCTCAGGATTCACAAGCCGCCTGGTACCTTGAGGTATCTAGAAAAAGCATTTAAAGCTAAGTCTACGTCAAAATTGCTGAATTTTTCTGAATCTCTCCGATTTGATTCAGAGAGATTAAAGGGTCTCCTGATTCAATTCAAACTTAGAGATTCAGCCACCGAATCAGGCTGAATCTCTGCCGAATCAAATCAGGGACCGAAGCTTCGCACAGCCCTAATGCTAACAATTATTGTACCGTAGAATATAGTTGGGAAGTTTTCCATAAAAATTCCACAACAACAGGTCTTCTTCATCACTGACAGATATTGACAGTCGATTTACCCAAATGACATTTCTCTGATGAAAGTGGTTTACTGCGTACTTTATCAACATCAGCTTCACTACATTTTTATTGCTATCACCTTCAGTGCTTGCTTACTGACATCATAGGTTTGGCTTGCCTATTTTATGAAAGAGATTTAAAATCCATGCAACAGTGTGTTGGAAACATACTAGGGGACTACAACATGCTAGATAAGAAGCTGCTTTCAGGGGAAAATCAAATTCAATGGTTATGCATGGACAAACATGGAAAATGATAATACTATTTAGCCAACATCTCAAATTCAGTCTTTAACACAAAGGCTGCTAAGATACCCAAATGTCATTATTTTGACCGGATAATGATTGTAGCACCAAAAAGGCTATCTTAAAAATTATAGTTGCAAATGTTAAGGCCAGACTGGGAACTGCTTGAAAATTTGACCCTAAATGACTAACAACAATCTGTGTTTTGATTTACCCTCTCACTGTATTTCTTCCCTTTTTGAAATATGAAAGGATTTTTTAATGCAAAACAAATGAAATAGGTGTACTTAATTTCCAAACATATAAAAACAGTGACAAGGCTGACAGACAGAGCCAAGTGGAGAGCATTTGGTCATGTCACTAACCCTCTTGACGAGGAGAGCAGTTGACTGATAGACTGACTGCCTGATTAATTTCCAATAAACATGACATGCACCAAATTTCCAAGGGACTATCTCCCCTGAACTGAAGAGAAACTCAGCTCAGAGCTTTCCTGAAACCCTGATGGAAAGGGCATTCTAGAGAGAAGACAGCAGAGATTTTGGAAACCACACTTCATTCCAAGTTGGAGAAAGGAAAATTGGACAGAGACCAATGGAGGGCAACAAAAATAGTTAGGGGGCCGAAGTACATGATTTCTGAGGAGACGCTAAGGGAACTGGGCTCATTTAGTGTAGGGTTAAGAACATTGAGAAGGGGTTTGACTTCCTGAAGGGTGGTTTGAAAGAGGACGGAGCTGAACTGTTCTCACCAGTGGCAGCTAACAGAACAAGGAGCAGTGGTCTCAAGTTGCAGCAAGGGAGGTTTAAGTTAGATATTAGGAAGAATTTGCTTACTGGGAGGGCAGTAAAACACTGGAGCAGGTTACCCAGAGAGGTGGAAGTTCCACCTTTGGAGGTTTTTAAGACCCAGCTAGACAAAGCCTTGGTTGCAATGATCTAGTTGGGGATGGTCCTGCTTTGAGCAGGGGGTTGGGCTAGATGACCTCCTGAGGTTCCTTCCAACCCTGATTTTCTATGCTTCTATGATCCCAAAGAGTGTAGGTGCCAGAACACAAAGCTGCTTCACTCTACTCTTCATCTCAAACCTGTCAGAGGTTGATCCATTGAACTGAATTGTGGCCTGCATGTTTTCATAGAAGGAGCATCTGATGCTGGGAGGCATCCGATCTTTCCCAGGACCTTAAACAAACTTGCTCTGCTGACAGTGTTGAAGGCCTTCGTCACATTGACAAATGCTATGTGCTTATTTTGTTCTCTGCATTTTTCTTGCAGTTGGTGTAAGGAAAATATTATGTCCACTGTTCATCTCCCTGCTCTGAATCCACACTGTGATTCTGGGTAAATGTGGTCAGCAAGTTGTTGCAAGCTTTTCAAGATGACTGGCAAAAGCCTTGCTTGTGATACAGAGGAGAGAGATGCCCCTATAGTTGTCGCAGTCACCTTTGTCTCCCCTGTTCTTGTAGAGAGTGATGATGTTCACATCATGCATATCCTGGGGTACCTGACCTTCATTTCAGCAGCACGCTAGGAGTTGAAGAACATGTGGTAGCAGGCTAGTCTTCCCCCACTTTGATATTAAGTACACTGCAATATTAAGTACTTACAGTATAATCTTTACAGTTTTGCAAATGCATTACTACAAGATTATTAAATAGCAGGTACTGATTTATCTGTAGCATCTGAACTAGTGTCCGAAGCCATAACTACAGATCCTCATAGACTTTGATTGGAAATTTTTAAAACTTAATGGATTTCTACTGTTATGCCTGCATCTGAAGTTACCGTCATACAGAACACTTTCTGATAAATCTACTTCCAGGCACAAGACTGCATTTTTTTGCCACTTCTTATGCAGTGCTACTGACTATATTCAGGAAGAATCTCTTGTAGGCAAAACAGTTGCTCAGCTTTCTGCAGATGACTGTATTAGTGATTTAGTAACATTTGCTTATACACCACAGAGAGCTTTGGAAGCCGTGGAATGACACATGAGATGAGCACAGTGTAGCACACTATCTAAAATCCATTTTCTAAATACCATGTTATTTGTGTGTAGAACAAAGGGTGCTGAGATGCCACCGTTTTAATTTCAGAAATACTGGATTAGAAACCCTTCTAACCAGAGGACTAGATTGCCTTGGCTGAGCTACAGACTTGGAGAAAAAAATATCCACTTGCAATCCAACATTTCAAGGGTGAAGTAAAAACCATACGAGTTTCAGTCAGTGCAAGGTGTCAAAGACAAACAAATTTCCTTTGAGCAGTGTCCACTGGATAAGTTTCTTGGGATTCAACACCCAAGTACCAAGAATGAAGACAAGTTCATTTCAAGCAGAGACACTGATAAAATAAAAATGCTCACACAGATTTAAAGACCTTCTCACCTCCAGCTAAAAAAAAGTCTTGAATATTCAATAATGTCTAACAAGGCCAAGGCATCATGGCAGCCACCTTTAGATATGATATGAAAACAATGACTTTCCATTCAAACACCAAAGATATAAGAGTCAAAGATTAAAATAATGCAAACACTTCAGCAAAAAACAAGTTATATCAGTCAGCTAGAATATGAGTTCAAATTATTACAGTTTACAGCTGTCTCCCAACATATTCCATCTTTTATAGCAGACCAACTGAAACCTTAGTCCTGATGAAAGGAATAACTTGTACCTTCCTTGTACCTGCTGCTGAGAAACAGGAAAGAAAAAGTCTTCCTATATCAGACAGACCTTTTACATTTTTGCTTCTTTAACTTTATAGCTTCTTCAACTTTTCTACACCGAAACCCCCCCCCCCACCCTTTTCAAAACCATCTCACTATAATTAATGTTATTTCAGCTCTACCAGGGTAAGCCAAATCAAGACCCCTAGTGTAGGTGCTTCTTCTACTGCAGGAGTCGCAGACAGCATTTGGGTCAATTAGACATGGGGAGGGAGCAGCCAATTGTGGATTCGAAAATGAAAAATTAGCCTCTCCATCCTCCAGGTAAGTAATAGCTAGCAGTTTCTAACAATTAAACTGCCAAGCTGCAAATGGAGTTAAACTCCTGGACATGGGACAGCAAGTCCTATTGGAGCTTTGCGTGAATGTCAGGATATGCTGCACCTCACTGAGAACTATGGGAGTGAAACAAAAGAGTGCAACCAACATACGTTGGTCTGATCAACAGGAAACCACCCTCTAGTGCCAAAATCTGTGACCTGCCATTCACTGTTGTGGCTATCTACAATACATGCCCCAGATAGAATAAAAGACCCTGAATTAACTCTTTTCTTAACTTGCAGCTCAAACTATACACACGCATACAGAGATGACCTACCCTACACGGCTTTTTACATCAAATGTTCTTCTGCTGTACTTCACTGCCTTCTCCTGACCCCAATACAACACAGTCTGGTAACTTTGGTTCCCATTCTGAAGTTCCTACCATCATTACCGCTCTGACTGGTTCTTCCTTGCTCATAAGAAACTGCTCTGCCATGTGAAAGTTTTTTTCTGAAGCACCTTTCTAAGCTGTGGAGATACCAAGTGAGGTCCAGCACACGCAAAAACCATTCCAGAAGGGCAAGACAAAGCCTCAGTGGGCCAAGTTTCCCAACATGTTAAAGTCTGTCCAAAAAAATGCAGGCAATAAAGCTGTGTAGAAATTTTCTGCATATGATGTATTTATGGACAGTTCTTCCTGGGAGGCCCTATTGAAATAATTTAGTTGATAAATAATGCAAACTTGATCATTAGAAAAAATTAACAGTCACAACTATTTCTTGCGGTTCAAACAGTAAAAACCAGCAAAAAGAATAATTGCTGAGCAGTTTCACTATGACTTCATCATTTACTTAGTTTTCTTCCTTGTGGAAGAAGGTTGATGTTGTAGAAGAAAAAAGGAAGAAATTAGCCAATGCTGAGTACCAAAATAAAAAATAAAAATAAAAAAGACAGCTCTTATTGGCAAATACCTGCCAATTAGACACAGAAGTATAATTAAACCTATGTTAAATAAATGTAAAAGAATGTTAAAAAAAATCTTTTCCCCTCATTTGTCCTGTCTAAACGGGGTGCTGTTGCAGATCCTTGCTCTCCACTGGTTTCAGTCATATATATATTCTCCTTCCAACTCCTCCTCTCTCACGTCCCTCTCCACTATATCTCTCCATTTCATCTTCGGTCTTCCTCTTCCCCTCCTCTCTGGTAGTGCCATTCTGGTAATTTCTTTTCCCACATAGTCTCCGGGACTCCTTTGACCATCCCCATTCCATGCCAGTCTTCGCTCTTGTACTTTCTTAGATGCCTCCAGGACCTTCACCGAACCACCTATGCAAGTATTCCTCACTTTATCCATCTTTGTTACTTCACACATCCATCAGAGCATTCTCATCTGTCACGTTCAGTCTCCTTTCTTGAGTTTTCTTCAGGGGCTATGTCTCTGCTCCATACAATGGTGCTGGAGGCACACACCTTGTAGACCTTCCTCTTCGGCTTTACTGATACTCTCCTGTCACATAATACTCCTGCTGCCCATTTCCAGCCTGTCCACCCTGCTGTTATTCAATGGTTCAACTCTTCATCTACGTCTTCATTCCACTGAATGGTTAACCCCAGATACTTGAACTTGTCAACTTTTTAAACATGTTTCTCATCAATTATTCCATTTCCAACATCAGGTACTTCAGAGAAATCACACTGAATATATTCCATTTTGGATCAACTAATCTTCATTCCTTTTTCCTCTAGCACTTCTCTCCATTGGTCCAATCCAGCTTGTACTTCCTCTAAACTTCCAGTGCAAATGACCACATTGTCCACAAACGTCATATCCCAGAGTGGTCTTCATATTTGCTCAGTAATCATCTGGATCATGATGCGGATCCAAAAGCACGTAAAAAAATGTAAAATAAAAATACTCCATATTTTGACCCTTTCCAACAAACATTTTTTTAAACTGCGAATAGTATGCCATTCTAGACTCCTGCTTATTTTAATAAACATTAACAGAATCTTCTGATAGAAAATGTAGATATTTGCAGAAATTGGACTAACTAAACCTTAAAATTACTTCCCCTAGCATAATAAAAAGAATTTTAATTCATAGAATGAATATCAAATCATGTCTAATTATGTAAAAATTATTTCATGATTCATTCTGCTTTAGCTCAGACTTTCTCATTCATTAAGAGAAAGCATACACCTGACTGCCATATCTTAATTTAGTTTTGCTAATCCCTCAGGAAATCATATACATTCACAAGCACGGCTATAAATAGGCACCGGAAACCTCTTGCATTTCTGAAAAGCATCTCCGCCAATAGATTTTAGAAATAACATCTGCATGAAGACTAAGAACATGTTTCCAAACAGTTGACAGTTTACTAATCCTTTAAGAACAAAAGTAAACACAAGAAAACTGACATTCAGGGGAAGTTTAGTCAGGGATGTTATACTTTCACATTTCTAGCAGGAATGTCAAAGTGATGTACTTTAAACATGCAGGTTCATAAAAGTCAGAAGCTGCTAATAAAAAAAGACTTGACCCTAAGTAGACTGTACTTTAGATCTACCAAAGGTAAAAAATATGTAGGCATGTGAGACCTGATGAATAATGCTTTACGTTCAAAAGCTTATCTAAGTCTATCCCAACTATGCAGTTGGTCAAGTAATTGATATTACCTACAAAAATCCTTGCCTTTATGTATCTCAGAGGATTTTTACTGCATTCCTTCCTTATAAACACTGATGAGTCATTCAAGCCCTCTTTTAATGAGCAATGAATCTCTCCACTAGGTTTGAGTCACAGTCCTACAGCTGAGGAAACTTGTGAGTTGAACTGCCCACGATCACAGAGAAAATCGAAGGCAAAGCTAGGAACAGAACTCAGACCTCCTAACCTACCATTGTTCATTTTAAACCACAGGCCACCCTTCCTCTCCTCTCTGCTAGTGACTCTGACAGTCGCTCAGAAATGACTGAAGACTAAAATTCTTATTTTTATTTTAATTCTGCCAATTTACTCCCAGCCTCAAGAATTTGAAGGGAGCACATTAGTTTTGTCCCACTACTGCAGGCTTCTGACACACAAGGTATAATGGCTTGGGAATTCTGTTTTAATGTTGGGACTGATCCTTCCCCATATAAAAATCATCACAAATTTGGCAAGATTCGTTACGACTGCCAGTTTCTTCTCAAGAAAAATGCAGAACAAAAAATGGAGTTATTTTCGATTATCTACTAACAGAGGAAAGTGTGGAAGGTTGAATCGCTTTTACACTGATTTGGACACTATCCCATCCAAATAACAAAATTTCTTTGGTACCAGACCATGACCAAAACATTTTTTAATATGCTTTATGTTTGGAGAGAGCAATGCCTGCAATAGTTTAGAAATTATGTAACAAAGGAAGTTGAATGAATGTATTTAAATAAATTGTAAAGCATATATATTTGAATAGTATACCTGCTTAAATAGTTTTCCATTATTGTTTATGAAACAATTATAGGAAAATACAATCTTTTCCTAAGTCTGACATGTTTTTTTTAATACAAGATGTTCAGTTTGAGAAATGTAATATTGTTGCACAACTGAACATTTTGGAACTGCAGTCTCTATTGCAATTCCCATACAAATAGTGGACGTTTAAAATCTAATACAATTAATATTGCTGCAGAAAATTTCAATCCAAGTATACACATGTAAAAAAATAAAATAGATGTTATATGCTGTATTTGCCAAATTCCAAGATGACTTAAAAATTTAAGATGACCTGCCAATAATTAGATTCTTGACATGGAAAATTCTAAATTTGTTACAATTTTCCATGTCCAGAATCTAATAATTGGAAGGTCATCTTAAATTTGTCCCCCCACTGCTGTGGCAGGGAAAGCAGTGGAGAAAGCAGTGGCAGGAGGGCAAGCATCCAGCACCCATGTTATTCACCCTTGCCCCAGTGCCTGGCCCCCATGCCACTTGCCTTCCCTCACTGCCCACTTAAATTGCACCCCCCTGGCAGCCTTCTCCTCCACCACTTGCCCCTTTCACCCCAGCCAATTGCTCCCTGCTGTCAACTGCCCCCCAGGGCACAAGTATATGCTGGCTCCAGTCCTGGTTTTAGCCAGGCAGCAGCAGAGGCAGCAGCTCCAGCCTTGGCTCTAGCCCCAAGCCACACACAACACGGTCTTCCCACACTTCCCTCCCCCCATACATCCCACAGTCTCCCCGTGCTTCCCTTCCACACTCCACATTATGTCCCCGGCACTCCCCATGTCCACACTGCATGGTCTCCCAGGTGCGCTCTACCCTTTCCCCTGCAGTATATGGCTGCCCACCTCCCCCAGGCAGGGCCAGAGTCAGAGCCAGGGTTGGAGCTGCAGCAGCACCTGCCCTGGTTGGTACTCAAATCCAAGATGAGGTTTCTTCTTCCTCATGTTGAATAGGGAAAATACCTTGTCTTCAATTCATGTAAATACAGTAGACAAATGTTGTTTTACACTGGGGGCAGACTCAAAGGTATTTTAAAAAGCCTTCAGTTGCTCCTTTGTTTAAAGTATCTTACGCTTCTTAGAAGTAGAATCATTGCACATTTTGAATGAGAAGAAAACTAGACAAATGTTTCAAATATCTATTGTTTATGCTTAGCTCAGATAGGAGGCAGTTTCCTGCACACAGCAGGTTTTCTCTGGAGCAACAGCTGCCTTAGCCACCAAACTCTGATGAGAAGGTAAAGCTGAAGTCACTGGCTTCTTTGGCAAGCATATTTATAGTTTCAAATACTTCACCATCTGGTCCAAATTAGGTTCAAAGAGCACAGAAGGCTATTTGATAGCTCCAGATTATTTCTCTGCAGTGGCCCTTGGAAGAACTTCATCCATGTGAAAGATGGGACAGACTGGGAGTGGGAATACGACATATTGAGTACATGGTTGTGTCACTCTTTCAGAAGAGAAGCTGTTTTGCAATACACTTTTTTGTTTGTTACAATGATGAAATTTTGTCTGGAAAATCTCATTACTCCTGAACTCTGATACTGAAAAAGTAAATTGCCAAAACAAAAAATATATCTGCCTTTCTTTGCAATAGTGTGAGGATTATACCTACATTTAACTGCAAACACATGGTTGTCAACAAAAAAATAAAACATATTCTTTTTGTTACTGGAAACTCTCTCAATGCTACAGTGCACACACACATCTATGTACCTACTTGTGTGTAGTTATGTATCTTTATATATATTATATAAAAAGTGATTTTTATATTTTATATATAAATAAAAATGTACATATATTATATCAAAACAACAGTGACTGGTAACCCACTAATGTCTTGAAAATATCTTGGTTTTGACAACCAAAAATAAGAATGCATGCTTCTAATCCAAAATGCACACCAACTTTTACGACTATAATTATTTTTTATAGTACAATGAATGTATAAGTCTTAAGAAAGGTATAATTATCTTGAATTACTACTTAGTTTGTTTCTATTTTAGTGTTCATAATCCCAAGTTAGGGGTTGTGGTAAAAATTAAAACAAAAACAATCCCCCCAACCCATCTTCCCCTACAGTGATTTGTTCCTCATTAATGAATGAAAATTGTAACAGGTTTACACAAGTGCTTAAGCAGCTAGTAACCACTTAGTTAAGAGTTCCCAAATCAATAATAGTGGACAGTAAGTTGCAAATGGAGTGAGGAAGTAAACAAACCTAGTTTCATTTTATAGGCTGAAACATAAGGTTTCATCAGTTGCTGAAAAGACTAAAAAGAAGCCGTTTTAAAACAGAAAACAGCAACTGAGGGGGCACACTGACAGCTGTCCTTCTGTCATGTCTCATGGATAAAAAAGGAAGTCTGTAAATAAGGGTTTATTGAAAATGACCAATAAGCAAACACTTAGGAAGGGACTCCATGAAATAAACGGATACATTTAGTAAGTAACAAATTAGGACAACTGAGGCAGAAGAGCTTTAGAAAACCAAATCCCTTCTAAGCCTTTACTTCACTTCTTAAGAGATTAATTAATTTTTGAAACTGTCTTTTCTTACTTTTTTTCAAGGAATAATATTAGCATGCTTTCCCCTAACACATACTTATTTGAGGCGCAGAAGGAAAGTTAATAAAAGATTCCACACAGAAAAATGTCACACTATAGAAAAAAGTCTTCCCTGAGACATACGAAAGAATTACAGCCTAACAGCTGGCTCCTTCCAAAATACAAGGAATCATCAGAATGTTCATTCAGCCAGCTGAAACGGAGAAGCTCTCCCCTGTGTCAACCCTGGGGGTTTCTCAATGTACTGAATACTAGCGAAGCACTTGTACTGACTGAACTCCCCAGTCATGTCTAATATTTCAATGACAAGAGCCATCAAGAGGGCAAAATTCACCAACATCCACTCCTGAACCAGATGCTAGGAACCAGTGAATTTATTACTTGCTTAAATCTTTACTTTCTCTGTTACATATGCTGGATGATGAAAGGTCAGAACATTTTTAAGATAACTGATGAAAAAGGCAACTTTCTAAAACAATTTAAGTGCTAATAGTTATTTGTACAACCTTTAAATCTTACCGTTGCAGAGAACACTATTGCAATGTATTGATGAGGCCAGTTAAAAATAGACTGACTGATAAATCTGATTGTGTATAATCAGCCACAGTAGAAGCAGTAACTGGTACAAAACCCGGGGTGCTTTTGATTCTGTTACTTGCATTGAATATAACGATGCGTTTATTTCCTATACTAAAATGACTTTTAATTAACAGTTACGCACATACGCATATGCAGTCAGCAACACCAATTCTCCGCTACATCTTTTCTTCTGTCCACAGGTGTGTCTTTTGCAGTAATAATTCTATCCTTTGGGTGATAGAAATACAATTGTTAAATTAAACTGAATAATCTGTAGAAGAGACCACACAAGCCAAGGACCGAATATGCCATGGCGTGATGCACATAATAACATAAAGAGGTTAAGCATCAGGATTATAAGATCTCTGTAGCAATATCCCCTTTCTGGTCTCACTGAGAACACCCCTCATGTATTAGATCTGTTGTCATTACCGATCTTGGGGTGGAATCTCCCAATGCTACCACTCATACACTGGGTCCCAGGTACACTGTCCCATTTCTAACAATCCTTTTCTGACTCTGCAGGCACAACTTTTTTTTTTTTTTTTTTAAACTTTGGGAACTTGCGACCAACGATCATGAAATAAAATAATTCTTAAAATACAGTCTCTTTTTTTGCTGTTGGTTTAGCATTAAATAAACAAGGATCTTTAAAAACAGACAGATGGATAACATACATATTTAATTCGTAGAAAGCCAAAGGGACTATTTGATCATCTTGTCTACCTTCCTGAATGTTACAGGATGTTACCCATTATCCCCACGTTAAACCTGATCATCTTAATTTCACTACAATGTACCGTTTTAGAAAGGCCTTTCAATCTGAAGACATCGAGAGAGAGAGAATCCACTGTGCTGCTAGGCCATTTTTTCAGTGGCTTAATCACCTTCACTGGTAAAAATATGTACATAATTTCTAATTTACACTTGTCTGCTTCCATCTTCAACCATTGGTTTTCGGTATGCCTTTCAATATTAAGCTAAAAAGCTCTTTAGTACCCAGTATTTTCACCCTGTGAAAACTCTAAAATAAAGAAATCAAGTCCTCTTCTTTTTGCTGAGATAAACAAATTGAACTCTTCTAGTTTCTTATTGGAAGATATTTTTTCCATCTCTCAAACTGCTTCTGTGGCTCTTTTCTTCACCCTCTCCAATTATTCAACATTGTTTTTAGAACGTAGGCAAAAGAATTGCAGGAAATATTCTAGTATCAGCCTCACCCAAAGTGGTATCGAGAGGCAAAATCACTTCCCTACTCTTCTTCACTACCTTCCTGTGCATACAGCTAAAGATCATGTTAGCCTTTTTTTGACACAGCCGTGTGCTGGGAGCTCACCTTCAGCAGCCTGTTCATTGTGACCCCTAATGTCCTTTTCACTGGCACTGCTGTCTAGGATATAATCTCCTATTCGGTAGTTATGGCCTGCACTCCTTGTTCCTAGATGCTGTCTTGTGTGATCTCAGGTTTCCCTACAAGCCAAATTAGGTGGTCTTTCCTCTTAAATTACAGGAACAGAAGAAAACCAGGTTATAGCAGATCAGATCACTAATTCTCTCAGGCTGGTAATTTTCTTGCTCAAACTGTCTTGGGTGCTCCCAAAAAAGCCGACTACAGCCATTAAGTCGACTTACCCTAGAACAGTGACTTAAAGACCCATAAAAGAAAACTGTTAGGCAACCATTAGAAGGAGTATTTTTTTCTCTTTGCTAAGTTGATAGGCTTCACTACCTAGACAAGGGCTTAGGACAACATATCCACAGACTGTTGTGTGCAGAGACAAAGACACATGCAGCCGTAGTGTAGGTTTTAACTGGGTTTCCCCCCGCCCTGGAGGAACTGTCCCATCTTTATTACAGTCCCCCTAATACAGCCTGTCTAATGAGTGTGGAGGAATAGGTCTCTGCGATTAATTAACAAAGTTAATTATTGTTTCAAATAATTAGCAAATTCTTTCTATTACATTACTTTTGCCATTCCACAGTGTATTAACTGGAAAACTGGAAGCTTTTGTTATTCCTACAACATACAAAATGTGCTGCTTGAACATGGAGTTTACTACACGTTACACATACTACACTGACTTAGGGTACGGTGACTGCTGCTCATGTTGACTAGGCAAAGCTAGGGTACCAAAAACAATAAGTACAGCAACATTGAGCTCAGTGAGGCTGCATAATTCATCTGAGAAATTAGGTAAATATTCAGCTTCCTACACTGAGTGCTGCGCTGCCTTGGCTACATGACTTCCTGTACTTGAGCTAGCTTGTTTAAAGCTACCTTGGATATTAGGGCTGTGCAAAGCTTCGGTTGCTGCTTCAATTCGAGGGAGATTTGGCCTGATTTTGGCAGCCGAATCTCTGAATCCGAATCAAATCAGGAGACCCTTTAATCTCTCCGAATTGAATCGGAACCCTCTGAATCGATTCAAAGTGATTTGATGGTTCGGACATTGACACAGCTTTAAATGTTTTTTCTATACACCTCAGGGTACCGGGTGGCTTGTGAATGCTGAGATGGTGGGGTGGATGAAGCATCCTATGGGAGCGCGGGGGGTCCCCAGCGTGCTTCGCAGCGGACCTGGAAGTAGACCAGAAGCACTTCCAGTTCACTTGTGGGTCCACCGGGGAGCATGCAAGGGACCTCCCTCCTGGCTTTGTTGCTAGTGCCTCCTGGGTCTGGGAGGGCACCCGGGGTCTCCCACTGCTGCCGATAGCTGAGCTAGGAGGGTGCGGGGGGTGGGGACTCCCATGTGCTTTACGGCAGACCAAGAAGTGGACTGGAAGTACTTCCGGTTTACTTCTGGGTTTGCCGCCAAGCACACGGGGGGAGCAGGGATGGACACACTCCTGTGAGACACTCCATCCACCCCACTGTTGCAGCATTCACGAGCCATGTCTGATACCTCAAGGTCTGTAGAAAAAACATTTAAATCCAAATCGAATATGGTCCATTTCGCACACCCCTATTGGATACGTCTACATAAGCTGTAGCCCCACCTTTGAACTGCAGTATAAGACCACCCTTAGACTTTTCTTTTTTGTTCAATGTTGCTGGGTTTTTGGTTGTAGCCATGTTGGTCTAAGGACCTTGCCTGTCTTTTTTGCTCTGCATTTAAAACTTTCAACTGAAGGTTTTTTTAAAAATGAGCTAGACAAGCATCTGCTGGGGTTGGCCGAGACGTACTTGATCCTGTCTCACTACAGGGGCTGAAGTAAAAGATATACTGAGGTTTCTTCCAAACCTACATTCTTATGATTCTTATTCACAAAGTGTTTATAAACTTTGTATTTTTAGGCTTTCCATAGACAAAATTACCATAGTTGTAAAGGATTAACTCACTTTTCCTACTTATACAAAAGTGTTGAAATTAATCCTTTCCAAACAAATTACATGATGAAACTTAGTAAACATTAAATTGTATGAAATCTTTAAACTGCAATATTGTAAACGTTCTCACATTGCAATCTGCAGAATTCTACAATTACATATTCCAAAACAATCATTACAATATAACTGGAGCACAGTATTCATCAAATACTGACAATACTGTAGGGAGTTATCTTGGCAATTATTTTTCTTATTTGCTTAACAAAGACGACTATTATTTTAATGAGCGTATATAATATAAAATATCTGAATGTCTTTTACTTAAAGTGAATCATGGGAATGGACTAGGGCAGAGGTCAACAACCTTTTAGAGCAGTGGGCCAACACTTTCAAACTGGCCACTTCTCTCCTCTGCAGTACTTCTGCCCTCTTTGCTGTTGACCCCCAGAAATACTAAAATATTAAAAATACATTTTTAATAGCAAATTTCTTAATGAAATACAAATAAGATGTAAATGACTAGGTACAGGTAAGACCTATCAAGCAAATGATAAGAATTTATAAAATGTTCATTAAGCCAAAGAAAAAGCAATATTATAAAGATTTAAAAGAAATTAAACTCATTTTTCTAAGTGTTATTCATAGGAAAGCCTCCAACAGGTGGGTAATAGGGCTGTGCGAAGCTTCGGTCCCTGATTTGATTCGGCGGAGATTCGGCCTGATTTGGTCGCCAAATCTCCAAATCCAAATTGAATCAAGAGACCCTTTAATCTCTCTGAATTGAACCAGAACCCTCCAAATTGATTCAGAGAGATTTGGAAAGATTCAATAATTCTGATATAGACACCATTTTAAATGTTTTTTCTACATACCTCAAGGTACCAGGTGGTTCATGAATGCTGCAATGGTGGGGTAGATGGGGCATCCCACAGGAGCATGGGGGGCTTCCCACTGTGCTCAACAGCAGACCCTGAAGTGAACCACAAGCATTTCCGGTCCACTTCCAGGTCTGCTGGGGAGTGCACTGGGAGGCCCCCCTGCCCCAACGACTGGTGCCTCCTGGGTTGGGGGGGGTACACAAGGTTCCCCCGTGGCCCATCCCCAAGCTGAAGGAGTGGGGGGGGGGGTGCCACCACGTGCTCAATGGCAGACCTGGAAGTGGACCAGAAGTAATTCTGGTCCACTTCCAAGTTTGCTGCCAAGCACGCCCCCCGCCCTCCATACTCCTCTGGGATGCTCCATTTCCCCCAGCATCACAGTGTTCATGAGCCACTCCTCGTACCTTGAGATAAGTAGAAAAAACATTTAAAGTTGCGTCTATGGCCGAATCACTGGTTCTCTGAATCAACATCGA
>NW_017729033.1:15395007-15398936 GCF_001723915.1 Gavialis gangeticus
AAGTAATTCTGGTCCACTTCCAAGTTTGCTGCCAAGCACGCCCCCCGCCCTCCATACTCCTCTGGGATGCTCCATTTCCCCCAGCATCACAGTGTTCATGAGCCACTCCTCGTACCTTGAGATAAGTAGAAAAAACATTTAAAGTTGCGTCTATGGCCGAATTGCTGGTTCTCTGAATCAACATCGAATCTTCAGATTTGGATTTGGCCGAATCGAATTGGGGACAGTGATCTGAATCAATTGATTGAATTGCTGCCCCCAATTCTGGCTGAATCCAAATTGAATATGGCCTATTACACACACTCTAGTGGGTAGCCTATAAGGAAAAAAGGACTTCTTACCTAGGTTTCAGAAACTAAGTTTCAAAAAGCATTAACCGGGTACACCTACAAGTGGGCAATTCAACAAGAACTGTTGTTCAAGACTGAAGAGTGTAAAAGTCTGAGGTAGACCTGAATTTTTATACTTTATTGCTGGGCTAAGTATTAAAAACATTTACTAAACAAGGTTAAAAAAATGTAAAAATGTTTCTAATAGTTTCTACTTTAATTAATATTCATATGCCTATTTTTATTCCTTATTTCAGATCTCTAATTAATATTCATATGCTTATTTTTATTCTCTGTGTAAGCTATGTCTCAACTAAAACCAGATCTAATTAGCATAAAACCCCTAAATGTACTCTGAACAACCTTTAGCCTATTTTCTACTACTATCTATTTTCTCCTATCTGCTTTTAGCCTACTTCCTTAAATTACTTTAACCTCTGACACTCTTTCAGTTGCTCATTTCCTTTGCCTCTTTTCACTTACCCAAACTTTGATCAAGCAAATGCTATACCATATTGCCATTAAGCATCTTAGGGCCTACCATAGTCAAGGCTGCTCTGTGCCAAAGACTGGTTTCCCACACCCCTCTAATGTAGCATCTACTGAATGAGTGCCACCAAAAAGCATGGGTAACACCAACGGAGAACAGCTCGTTCAGCAGCAAGGATGAATTAGACTGTAGTAAGGAATGAGAGACCAGGCTTCAGCCTCAGAGGAGAAAGGATTTGGGTGGCAGGAGGTGACTTGAGAACATGGTTCCTTTAAGAGACTAGTCTAGTCTCTTACTCATACAAGGCCACATCAATGATTCCCCATCCCTCTCTCTCCCCATATACTCCCCATGAGCAGGATTATACTTTTCCAGGCTGGTTCCAAGCTGTTTGTGGCTGGGGCAGCCTACAGACCATAGATTGCCAACCCCTGGAATCTACTACTGGGCCTTTAATTAAATTTGTATACTAGCTTTTTAAAGTGTGGGGGCCGGTTAACAGTCACTTTAGTAAAAGGAGAATGAGTTCTATAATCAGAGCAGCTACTTCTGCTCCTTGTTCTGTAATTTATTTTAAACCAGAAACACTAAGTCCTGTAGCAATGTATTGTAAAATCTGAGTTTTAAGGTTATTGTTGGGTTCAGGGACTCTACGGTATTTCTTTGATATTGTTGTCTAATTTCCAATGCCCTAGGATAAACAAAATAAGATAAATTGGTCTGAGCTTGTACTCTGTAGAAATCTGCATGCAGTCATGAACTCAGTGGAAAATTGATTTTACACATCTTCCATAGACTTCCTCAATGTAGGAGTCAGATTAGATATGAATGTAGTTCCTTTCCTTGTGTAAATAGCTAGCTCAGAGTTATGTGCAGTTCACTTGGCAGAAGTCAGTTCACTGAAATGTCATGTTTATTTCTTTCTATACACTTCGCTCTTTTCATTTTGCCATCTCAGCAACAATGTCCACAGCAATATCCAGTAGTGAGACTGCAAAACACTCAGGGTTCTGCTGCTAACCTCTCTCCCATCCCATTAAACAACAACAAAGCAGAGACTAACTGGAACCTAGCTTTTGCTGCAGTAATTTTATCTTTATAGCATTTTTATTTCCTATTAAAAAAAGAGAATGCAAAATTTGGTTTTAAGTTTGTATTAATATTGTGGGCTAGGGTGGTCATACGTTTAAGAATTTAAACATCGATTAAGAAAAAGTGTTTTGAGCAAATTATCTCTATTTAAAAAGCCTGGGAATTGATCACATTAACTAAAAATGGACAGCGAGTCAGAAATGCTGCTAATTAAAAATCAGAATCTGCAATAATATAAATAAATGTCTTCATATGTTCAGGTAGCGGTCAAATCACAAGGGCATATTTAGGATCTATTTTTAAATTAAACCATAACAATAAATAACTATGTGCTGAATTCTAAAAAATTCTGCCAACTAGCTCCAACTCTCACAAAACTTTAATATAAGGTCATAAGAAGTTGACAATAAAAACAGTGCTCAAAGCAGATAAACCACATGCTGACCAAATGGAGAGAAAATAAGCATTGACCAATACATTACCAGAATATTTTAAATTCATTTAGTTCTAGATTCTGCAGTTCATTTTTATTCAACAAAGCACTTAAGCACGTGTTCAAGTCATATTGAAGCATGTGCTTGAGTACATGGTTGAATTAGGGCCTTAAGGAGTACTTTCTTGTAAAATTATCATATATTTGCAATCTACTGTTCACAACTTAACTAATGAGCTCTGCCTAAACTAGATTAATATACACAGTTGTTTAAACGGCAATAATCTATGGTGTATACATAGAATTTAGTATTAATTCTTGATTCTTGTCCCAAAAAATCCCTAGGGATATTTCAAGTTGAAACCGGGGGCAGGGGGGGTGGTGAGGAGAGAGGGAGAGAGGTACATATATTTCCATAGAGAAGTCAAATACTACTCAAATAGTACTATCAGAAAATAACACTTAAAGCATGGATGTAAGAAAAGCATGCAAAAAGCTATAGCTAGAGCAACTATTTTTAGTTACTCTTTAGCTGTTCGCTATTATTATACCCCGGATGACCATGGAAAGTAATAAGTACTACTTTCAAGTACCTTAAAGGGAACAAAAAGGAAAGCTTTTACCTACTAACCTTTCAAAAATATAAATTCTATATTGTATTGCATGCAGTTCTTTTCTTTGTATAAAACTTCACATGCATCAATAGAGAAATGGTCTTAAAAAACACAAAAAAATGCCAGGAAGAGACAATAAAACTAAAGTTTATTTTCTTTCCCGAGTCCTTTCTATTAAATCTTCTAAATGCCTCTTGACATTCTGTAAAGGATTTTCTTATACTTATTGGATTTTTTTAATGTTCTTACGCTAGGTATTTCTAACTAAAAATTATAGTACATCGCGGCATGATGAAAATAGAAAAAAGAATAATCTCTTTATTGATTATATAATTTATAACTATATATAAACTTACTCAATGAAGTTGAAATTTGTTGAGAACTATTATCCCTACAGTCTAAAAAGTGTGCAACAATGAATTCTAATGGCAACTGCCACCGGCTGAGACAATCACTGACAACCACAGACTGAGGCAATCACCAAAAGCAACATTTTCAGCTCAAGATTGTAGCTTGTTTCCTGTTTATTTTACTTTTAACTGTTTGGGCATGACAGATATTAACACAAACAAAACAAAAGCAACAGTCACACTAAAAATCACTTTTTTGAATCAACCAAGTTTCATTTGGATGGTGCCACTCATCACAAACCTTCAAGATCATAGAATAGACTCAGATTTGCAGCACGTGGCACAAATCACGCACTTCAATCTCATCCGCAACAACTTCACTTTTAACAGTTGTCACTTCCTCTAAGCCATGGGCAGAGCCATGGGCACAAAGATGCCCCTCAATATGCCAGCCTTTTCGTGAGCTACCTGGAGGGAAAAAAATTCTAGAAAACTTCACCATCAAAACTTCACCATACCTACATACTTACATAGATGATATTTTCATTATCTGGACCGAACACTCACTCACTGACTTCCACTGCAGGTTTAACAACCATCATCCCTCAGTCAAAACTTTCC
>NW_017729033.1:15403936-15408700 GCF_001723915.1 Gavialis gangeticus
CCCTGTGCATTGTTAAAGGGGCTCTGCACCGGCTGATTTGCCCCAGGCCCCTAGGGTCAGCTCTGAGCACAGGACAGATTTTTTCACAAATCACACACCTCCAAATAAGATAATTTTTTCTGTTTTGAGAAGATCAAATGAAGTAAAACAGATTTTTCCATAATCATAGCCAAAAGCTCACCACATGGAGCAGCTCATCCCCTCAGCCAGCTTAGTAGCTTCTTCAGGCAAAAACTCAAGCTTTCACCCCATCACAGCTGCTGCCAAATTGCTGAGCAGCCAAACCTTCTACCAGCAATCATCTCAAAAACATCAAAAAAGCTGTTATCTACAGCCAGGTCCTAAGTTACTACCGCATCTGTTCAGATGAGAACGCTCATGGTGCCCACTGAACCAGTCTAAAATCTGCCTTTATACAACAAGGACACACCAGTAGAAAAAAATAGACCATACATTTGAACAAGCAGTCCCAATACCCCACAGTAACCTGCTATAACAGACACACCCCTGCAACCACACATCCCTGGTGGTCACCAACGCTCCGCACCCCCTCTGCAATTAATCAAAAGAATCACCAAACAACTACAGCCTATACTCAACAAGATCAGACCTTGAAAGAAATATTCTCAGCCCCTCTGCTTTTGGCTTTCAAACAGCCTCCCAACCTTGCTTAATACATCATCAGAAGCAAACTCTCCGTTGTCCAACAGACAAAGTGGAACACAGCCTGGCTTTAGCAAGAAATGCTTAACTTGTGAGCACATTTCCACTGCTGCTACTATCAACTCCCCCTATAAAAAAAACCCAACTCATCAGAACCCATGGGTCCCTACACATGCTTTTCCGAAACTGTAATATACCTGATCCAATGACCAACTGCCCTCAAGGCAAATATGTGGGTGAAACTAAACAACAACCACATACCAGAATGAACTTTCACAGAAAAAAAATATAAAAGATGCATCATGAGCAGGTCCAAGGTGCAATGCAAGCAGGTCCAAGAAGGTGATACTCCCCCTCTATGCCACATTGGTCAGGCTGCAGTTGGAGTACTGCGTCCAGTTCTGGGCGCTACACTTCAGGAGGGATGTGGACAACATCGAGAGGGTCCAGAGGAGGGCCACTAGCATGATCCAGGGACAGCAGGGCAGGGCCTATGAGGACAGGCTACGGGACCTGAACCTGTTCAGCCTCCACAAGAGAAAGCTGAGAGGGGACCTGGTGGCCGTCTATAAACTTACCGGGGGGACCAGCAAGGAATGGGAGATAACCTGTTGCCCCGAGCACTACCAGAAGTGACTAGGAATAACAGCCATAAGTTGACAGAGTAGGCTCAGGCTGGACATCAGGAAGCACTACTTCACAGTCAGGGCGGCTAGGATCTGGAACCAACTTCCATGGGAAGTGGTGCTGGCTCCTACCTTGGGGGTCTTCAAAAGGAGGCTAGATGATCACCTAGCCAGGGTCATTAGACCCCAGCACTCTTACCTCCCCAGGGCTGGGGGTCGGACTTGATGACCTGCTCAGGTCCCTTCCAACCCTACCAACTATGAAACTATGGAGACATACACTCACAATCAGGAGCACATTTTTCACAGAACTACTTTTCCTCTGACCTCACTGTCCTTGTGCTCAAGGGAAATCCACTAACACCTTTCAAAGGCAAACTTGGGAACCAAAATTCATAAGCTGCTGGACACTAAGAATTAAAGACTAAGCAGTAATATCAAGTTTATGGCACATGTATGTTTTATTTTATTCAACTCCTGAATTCGTTCTACATAAAATAGATGAGAATGACCCCACCCCCCACCTTTGATAGGCCTTGATCTCCTAGTAATCAGCTTCGTTTCTTCTGCTATTTGCATCTACTACCCCTGAGAACTTCTCTCAGCCCCTCGCCTCTGATGTTTTTCACTATTCTGTATTTGACTCCCTGTGATCAGAGACCTGACAAAATGTCTTGCATTCAAAAGCGTGTCTTAATTTTATCTCAACTACATAGTTGGCCCCCAAAAAATATCACCCTAAGAAATCCTTGTTTCTCATATAATTTCTGCACCATCACATCTACAACACCATGCTTATACTACTGTTATCTATAAAGTCACTGAGGAATACAAGATACTCAAATTTTAATTTAACATGCAAAATACAAGCAGATCTTTGCACCACAAAACCCACAAAGGGTATACACTGCTTGCACTGTCCACTTTTTTCCTCTTTTCAGAGTACTTCTTTTAAAAAACAAACTTAACTCTAGACAAAGGAAGTACCTCTGAACAAGAACTCAGCTGCTCTCTGGCCACACCAGATTCTCTCATTTCTGAGAATCTAAAAACAAAGTAGGCTATGTACAGAGCAACAGGGCACACGTGGTTTGTACTAAGACTATAAACCTCATTTTTTTAAAAGTCAAAACACCAAGCCTGACCTGTCCAGAAGACACCCGCCGTCAGCTTGATATAGTACTCTGTACATAGTCTATGTGCAGTACTGCTACACACTCTATGGTGGAGTTCAGGAACTGTATGGTCATACCTTAATGCCCTTGGCTCTGTCAGCTAGCACCTAAACTCTATTATTACTACTACTACCAGAACACTGCCATCAATAACACCCAATCCGCTTTTAATTAGATTTTATGCAAAGGATGGAGAGGGAGAATAAAAAATAAAGACAAACTGGACCATAGCTTCTGTGGAGGAATTTGTGGGGCTTATTATTGTAAGTATTTAGAAAAATAAAGTGGGTAAAGACACTGTTTATGTCTCTCAAAACCATGTTTTATAACTTAAAAGGAACAGTCATTTTTGAGATATAAAAATTGTTGAAGTCATGCCTGAATCTTATCAATATCACCCCGATTCTGTGCTAGATCCAGATGCGCAGACTCTTGTGCCAGTCAACAACCCCATTGAGGTGAATGGAGTTAGGCACAAAAAAAGGAAGCATTCATTCAGATCATGTCCTATACCACACACGCACATATTTTAGCATATACACAAATGAAAACACCACTGAAATACTGCCATCTTGGCTCAAACTCAACTAAAAATTAAGGAGGGGCACAAAAACTACCACAAATGGACAAAATTCAAGAAATTCAATTTGAGCCTTTTTTCAACTGCTATTAGGACAGTTAGAGTGCATGAAGGAGGGAAGCGAGTGTGAGTGTATGAGAGACAGTATTTTAAAGATGTACTTTTTGGTACTTACTACAAAGCCACCTAAAATGGGAGAGAATTATTGAATAGGGAGGACTCCGGGTTTTCAAAACATTTAGCTTACAAACGATAGAAATTATTACATTATATCCAAGCTATGTCAAAAGCAGCTAAAGCTTTTCTGTAAATCTAAATAAATAAATAAAACCTTTCCGATACAGAATCGACAGCATTAAGAACTAGACTTTAGACCCCAGTTATCAGACTGTCAAATAAGAAATAGGAAGGATAGTTCTTACCTATCAATTTATTTTTGGAAAAATTGGGCAAAGGAACATTAGATCCCACACAGCAGAAAGAAATTAAAGTCCTCCCCTAATAGGAAATAATGGTGCCATTATGTGGCAACGCGGGCAAATATAGATACTTTAATGGTAACTACTGTTATTTTAGAGTTAATGACAATATTAAACAAGCGACTGTAATTTGCACGCCTTAGTTTAATTCGACCAGGTACTTGAAAACCTTGTGAACCCAAACCTTATGAGAAAAGTAAGAAGAATTTGGGGTCAGCAATGAAAGGAAAAGCTTTTGTTAGTGGCGCTGAACCTGGTAAAAACTAAAGTTCACAGTTGCCGCTTTCCTGTGACAAACACAATTGATAGACAGATGATTAATAGAAATCTTCTGACGCAACATTCCCTGAGATTGCACATAGCTCTTTAAAACAGCAAGATAGTAACAATAGCACTAATGTAGGATACATCTGCTCAACCAAGCACTGAATTTAATGGGCACTTTGCAATTCTCAACCGGTACTTACAGATCATTTTTGCTTTATAAACACAACAAAATACAATTACAGAATGAAAAAAAAAAAATCTTTGTAAAAAGCTCTCTTTTTTTTTCCATTTTAAAAGGAAGCACCCACACTTGAGTATAGTTGCTCCCCACACAGAAAGCCATTCCAGGTGAAGCAGGATGATCACTAGTACCCCGCTTTGAAAAATGCAATAAAAAAAAGCTGAATGGAGTCTCACTGAAGGGAACAAATGGCCAAGTGTAGAAACAGACTTTGCTATATTGACTAGTGGTGAAAATGAAACAGCATCGCCATGGCAACTCATTTACTACCTCCTCCCTCAAGAAAACAAGAAATGGCTCACAAGAGATATTTTAGGAAATCTATAAAGAGAGAAAATTGTTTCGTACTTTCCAGTTATTTAAAAATGTGTCAGCATAGTATGTTTTCAGGAAATGTGTGCATGTCAGTTGCTTTCACAGAGTAAAAAATAATCTTTATCACAGTACAATAAAGGCTTCTGGTGAATGTCTAACATCAATCCAAGTTTTTACCTCAGACTTTAAAATACATCTTGACCATTTTAGAAAATTGGGCTAGAAAATCCTTGCGCTCTGTTTCTGAAATATCTGATCTTTTCTCTCAACCAGAAAAAGATAACTTCTTAAAGGGATAAATGATTTTTTTGTAAAATAAATAAGTAAATAAATAAAGAGTTCAGCTGTTACACCTATCCCTTGTTCCCGGGATTAATTTTTATGGTATTACAATCAGATTTTCCTTTTTTTTTTTTTT
>NW_017729033.1:15408769-15415927 GCF_001723915.1 Gavialis gangeticus
TTTTTTTTTTTTTTTTTTTTTCCCAGGTCTGTGACAAACCCACAGAACAGGAGGGGAAATGACTGGAGAGAGGCATAATGAAAACTGACTGGACAAAGTATCTTTTCCCTCCCTCTAATGGGGAAACCTCTGCTAAACTCTGCATTTTTTGTACCAACAGTATACGTAAATACTTCTTCCTGAAAAATTATTTACAAATTGATGGATTCCTTTCAATTGGAAATACATGACACAGTCATATCTTTACCTATAAACCTCTTTTCAGCAAAACATATAATAGGAAATTACACAAACAGCAATCTATACCTGATGAAGCAGTCTGTAACCTATGAAAGCTCATGTGTCCCTCAGCCAGATAGTCTACAAGGTGACCCCTGATGGCTAGGAAATGGTATTTAGAGGTTTGCTTTTGGGAACTGGTTTACAGTTAAAGTAGATATTGCATTAGGACAATATTCCAGGGCAATAGCAAGAGTTAATTGATTTCTAAAAGCCAAGAGCTACTCAGCACAGATCACAAAGACACTCTCATGGACCCAGAGGGACAGCCTTCAGCTCGTTCTTGCAAAAATGAAGTTTATTTCCTACCTATGGGGACTTTCTACTGTCTTGTACCATCTATACTTTTCCCAGAGCCTGACAAAGGGACTTTGATCCCAAAAGCTTGCAAAAAAGGACAATTTTCTTGCGATTTCTCAGTTGGTCTAATAAAAGGTATCATTTTGGAACCAAGAGTTCTAGTTTTTTGTATGCCTGTTTGTGACAAAGTTTCTTCAAGGCCCACTGTGTCCGACACAGGCAAGCAGCAAACAGACACACAGGCTGGGAAGTTGAAGGTATGTACCACAGTGTTGCCTAACATGAGATAAAGGACTCTGCCACATTGGCCAGGTCACGGTGCCCAGCTGCAGAACCCTTTGGATTTCCAGTTTTGGTAGACGGACCAAATTAGGATAAACTGGTAAGGCCCTAATTAGGATGTGTACATGTGATAGGTTTGTTGGAACAAAGGAATATGCTGACAATAAGACAATCACAGAGAGACCAATCAGCAATGCCCAGAGATGTAGAGTCATCCAAGGCAGGAGTTCAGAGCAGCAAACGGTCCCTTAGAGGGGAACCCAAGGCCACCATGGACAGAGGACATACCACCAGCCCTGGGACTGGTAGATATTGCATTACAGGCGACCCTCGCCATTTGCTGGGGATATGTTCTTGAGATCCCCGCTAATGGTGAAATCTGCAAATATGGCACTGCGTTCACGAACACGGTGCCCCCCGGCCGCTGGGGGGGGCAGGCACGGCTGCACTGGCGGCAGTGGGAGCCCAGTGGTGGCAAGCTCCTGAGGAACTCCTGTAAGTATATTTAAGATGTGGGCTTGGCATTCATGAATATTTGAAACCATGAATGCTGAATCCACAAATAGCAAGGGTTTCCTGTGTTATTTTCTGCTATCGCTGTATACCAGTAAAATTAGCCTATTATCAAATGGAGAGGTCGTGGTTGGTCTAAGCATTTTGAGTCTGTCTGGAACAAGGTATCTGGGTCTTAAATCCAGTGCCAACAACATCCTACCCTGACTTCTGACTTGCAATGACTTAAGGTTTGGGAATTAAACCACACATTAGGGTGAACAGAAATTCTTGTAGAAAAACCTAAAAACCATTAAACATATTTGATTTTCAGAACAGCGTCTCAAATCAGCGAGGAACATAACCCAAAGCAGTTCCAGCTGCTTCATGTATACTTGAGTAATTACTGAAACTCGCATTTTTGATGCACCCCCGAAGGGTCCCAGTTGCATTGTAAATGTTTTTGTTTTGGTTGGCAGAAGTCACTGAGCACTCTCTGCTTTAGTATTAAGCTTTCAAAATAATATAATAAAAAAATCTTACTAACACATCAAGCCACCCATATTACTATATATCCCCAAGGGAGACAAGGGCTGTGGGAACCCAGTTCATCAGTTAATCTCCCTTGTTTGCTTAACTCTCTTCAAATTAGAAGGCTGCAGCAAAAAAGCATTCTTAGCATTGACTGTATGCACCTGAAATTGGCTCATTTTGCGCTATTTAACAGTCGCAGTCATTTTCCAGAATAGTAGCCAGCATTCAGTCATCTCAATTCACTGTGAACAGAGTTAAACTATTAGGTACAACTTCCAAAGAGAATGGATACTGTATTTTCTTGCATGATCACATAGTCCTGTAGCATTCACTGGAACTTACTCCCTTTCTTTCTTCACAGAACTAACTGACCACATCATTCCCTCTGCAGCTAAGGAATTTTGCAGAGCTGCCCAATTTAGAAGGATGCCTAGAGCCCAGGTTCCTTTCTTTTCTCTACACTAAACTGTCCCTAAACTTTTACCTCCCATTGCTACGAGCCCACTCCCCTTCCAAACCTCTTGCATCTGATAGTTCAAAAACCTTCTTTACTTATCCTAGCTTTCGTATTTTATCGAGGATAATTCCTGCTCCAGTCCACATTTATGGAGGGGGTTTTAACTGCTTAATTCTTTGAAGAAGGACATTTTATTAATTAAGTTGTACTTCTGGAACCAGGTGTTGTTTAGAAATCATTCTGGAGCAAAGGGTCTCCCTTCATTCAGCATGTATTTGATGCGATTGCTACCTCCTCACTTTTCTCTTGTCCCTGTCTTCAGTTCAGATCAAACAGGGGAGGGCTGATGTATGTAGTATCTTGAGGCTTAAGATATGGAAACAACTCTTTTTTATATACAGAAACTTGCAGACAACTATTCACAGTAAAGAGGTATGTTTTTTAATACTGATCTTACAAGGATCTTGTGACTGGCCTGTTAATGTTTTCCTACTTGGAAATTCCTGCTGCCTCACCCAGACTGTCTCCTGGGCTGCCACATTTCCTGGACAGTCCATGTGTTCAGGAGGACTTACTCTGTGCAACAGTGATCTGTATCTAGCTCCACTCCACATTATGGGCCAAATTAACTTCTTTTCTCTGCCTTCCACGCATACTCTCCATTGACTTTTCCAGGCTTGCTGAAAGCAACATTCCTGCACAAGTGAGCTGGACTAATGGAACCAATAGCCGATAAAAGAACTGCAACTACAATGATGGAGAGTCCACCACAACCCCATGGGAATTATTCATTAATAGTCATCCACATGAGCACTAAAAATACTGCTAGAGATGACCTTGAACAGATCAAAAGTGACAAATGGCTCTGGGTGCAATTTAGGTTGGACATTAAGAGGACCTTTCTGACTATGTGGGTGGTCAAAAATTGGAATAGACTACCTAGGGAAGTTGTGGAATCACCATACTTGGAAACTTTCAAAAGCTAGCTGGACAAACACTCAGCTGAGTGGTTTAGTTAAAGATGATACTGCCTTGAGCAGGCAGCTGGACTAGATGGTCTCATGAGGTCCCTTTCCTTTGATTCTTATGATGTGAATTGTTCCAATGGATAATAATCCACGGTGTTAAAAGTCTGTATCTGCAGTTATCCTAATGTGTCTGATTTCAGTTTCCATTCGCTGAATCTTGATTGAAGAGCCCAATCTTAAAGTTTTGTTCCTCATACAACTGCTTACAAAACCAGTCAAGTCACCCTTAACCTTCTCTCTATAGTACAGATGCATAAGATTAGCCTCCTGCGGCCTCTTACAGTAAGGCACATTTTCCAGCCCTTTCATCGTTCTTCTGACTCTTCTCTAAATGTTCTCTAATTTAGCCACATCCTTCCTGAATTATGGGTACTAGAACTACACACAGAATTTCAGAACTGATCATACTACTGCCAGTACAGAGACTCAGGGGCCAGAAGATATTTAGAAAAAGGTCATATTAACTCTTTTGCCCACACTGTTGTGCTAGAAGTTTGAATCAGCAGATAAACAACAAGTCCTTTGCATAATCACTGGCCGTGTCTACACAAGACACTTTACTGCACAGTGGATTAATCTACTGTGCAGTAAAGTGTTACCATCTACATGTCCAGGTGCTTACTGAGCAGTAAATTGATCTACTGCATATGCAGGTAGTAAATTTACTGTGCAGTAAAGCCAAGTAGCATTAATTGCACATGTAAATGTGCCCACAGTTTAACAGATAGGGTCCCACATATATTACATATATGCCTTGTTCTTAGATAATATACATTTGCACTTGTCATATTAAAATGTGTATCGTTTCCTTATGCGCACCTCAGCAGGTGATATAAGTTACTCTTGTTCAGGGACCTATCCCCTTCATCAATTACTTTTGCTCAATCTGCATGCCATCTGCAAATTTTACCACTGATCATTTTATATTTTCTCCGAGTTTACTGATAAAAATGGCTAAAAAGTTTAAGGCCAAGAACCATTCCCTGTGGGATCCCACTAGAACCATTAGCTTGCTGATGTCCCACTTACATTTTGAAAACAGTCAGCTATGTGTTAATCCATTTAATGTGTGCCAGATTTATTTTGTATTATTGCCATTTCTAAATCAAAATATATGGCATCAAATGAAATGCATAAGTATATCATCCTTAGCACGATGATGCAATGCTAGTAAACTCAACTAAAAGAGATACCCAGCCGGTTCTTCCAAGAAACTATAATGACTTTAACAAATTATATTTCCTTCCTTTAATTCTTTATGAGTAGAGTTGTATATGAGCTGTTTTGCCTGGAATCAAAGTGAGACTGACAGCTAAAACACCAAATGATATAAAGCTTGTTATGGAATCACAAGAGCTGGCAAAAGTATGGTTTAAAGTTCCAACTGGAAAAGAATACCTGGGACACAGCTCCTATTTTGTTCATTTAAGTAACATAAATCAGTAATGTTGTAACACTGCCTGTTTTTAAAAGCTATTTAGCGTAAGCCTTTCTGTTGAACCGCCCTGCATTCCATGAAGCCAATGTCTGACCTTATCTTTTCCAGACGGAGAGACAAGTTCCTTGTTTGTTTTGCAATGCCTGCTCGCGAATGTCATTCCTGTGTGAACCCACTAAATCCCAGATGTCCATGTGGATCTAGCAGTTGGTTTATGCCACAGTGATTGTCACCAGGGCTTGTGGTATGGGGGGCACAGCTGCTGACTCAAATTGATTTCAATGCAAGTGACTCTCAGCCAGGGTACCAGTGGACCCCAGGGTGCTACAAGATCCTTTGAAGGGTATCTCGAGGTATGAGAAGATAAGCAAGGTGTAAGGAGATAAGCAGATAAGCCAAGGCTCAGGCCTGTCCCTTCCCTATCCCTTCTGCCTGGCTCCTCAGCAGAGGTAAGCACTGTAAAACACAGAATAGTTTTTGAAATTGAGTGCCATTCAATTCACAAATGGTATAGAATCCAGTGAGGGGTGCCTTGACTCCAGAAAGCTGAAAACCACTGGTTTATGCACTGCTGCTAATACCAGTTCAATTTTAGGCCTGTCCACCAAGATGAGAGGAGAGCTGTTACAAACTTTGCCTTCATAGATGTTCTTCATCTATGACTGAACACAAGATTTATCCATCATTCATTAAGCTTACTAACTCTGGATTTCCATTTCCCATGTGACCAAGTCTTATAATTCTTCTGCCTGCCCCAGTAGCATGCTTTTTCCGTACAAAACTTTTTTTTTAAAACTGACATAATGTTATTACATGTGTAGAAATACCGCATTAAAAAGCACTAAGCTTGGATTTAAATTCCAAACTATTCAAACCACTGAGAACAGCAGCTAGCTGGGCTGCTGCCACTATTTCGTCTTTAAAACATCTTGCTTATTTGTTTTTCCAGCTTTAGATCTTCCTCTTCAAAGCACCCTTCTAAGCTCCGACTCCAGACTGTTTTCCTTTCCCTCCGCTATCTAGATCACTGGTCATTCAGATTTTTTTTTCCCACCCTCATGTCTTTATCGAGTCCCTTCTCAGAGAAATCCTTTGTTTTCTCTTTCTTTCTTTAACCACACTAATGTGCTCTACTGCCCAGGATTTGACTTCCACTTCCAAAACAGTGTTTGAAAATCTGAGGACAGACATCCCTTAACTTTCAACACTCAAAAAAAAAAAAATCTCTGTCCCAGAGGCTGCCTGTAGAATAGCACAGACACAAGCTCAGAGAAGGACAAGATTCCCCTTCCTCTCCTCATACTTATTCTGTGATATTTTTTCCACAAGAAAAGGTGAAGAAATCTTCTAAACTACTTATGTCAGTTTGTTCCCCTTTCTTCCTATAGGTATAATAAAGTCTGCAATTTTCAAGACATCTTGTTCCAGCTCTCTGGGTGGTTAAACCAATATTCACAAAGCAGTGTTGACACAATCAATGATACTGGTGCACAAAACAAAGTCCCTTTGTCATTATCTGGCACTATGTAAGTTGAAGTCATAATTGGTAGAGACAAGCATGTTAATTTCTGCTCCATTCAAAACACAAGGGAGGCAAAAAATCAATGTTTGGCAATTGGAAAACACAACGTCAGTAGCTGAAATATCATTTTTTTCGGTCTTCTACAGTTATAAGTAATGGAGAGTAAAAATAAACTCCCTGAAAACACTTCACTGTCCTTTCAAGAACTCAATTTAGAAAGCATATTTAATCTAGGTGGTATTTCCAGTTTAAACTTTTTAAAAACTGTACTTCAATTTTTTTCCTACTTTAAATAAAAGAATTTTAAAAGTGGTGAAGTTTAAATCACCAACGAACATGAGAAACACTGCAGTAATTTGCCTTAAATATTTTTCTTAATTGCTTAAAAAAAAATCTCTTCCAGGAAAATGTTTCCATTTCCACAGTGAACAAGACAAATATTTATATTACAAATTATTCCAGGGCACCGGAGATGAGCTAACTCTTTCAAGTACCAGCTTTAGTCCTCGTTTTTCCCTATGCCAGGTAAGTGCTCCAAACATATATAACACCAGTACAGCATCTCAACAGTTTCTAGAACACCTGAATTTTGAGGAACTCTCCTACTTCTTCCAGGGTCTCTCCAAAGGCCCTTGGTATTCCAAAGACCTAACTCGTCTGACCACCCAGAAGCCACTAGGTCACATGCAATAGATTGTACTTATGAATAAACCAAACCTCCTGCTTACAAAATTGTCAAACCAGCTGATTTCCATCAGACTCTTAGGACTTCAGCATAATAGGTACCTCAGAGCCTTGGTGGAAGAATAACGGGATACTGTTCTAA
>NW_017729033.1:15420927-15445095 GCF_001723915.1 Gavialis gangeticus
ATCTCAACAGTTTCTAGAACACCTGAATTTTGAGGAACTCTCCTACTTCTTCCAGGGTCTCTCCAAAGGCCCTTGGTATTCCAAAGACCTAACTCGTCTGACCACCCAGAAGCCACTAGGTCACATGCAATAGATTGTACTTATGAATAAACCAAACCTCCTGCTTACAAAATTGTCAAACCAGCTGATTTCCATCAGACTCTTAGGACTTCAGCATAATAGGTACCTCAGAGCCTTGGTGGAAGAATAACGGGATACTGATCTAACAGGTTACAAATGATATAGGGATGCCACAGTAGGACAGTGCAGGTGAAGGAGTGGCATTGTATGTTTAAAGGTTTCATAGAGAAGTTGGGGTGGAAGAGATCTCCAGAGGTCATCTAGTCCAAATCCCTACCTGAGGCAGCAGTATCCTGATCCAAGCCATTCTATACAATCCATAAACTAAAGTCTTTGTAAACCTGGAGTCAACTTTGACATAACAGAAGACATAATGCCCTCACCTGCCACGGGTAAATCTGGGGGACCATTGTAACCAGTGTTCTGCTTCTATAAAAATATTGTTTATATACGCTCAAGAGATCCCAGGTAAAAGGCCACAAACCCCATTTGCAGAGGAAAGCCAAACCCCCCATGGTCTGTTCTAATTTGACCTTGGGGGAAAAATAATTCCTTACCCCAAATATGGTGATCAGCAGGTATCCAGGTTTTCCATCTGCTACAGAAAAATGTGGTAAGACACAGATTTCCTCATTTGAAGGGGAAAAGGCCAGATTTTTTCCTTTACAGGAGAAAAAAAATGGGAAACGGTGGGTTTCCCCTTGCAGGCTGGCAGAGTTCCAGCCTGCAATGGGCTGGGGAGGACCAGGAGAAGGGTGGGTAGGCAGGGGGTACCATATGCATGTCCGTGCGTACACATGCACAAGACAGCCAGGCAGCCTGGAAAGCAGTAAACTGCAGGTAAGTTGGCAGGGGTTGAGGCTGGGCAGGCAGGGGGCACCTCACCACACATTGGCAATGCATAGGGGGTGCACGCGGTTGCATATGCACCCCCTGAGCATAGCGGTGCACCCCCTGCGAAAACAGGCCACCAAAACCATCAGCGATACCCACAGGCAGTCACCACTTGCCACCCCACAACCTCACTGCCGACACCGCCGGAGCGTCTGTGGACAGTCCACAATTGCTGCTGGCTGCCACCGACACTGCTGGCGGTGTCTGCGGGTGGTTGCCAGTCACTGGTCAGCACTTGTCACCCCTCCACCCCCCACTAACAGCGCTCCAGCTGCCTGCAGCAGCTCCCCACTTACCTCCAGCACGCTCTCACCACCAACAAACAGCGCCACCACTGCCTGCAGGAGCTTGCCGTGCCCCCCCCAGCCTCCAGAGGCACACATCGTTCATGTCACTATGTTTGCGCTTGACTCATGGTGGCGGGATAAGCTTTCCCACCCCGCCCGGCCATGCCAAGTCCCACCTGCTGGACCGCAGAGGCCCTGGGGGGAGGGCAGCAGAGGAGGAAACCCGAATCCACAGCAGGCAGCCTGCACCTGCCCACTACCAACAGGCTTTGCTCTGGCCATGCTGCCCACAGGGGAGGGGGAGCTGAGCTCCGTGCTCCACTCCACTGCAGCAGCCACTGCCTCTGGGGCTCAGGCACTGTTGCAGGGGACAGGGGGCTATGGACCTGGGTCCCTGGCCCCATAGCCCTGGCAGTTGGGGGCCCCCTCTGGCAGGGCTGGGGTGGGACTGAAGGTTATGGGTGGGGAGTGAGGGGCACAAGCACTTGTGGGGGGGGGCTGTGGGTCGAGGAGTGATGGTTTTGGGAGTTTTTAAATCGGATAATTTGTGGTTTTATCAGAGAATTTATGATTTTTAAACAGAGAAAACCAGAATCCCTGGTGATCACGTGCACCCCCTGCATTCTTATGCATCTTATTAAAAAATCGCATATTCTCTAATAGAAATGTAAATACCCTGATAAAAAGGCCAAAATCCATGATTAAAATGAAACACTACTACATATAGATATCAACTGAATAAAATGTTTTATTGATGTATTTATCATTTAAAAGCAATTTGGAAGCCTCCCAGTGTCTCAATCACTATAATAAAATAAATTCTAAACACCTATACATTTTCATATTTGACTTTGGGTTTTTTCTCATTGAAAATCAGAGCTCCCCCTGCCCCCTTAGCTCACAGAACACAGGTCCAGGCCCCTCACTCCCAAGCCAAAGCCCCCCAGCTCTGCCAGTGCCCTTCACTTCCCCCCACAACTCCCAGCCCTGCTGGTGCCCCTCACTCTCCTCCCACAGCCCAAAGCCCTGCTGATGTCACTCACTCCCCCCACACCCTGCCCAGTCCTGCAGGTGCCCCTCCCCCCAGCTCTGCTAGAGAGGGCCCACAGCTGCCAAGGCTATGGGGCCAGAGACCCAGGCCCACAGCCCCCTGCCCACCACAGCAGCATCCAAGCCCCAGCTGCTGCCTGTGGGAGGCAGCAGCTGCTGCAGTGTAGTGGAGCATGGAGCCTAGCTCCCCCTCCCCCACGGACAGTATGGCCAGAGTGGAGCCCATGGGGGGGGCAGGTGCAGGCTGCCTATTGCAGGCTCAGGTGGGGGCCAGCTTCCTGCTGCTGTGCACTCCTGGAGTGGCAGGGGGACCTGTGCCCCACCAGATCTGTGCACAGGGCAGGAGCAGGTTGTCTGCTGTGGGCTCTGGCTCCCAGCACTGCTGCCCTCCCTCGGGGCCTCCTGAGCCCAGGTGTGGGAGCCGGCACCGCAGGGCAGAGTGGGGCTGGGTGGGGAAGCTCCTTGTTGCTGAGAGCTCAATGCTGCCCTGAAGATGCGCACCCTGCCTGCCCCATAGCAGCAAGGAGCACAACCCCACACTGCCACCCCTGCTGCTGTGGGGTGGGCAGGGCTGTCTCTCCAGGATGGTGCAGTGTTTGCAGTGGCAGTGAGCTTCCCCACGCAGCCCCTCTCTGCCCTGTGATACCAGGTATCACCCACTGGGCTGCGGAGGCCCTGGGGGAGGGCAGCAGGGCAGGGAGCTTGAGCCTCAGTGGGCAGCTTTCCCCCACACCCACCCACACTGCATGGACAGGTTTGGGGGGCACAGGTTCCCCCCTCTGGTCCCCCAAGAGTGCACTCAGCTGTGGAGAGCTGGCCCTACCACCCACCCCCCAGATGAGCTGCCCACAGCCTGTCCCACTTGCTGCCGGGGCCTCAGCCATGCATTCCAGCCCCGGGCCTCAAGCTCCATGCACCGCCCAGCTGTTCAGCAGCCCCAGTCCTGCCCAAGTCCCTCCCTCCCTATGGGGGCCCCAATCTCCCCTCTCCCCCTCACCAGACTTACCTGCAGGAGCTGTCCTCCAGGCTGCCTGGCAGTCATGTGCATACATATGGACATGGTTCCGCCTGCCTGACCACCCTTTTCCCACTCCTCCCAGGCCCTTGCAAGCTGGAACTCTGCCATCCTGCAAACAGCTCTTTGCCAAAGTACAAAATCCATGCGTTTCTCCATTAAAACGAGAAATTCATATTTTTCTTGGTTAAAGGGGAAATCTGCATTTTTCTCCGTTTTTCCATGGGAAATGGAAAACCCGGATCCGTGGTGATCAGTTTGACCCTGAGCAAACAGGCAACCAGGAACCTCTGGCTTTGGGCCCAGAAAGATATTGACACACCCCACAATGCCCAGCCGTGGCTGCACCCAATGCCTTAACAATACCCTAACGCATGTAACAGAGGTGGGGAGGGGGCAAAAAGCAAAGCCCAGAAACAGGAAATACTCATAGCAGAGCATAGGCACAGCTATGCCTATATCATCCCCAACCAGGGACTGTCCAAGCTCTTGACCACTTCCAGCGATGGTGAGGATAGTAGAGCTATTGTAGAATTAGAATTAGATATTTAAAAAAGATACAGACAAGGGCAAGCAAAATGATCAGGGACATGGAGCAGCTGCCATACCAGGCATGACCAAAAAGGCTATGGCTCTTCAGTCTGGAAAGGGTGTGGACCAAGTGAACAGGGAGCTGTTGGTCACCAACTGAAATTAGTAGGTGACAGGTTTAAAACTAACAAGAGAAAGTACTTTTCTATACAACACATAGTTAATTTGTGGAATTAATTGCCACAGGAGGTTGTTAAAGCAGACAGCCTAGCTGAGTTCAAAGAGGGACTGGATAAATTCATAGATGATAAATCTATTAATAGAGGCAGTTAGCCATGTTTTTCTGAAGTCAGTCAGAAGGCAGAGTAGGTATGCACCTTTATAGACTAACTAAATAAGATGTATGTAGAGAGAGCACAAGCTTCTGTGAAACCAAGTTCATTTCAGCAGGTGCTGTGAAAGATATGCAGAAAGCAGAATATAAAAAGGAGAGAGAAATTAGAATATAAAAGACATAGTTGGGGGAAGAGAGAGGAGGAGGGGGTGGTGCTAGGAGAGAAAAGCAAATGAGCAGTAAGCGCACAGGAACAAAGGTGGTCACAAAAAATTAATCCAGGTAATAAGATAAGAATCCATAGTCCTTCTTTATTAAACCACACTTAACACAGTTGAGTTTATAGATGATTTCTTGTTCTGCAATTTTCAATTCAAAGTGGTTTTAATTACTTTATTTTTTTTGCTGGAGAACAGCAATCCTGAAGTAAGCTGATGTCAGCTCAGCGTTCATTCATTCTCACTCGAGGAGATCACCCTGTCTGTCTGATGTAAACAGCAGAAGGGCACTGTAAGCAGGTAATGGCATACATGACATTGGTGGTGCTAGAGGTGAATGGACCTTGTACTTCTTGTCATTAGGCCCAATGATGATCTGTATTTATGTGGAGAAATGGAAAGAGTCAGAGACTGTGCTTGTAGCACTTCTACCATTTCCATAAAACTGAAGCGACACAAATTGTGGTAGTCTTGGAGAGATGTTGTAGCCAGTGGTTCCCAGCCTGAGTTCTGGAGACCACCAGTGGGTCTGTGAACCTACATGATGTGGTTCACAGCTGGGAATTAGCACCTTTCTAGGGTTTTCCATTAAATGATAGATGATTATGGTGCACGGTGGTCTATGAAAAATGTTGAGGTTTGACAGTGGTGAGGTAGTACAAGTTAGGGAACCACAAGTCTAGCTGAAGCTTACATGAATCAATTTGAACAGGTTCATTTCCAGGAAGGCTGGAGTTTGAAATGGACAGCTAAAGTTTGGAAGAGAGCATATAAACTGGAAGGAAGCCCAAGTCACACTGGAAGTGATAGGAGGGCAAGGAAAAGAAATGGACAAGTTTGTTGGAGAGAGCACAGCTATTATGTGAATTAGCCGAAGGACTGATCATTCAGAGAAAGCAAGCTGAGCTGCAAAGAATCCACAATTTAGGGACAAGCCACAAGCTAAATGTAAAAACAAAAAAAATAGTAAAAAATGTCTTCCGGAGACCTAATCTCCCCATCTCAAGAATACTCAAGAGCTGTCAGTTAAGTGAGGCAAGGAAATATGGGCAGTGTATTATTATATTTTTCTCTGATTAGTGCATTTCTCATGCCTTCGTTCAGTAAAAAGCATCGCTGTTTGGAGTATCTGCGAATATCCCCACCACCTCTGTTTGCTTACATCTATCACATAGACAATGAAGAGTTGCACTGGAAACCATATGGTTCGTGCCTCCAGTTGGACTTTGGGAGCACATGTACTTAGGCTACAAGGGCAGTCAGAGGCGTTAGTATTGGTGCAAGGTGGAAATAGAGTTGGACCACAGATTCCAACAATAAGGAAGTAGGTATAAGACACTATGTCTGCCCCTCCAGTCAGAGGTGGTGCCTGGACACACAAAGCAAATAAGGAATTTAGCAGCTGGATCACCCGACTACAGTCTGATGAGATATCAGCAAGTGAGGGAGCAGGGCTCATCCTGTCACAAGAAGCAGCATTTATAGTTTGAACAATTATAAAATGTGTTTTGACTTGTTAAAGGGCTCAAGCAAAAGAGAAATCAAACCTTAGACCATGTTCCACAGACAAACTACTTTTCTACAGGGGGCCTATGGAGATTAAGGACGTCAAAAAGGAACAAAAGTGCAAAGATGCACATTCAGTTTACACTATTTTAATGGGCCTTTTAAAACAGGGTGTCTTTCTGTCAGAGCCATTCTATGAAAACAGCATCTAAAAATATCAACTGTGAACAAAAGCAAAAGAAAAAATACCTTCTTCTTTCTAAATGATCCCCAAAAGGAAAAGAACCAAGTCAATACTTTAATAGACCTGCATCCACGTTCTTTTCAGACAGCTTAGCAGTGAGCACCTCTCTGTACGAAAAATGTTCAAAGTTGAGAATGCTCACTATATTTGGTTCATTTAGATCTGGTTTATAGTTGTACCAGACAGCACGTGCCAAACGGGAAAGAAAAATGGAACAATGTATAAAGATTAAAATGCATTTTAATCAGGTGATTCCAGAAGGGATTTTTCAGCCACTGAGAAAGTATAAGGCAACTTTCTGTACTTCTGCCACCAAATATACTGTTCCAAATCAACTATTTTGCAAATAAAGATATTTTAACCCATTGTTACTGCAACATGCCGTGTTGAAAAATTATATAAATATTTTGCACTTTTGCAGCACCTTATATTTTCCTTGTTGGGAAACTGAGGCAGGGTGGGGTTTAGCGATTTGCTCTTGATGACAGAGTCAATCAGTTTAGCAGCAATAAGAAGTTGCACGTTCCTGGCTGCTCACCCCACATACAATTCAGTAGACCATGCTGCTTTTCAAATACATCTTAAGATGTTTATTGCGGCCTATCCAAAGTTTCTTGAATATCTGGTGATTCAATGTCTGCTTCCCGTACTCTGTCGTATGTTTATATGAGATTATTGCTCTTATGAGCAATGCATAAAATTCTTTATGTTTGTGTTAGACGTGCTTTGAAAACCATTAAATAAGCTGGCATTTTTCCCTCACAAAATGAATCATTTGCCTTCTACCACTGATCTGTACGCCTGTGTTGTAGCAACAAAAAATGTAGCAAAAAGCTCTGTGACAAGTGTGACCCCCATCCCTTACCATACAGACATTTTGAAAATACCATTATCCAAAATGAAAGATAAACATACAACTTATTTTTTCTTATGCTTCCTAGGTTATAATATAGGAATTAAAGTGGCAAACTCATAATTAAAATTGTGCATACTAATAAAATGAATCATGAGAAAAAGTTTGTGCAACTGGAGTTGCAGAATATGAAAAAAAAACTTTAGAAAAATAAGAAATCTCCACGTGGGAAAGATTGGGGCAGGTATTTTATTTTTAAGTACTGTGAAATTTTCTTTGATTTTTCTTCTTGGCAGATTTTGACCTGAACCAAAATCAAAACCCATGGTGACTTGTTGATATTATGAATCGGTCCATTAAAACAAACTGCAATTCTTCCTTTTGTCGCACAAAGTGCTGTTCTTGATCAACAGAAAAAGGGAAAATTAATAACGTCAATTTTTCTCAGTGGAAGAAGCCATTAGAAGTCTCAAAATCCAAGGATAAATCAGTCTGAAAAAGCAGCAGACTAAAATACACACCTACAATCCATTTCCACTATCTCCACTTGCCTGAAAATACTCTCAAAATCTTATGGGACAATTTTACTGACCCACCACTATTGTGTCTTTATCCTCAAACTCTCAGTGGCCTCTGCTAGCACTGACCCCTAATTCTTTAATTCTTGTCCTTCAAGACATTGTTCTCTGCTGTTTACTCCCTTACTTCCCAGATTATTCCCTTTCTGTCCCCATGAGTCAGCTCCTCCTCTTCCTCATTTCTTTCAGGAAACATCTGCCAGGGTCGGACACCCTTTTCTTTTCATTGCATACCCTACATCCAGGTTTGTCTTTATCCAGAATCTACTTCTGCCCAACAAATGGGTCTCCCTGCATTCAGTCCCACATTTGAACCTGCCTTTCTGAACTTTCTTTGAAGACTGAACCTATTCCACCCCCCACAAAAACCTTTACTTTTTACTTTTTCTGTCTGTCCAGACTACCAAAACTCTTATTCAGACTATCGTCCTGAACCTTATCTACTTTAATCTTTTCCGCTCCGACATTCAGGTTAGCCACGTGTCTCCGCACAAGTCTATTCAGAATGCTACTTGGATGGATTATCTTTTTTGAAGGCTGTTCTAGACAATCTTTGTGGTCCCCCCCCATTTATTTGCTTTATCTTTCACCACAAAAAACTCATGCGCAAACGTATCTGCAGCTTTTGCCCAGCTCTTAGGCCCCCTCTAGATGTGCAGGTAAAGGTGCAATGGGATCTCATGCACCATCCACACAATCACACCTCCTCACATGCACATGGCAGGAGACATGATTGTGGAACAGTGCATTAGACCCATCACGCCTTATTGCTGGAGCAAGGGGAGGAGCCTGATCCCAGGCTCCCCCTGAACTGGCAAGAAGAAAACTCCAGTGAGTAGGAGCCCCCTCAGTTGCTAGAGCTCCCAGCGGCACTCCTGTGCCTGGGAGACTGCAGCTGCTGCAATCTCCCAAGCTGCAGGGGTGCATAAGCACCTTTGTGGCCAAGAGATCAGGGGTGCATGGGGTGCTCCCATCGCTGGGAGATTGCAGAAGTCTCCCTCCTGTCACTTGGAGCCATGTCCGCTGGGAACTCCCTGGCTCGGGGGTGCACATAGACCACCCCCAGCTGGGTGCTCCAATCAGCTGATAGGGATCACAGGCACAGGGACTTCTAACCACACCAATTTATTTCATGTACCCCCAAGCCTTAAAGATCACAGTTTCCATATCCCCAGGCCCAGAGGTTTCTTGCTGGGCACCATGCACCCCTGCAGCTGGAAGCACGGTCAGCTGATCGGGCTCCCAGCTGCCGGGTAGGGTTGGCAGTGAAATCCTGCTATATGTGCAAATTAAGGCTTGATATAAAGTTAGTAAACATTTCTAAGGTCTTACTTCCTAGCTATTTGGAGTTTTTGTTGTGTGATGAGTACTTTACACATGTAGCAGGACTTCAGGTAACTGCACAATTAACCACTTAATTTCATGATACCTGTAACATGTAGAAGGGGCCTCAGATATACTGGTTTACTGAGCTATTTATTTCCATATTCTCTATGCCAGTAATAGCAGCCTTATTTGCCTACTTGTCCCGCTTCTCCTCTTTCAAGCATTTTCATACTTTCTCTAAGACCCACTCATGGGGGGAAAAAACACCTACCTGTCAAGGTTTGTGAATCTGCCATCCTATTTTTTTAAAAACCCTCTTAAAAAACCTGCCTTTGCTGCAATGCTGCAGATCACTGTTATTAGTCACTAGGATTAAAGTTAGGCAAGTGGGAAGCTGTAACTTCTGCTTTTCTGCTAAAAATCTGTTGGCTTTTTGGTCGTCTCCTCCTCCCAACCTGCTTGCCTGTTTCATCTGCTAGTGGAAATTAAGAAAATTACCTCTCCAAGACAGGAATTGTTCTCTTGTTTATTTGATTGGCCAGTTCTTTCATTCTTTCATTATACGCTAGGAAGGGGCACATTCATTAGGAATAGGAGCATACCTTTTTCAGGAGTCAGCCACCATCTACAGTTAATCTGCCATTTTATAAACACTGGCCTTCATTGTTACATTCAGACTCTTACTTGTGGTGCTAAATAGTCTCTTTTGCCTGGCAGTGGCTATGCTCCAGGCAAAACATCAACTCACAGGCAAAACTACATATAGGGTAGCCCATGGACAAATGTCCATGGAGCACAGGAGACAGTCACTGTCTACGTTAGTGAAGTCTGCCATTGAAGATTACCTGGACTAATCTGGACAGATTAAGCTGGAGAGATATGTTAATTTTCTCCACTGAAAAGGAGTGGTAGCAGAGCTTTGGGGTCAGGTTAGGTTTTCAATGCAAGTGCACAAGATGCTAGCATTTTCAGGGAAACTCCCCTTACACTCTTGAATCGAAGAGCTGGTGCTCTGAATACATATTTACTAAACACATACAATGATCTGAGCTCTGCTGTAGAGGAAGACTGAGTTTCACCTCTTCTTTCTACTCCCTCTGAATCCAGCTCCTCTCTTATTTTCCATGCACAGAAGCAGAGATGAACTGCATTTCACAGAGCTAAGTCCATGGCCAAAAGGAAGGGTCAGGGAGAGTTTTATTGATATGTCCTGATATCTGCATATTCTTGTCCGGAGAAGGCTCCACGCACATTTTGCCATCTGATCTTCTGTATTTTCAGGACTTTAAGGGAAGTGATGATTGTAACCCACCTAACAGTCCTTTAGTAACATGCCAGCACTCACAAACAGTAAGTTTAAAAGCATTAATTCATTGCTTCTCTGGATGCAAACCAGATAGAAATGTTTTCCCTAGGGCTTCATACATTCAGGAGATCACCTGCAGACTTGGTCATCATTCTGGGTAAAAATAAACTCTGTTTGATCTGACCATGTACTGGCTTTCTTCAGTAAGCACACTGCCTGCAGTCACCTATGATTGGCTTTCAGCAAAGAGTGTAGCTCAGGGCTCTCTGCAAGCAGCCGACCAACACAAAGGTACCCCTGTGGGCAAGTCATTCTCTGGCCATATCTCCTTGGCCCAGTAAACCAGGTTATGTTGCTCCACCACTTCTAAACTTCCAGGAAGGGAGGGCTGGATGAATCACTTGGAATCCCAAAAAGTTGATGCAGAGGAACTTTACCCTTACAGCAAGTGTACTTCTCTCCACAATGTACCCTTCAAGTGAAAAAAAAACAAACAAACCCAAAAAATCCTGGGGGCAACGTGAGCAATGAATGTTGGGCCAATATAACTGAAGTTCCAAGGGGCTCAGATTCCTCGATCTACCACCTAAAGGGCAGACATAGTGCGCAAGATGCAACAAAAGAAGGAATGCAGAGGTGTTACTTACCCCGAACCACAACAGCAGGGATGACTACAAAGCATCCTTACAACTTCATAATCACCTGAGACTATTCCCCTGCCCTAGCAGGACTGGGGGAGTAAAAGCAAAGGACACAAAAACTGTCCTTAGTGACCTCATTCAAACAGTTCACAATCTTCTGAGTTGTGGGACTTTTTTTTAGTATGACAGAGTATATACAGGGGGCTGCAGGACCCTATCTGTGATCGCACAGTTTATCATAGATCAGGTCCTGCTTGTGCAGATGTCTGCCAGCGCGGGGAGCTGTGGTGAGCTCAATCTAAGCAAGCTGGGGGTGGGACAGCATTGGGGTGATGGCAGGTCCAGTGGAGCTAACAGGTCTGCAGGGGAGAGGAAGGGAATAGGGAAGGGTTGAGGGGGATCGGGGGGCCCAGTCAGGGTTGGTAGGGGGAACAGGAAGAGCACAGCTCCAGAGCTATGCTCTGAATGTGTACAGACATTCATTAGACAGGGCTAACCTGTTCCCACTCTACTTTAGTTCACTTCCTCAGTTAAATCAGGCCAGCCAAGTTTGCTCTCTCTAACCTCTCCAAATGTCTACAAAGATTAGTGCTTAGATCAATCTAACCCTAGTTAGATCTATCTAGGTGTAACATCTGCATGTACCCACTGATTTCTACAACTCTGAATCCAATATGGAGAATTTCAGAAAGTCATGTCTATGATAATCAAGGGAGCCTTCTGGAATAGAATTTCTTAAGAAGTGGTTGTGGAGAGCTGGCTGCTCATCTGGTGTTGTCTCCTCCTCTTTATCACTAGAAGTTAAACTTTACCTATATCTAGGCCAAAATGCAAAGTACTTTCCTCAGAAACATTAATTTTTCACATAGGCAACGCTGACATAGACATATTACAGAATCATCAAGGGAAGAAAAGGTGGCCTGCATGATGATAAATGGGAAAGGAGGTGGCAGAATCACCAGCATAAAATACTTAGCTGCCCTTCTACTTGCCACAGCCCTGGCCAACGTCCAAGAAAAATTGCTATTCCAGCCCTGTTCAAAAGGATATCCTGAACCACCCTTCCTCCAATCTAGCACAAAAATACAGAAATGCTACATTGTACTCATTCTGTCATTCTAGATACATTATTTTTTCCCTTATCATATCACCTAGGCATTTATTTTAGATCCTGGCCTAGGACTTTGTAGCAGGAACCACAATTGCACACTGAAACTTGAGGTTCAAGATGGGCCCTTCCAATGAAAAGGCTTTCCAAAATGTTCTTGAATCAGCCTCAGTTATCTTCATCCCTCTAATGCCCAAAGCAACCAGGTGGAATTGCTGCTGTTGCTGTCCATCAGACTGACCCACTTAACCAGAAATAGCAGCAACTGAGATGGACTGAGAAGAGGAGGGAAGCTGCATGTGTTGCTTCCTGGATCACTCCTCTTACAAGAAGAAACTAGTCTGATTCTCTCCACTATTTTTCTCTTTCTTTCCTATCTTTGTTCAATTTCTCTTCTGTATCTTTTTTGTTTCTTTCTGCTGGAAGAAAAATCGGGTTAGGAAAAAAGAAAAGCCTGGATAGGACTGAAAATAGTTGCTCACGTCTCCACAACTGGAGATCTATGTTTTTCTAGAGATGCCTAGTCTTTTTTATCTCTGATTTATCATGGCAGACGAAATGATGTAAAAAAGGACTTTCAGAGGATTTGGGAAGGGTTGAAAAAGGAGTGGCAGGAAAAAATAATTATTTGAAGAATGAGAAGCACGTGCTAATGGGGAAAAATAAAGATTACCAAAAACGCACAGCAGCTCAGATTATCGGTTATTCCAGGAATTGAATAGTTTTACTTGAGCAGAATGCGTTCAATACACTTATTTTTTCCATACACTCATTCTTGTGCAGATTTCATGTGAAATTCAAAAATATAGGTATCATAAATACAGTGCTGTATATTAACTTATAGACAGGTTGGAGAGTACGTGCTTTTAGTATAAAGGGAAAAATATTTAGCTATGTCTTCTGACGCATGAAAGGGAATCTGAAAGAAATAAAAAGCATGACCTTACTGCTCTAACTTACTGTGGTATGGATGTTCTTGTCTGAAAATTCACAGGCATCACCACTTTAAAATAAATTTAAAATGCTTTTTTTTTTCTTTTTTAATGGCCAAAACTGACAAAACACACATTAGAATGGATTAAATGTTGCACTGTGCTCCCAAACTGTGCCAACTTCTCTGCGTCAGATAAGAACAGACCTTAATAATGAAACATATTAGGTGCAACTTCAGACACAAACATGCTTAGGATTTCAAACAGAGGTCTTGTTGCTGCAATGTTGGAAGCCATTTGCCAGGTATTGAAGCAGAGAGCATAGCAGTGAAATCTGCCAAAAATAAGCTTCACTACTTTTCACAATAAAGCTAGTAACTCTTTGCCTGCCACTCCTGTAAAAAGCAGCTCTGGACTGTGAGTGGTATAGTTATTAAATTTTGGTTTATGAGATATAACCAGATAAGTAACATACAAAGACAGAATTTGTTTTAAAAATGAGGTTTTTAGTGGGTCTTTGTTTTCATTGGTTTTACTTTGGTTTTTTTCCACCCCACCTCTTCACCTGACTGTTTTGTGACTTTTGGCAACCAAGGACTCCTTTTATCAAAATTGTAGTCACAATGAATCTGCAGGGATAAAATCTAGATGGGCCCTGTAGGTACCTCTGATTTAAATGTCAGCACGCTTACAAATAATACACCTGGCTATAGGAGGGTGATATACAGAAATGGATTTAAGTGAGTAGATTCTTTGTGCACTCAGTGAGAAGGCAGGTGTTTCTAAGGGTGTGTACAGATGTTTGGCAGGTTAGATTGAGTAAAAATGACTGTCCAATCTAGTTTAGTTCACCCATGTGTGGACATTACACTTAGATCACTAGTTAACTCAATCTGAGTTCCAAACTATATAGACATTCCCCAAAGGTTAGATTGGTTAAAAAATGGCCAGCCAGATCTAACTTTAGTTCACCTGACATGTGCACTAAGTAAGGGCCTTGTCACAAATTAATTCTGGGTGGCTCCTGGAGCTCTTAACCTATGGACTGTCCATACATTAATACCTGAAACTCATTTTAAGCACACTTTAGCAGGCTTAAAGTTACACCAGTCCCGTGCAGGTTTATCTTTGATCCGTGTTATCCAGCTCATGTTCTATTACTGTGTGGCCACTCCACACAGGTGAGCCACTCAAGTTGCAGTCCTCCAGCATCCCAGGATGCAGTATTCCCTCCCCCATCCTTCTGGTTTGTAAACTCTCCACCCCCTGAACTCTACTGTCCAGGGAGCAGTTCTGGCACCAAGCCAACTCCCCTCTACCCCAGGGCTGTGACCTTGCTGCACCCAGGGGTGCAACCTACTGCAAACAGGCTGCAGAGCAAATGCCAGCTATGGAGGTCACAGGGCAAAGACAAGTCCACAAGTGGGATATTGTGGGGACAGGAAGACACAATGTAGGGGGCCAGATCAGGTCCCCATGAGCTAGAGCTTCCTTCTCAGGGTGGGGCAGTAGCTACCCCAAAAGCACCTTCCCTCACCTCATGGAGCATGACCAGCACCCCAATCCCAATTTCTTAAAATGTGAAGCCTTCTTTAGTTTACTTTCTCATCTTATCCTTTTTTGTTTTTCTTTTTATGTTATCCTTTAGTGGCTGACTTGCTTCATTTCACCACCCCTCCCCCACCCCCCTTTTCTTTCAACCTGTCACTTCATTACCCACCCCCATTCCATCACCTCTCCACCCCTTAGCTTCATGTGCCTACCCACCCCCAACCCATCTCTCATACAGCCCCACCTAAAGTGGAGATAGAAACCTGTCCTGGCTCACTAGCCCTGTCACAAATTAATGAGCAACTCATAGTCATGCCCTTGCTTGCCAGCCCTCTAGTGGCAAGTCACAGCTGTGGAGACAGTCAGAGAAGGTTTTTTGTCGTAAGGTGTGATGGCTCCGAACTTTAACTAGTGCTAACACCCATCAGCATTTGAGCAGCTCAAAGCACAACGTCTAGCAAGGGCTTTGGATCAGATACAGTTAAACCGATCTAACTAAACAGCTGTATACATTCTCAGAGAAAACCCAAACAACCTGGGCACCAAGTGGGAAGCTGCCTAGGACTAGCCAATAGGAAAGGCTAAGCACAGAGGCATGTTCAAAATCCTGCCCCTCACTGGAGCTTAGGCACCTGACTCTAGCAAAGTAGGTGCCTGTATCCACTCAAAATCCAGAAGGCAGAGTCCTCTCCTCAAGGCAGAAAACTAATGATAACACCCACTTGTTTTATAATAGGCGATGATTAGAGCACATGGCTAAATGGAAGGATACCAGGGTTCTCAGCACCCTTCAGTCTGAGATTATTTGAACCCACATCCTCCAATTCCCAAGAAAGTGCCCTACCCACCAATGTACGCGATGGTCTAGGTGAGAACACCCTCCTTTCTTCCTGCTGAACTTAAGAAACAGCGTCGGGCACTTTAATTAGTGAGCCGTGCTAATGAAAAGCGCCTGCACATCATGGTTATCAGTGTTCCCATGCTGAAAAAATGGCGGTGGGGTGCTTTGAACTGAAGCTCGTTGAAAAGTGCCCTGCTGCCATTTCTTCAGTGCAGGGACGCATGGGGGCACTGATACACGTGACACAGAGGCTGCTGGAGCACGTCAATTTCTGTTTAATCGAGTCTGCCCCACACGTCTGTAGGAGCCCTAAGAGTCATAGGGCCAGAAGAGCAGGAACGATAGGGTGCCTGACCCTGTGGCCCAGTGCTTAAGACACACAACTGGATTCTGGTGCCCACTTCCAAGATTATTTATGGTTTTTTATTCAACGATTGCCTAATATAAAATGAATAAATGGTCCTGGCAGATGGCCAAAATGAATAAATAAAAAGATACAGGACTGAGCTCTATATTTTCTGCTCAGCGAGTAAATGGTGCTTTACATGGGAAACCTTGTAATGGATATCAAATCTTAAAATCAATCTCTGAAAAATTTTAGGGCTGGTCAGACAGTTAAGAAAATAAAAATGATCTCAGCATTTCAAAACACAGGTCCAGGAAGTCCTTTGTTTACAAACTAGGGATCTTAACCAGCATAGCCATTTATACCCAAATTTACATCCAATTTACAGCCAAATTTACATCTAAATTTACATCCAAATATAGTACTATACTTTATCTATTAAAATGAATACACACGCACACGGAATGCAAGCAGCCATGACAATCTGGAAGTTACTGTAACAGAAAAATTCAGTTCTCCCATCTGAAGACTAAATCTAGACTAAAAATACAATACACACAAAAGAACAAAACCCAACCATCTGGAGTTAAAAGTGGGAGGAAGATTCTAATGAAAGATCCATACCATCCACAACTAACTTGGGCATTAATATAAAAGAGCAGTAATACTGTTTAAATATAAAGTTAATCTTTGGATCAATTCTTCACTGCTTTGTAAGTAGATGGATGGTATCAAAAGGAGCAGCTGATTAATTGAACTGAACTTTTTAGTGGACTTAAAGTTTGACAAAAAGAAAAACAAACAAACCATTTTTACTAATCTACACTGAGGAATTCTCTTTTCCAAATTAAGTAAAAGTCTAATTGGCAGGTGATATTTTTTAAATTCAGTAGAGTGAGACATCTTCCTTCAACTTACAGAGGGACTAGAAAAATTTACAATGAAGAAAAATATTTTCAGACGAAAAAAAGAAACAAAATTTCAGCTAGTTACAGTGATTCTCACAAACACAAAAAGAATCCCTGATGCTTTGAAATCGGACACTGCAGCTCTGAAAAAAATGATGTAAGCTTACTTTAAAAGAATATTATTGAGACAAGAAGTTATTGCTCTCTCTTTTCATTATCCAACATTAGAAGTTGGATAGTATAAAAGATTTAACTCTAATATATACAAAAGCAGCAGCACACCAGTGAGCACTTCATTAATTAAAAGCCAGAAAAGGAAGTTTGCTAAACGAAGCAAATGTTCTTATCGCTTCTATCTATATTCATTAAAACTGACAGGAAACCAAATATCACCATCTGTCTACTTGCAATAAAGACACTAAAAACAGCTCCAGGCTAGCAGAATAACATAAAACAAAGTATAAAACTGCAGACTTTAAAGTTTCATTTGTAAATGGACAAGAGAGAAACTGACTTTGGGATGTGGAGGGGGAAGGAGGGAGGTGGGAGGGATTCTGCACAACACAGAGAAAGGAGAAATATATGAGAATATGCTGAGCTCCTGGTCTGAAGCTATGCTAGGTCAAGTATAAACTTAACTCTTGCTTGCTATTTGTCACCGAGATCAATGGTTCTGCAGAAAAACAAACATTATATATTAGCTCATCTGCCCATTTAGAAGCAACCTCTGGCAAAACCATGTCTGAACTTATACTATAAAATATAAGCTGTGAAATGTCTCTGCTCTGTGAATGCTAGAGCAGATGCAAGGAATACACCGGTAATTATTAGATACTGATACCCTGTGTTTACATTTACAAGCTAAGAAAGCATAATTTATTAAATTATTCCTATCTTTCCTCTTCCACTGTTGTTCAACAGCTTGGGAGGGGGGGAACTGAAATACAGTGTTGCGAAAGGGTCTCAAAAGGTAGTGGCTTAGATCAGAGCAAAATAATATGGCTCACACTGCAGAGGTCAACAGAAGGTCACAGCTTTAAGGTAGTTTACAGCAGTTGTACACTTCTTGCATTTTAGTAATTGCCTTTCTTGCACTACAGGAGATAGGAAAGGAAAAACAAATAGATGGTAATAAGATATTTAATGAGGGAAATGAAAATAAACTATTGCAAGACTTCTCAAGGTTTGTGCTTCAAATGCTATTGCTACATATTGTTAATTCTGTTATCTGCATGGCAATGAAAAGGACTTTCATTCGGTCTTAAACCTACATTAAATATGGTCTCTCTCTGTTCACCTATAAAAAGGCTAAAAATTATTTACATTTGAGCACATATTAAAAGGAAGGCAGATTTATTGTTAAGGCTGCCACTCAGCCTACAGCCTCCTGTTGTACAGCCCAGGTATTGAAGCACATATGGAGCATAACAGATTTCTTAGTACCTACAGGAGTCAGAACTGGGGCTGGGGAAGGAGAAGTACCGGAGTGAAATGTTGATCTTAATTAATTTTACTATTTTCTGCTTCAACCCTACTATTATTTTAAATTATATTTTATGGTTTAATGTTCTTTCTTAACAATGTTTCATACATGTAAAAAAGGAAAGGAAAAAGGGTCTCAGTATCATATGAGAGCAAATGCTTCTTGAGATTTGATACCATTTCAATGGAAGAATGAGAATTCTTCTACTGATGTTTTAATAGTATTTATTAAGATCTCAATGGAAGCCCATGTGACATTTCAATGCAAGTGCCACTAGTATAGTATTGTGCGTGTTTAGTAAAGAAACCGCCATGATGTGATACAATGTAATAAAGTCTTTAGGTGTAAAGTGTGACTGTAAATCAATGTGCAATGTACAAATTAATTTTTCTTCAGGTTCTGAGGAAATTTCTGTTGAACAGGAACAGTAAAATTTGTTCACTGTATTCAGAATGTAAAGATATACATTTATTTTGTCATCATCAATGAAATTATACTGGGTACCTTAAATAGGGGATATTTTAGCCATGGTACACTGAATTTGAGATCTGTATCTTCAGTCATAGTGGCCCAAATACACAGACCCATTCAAATAAAGTTCCTCTGTATGGTCTTAAAATATTTGAAATGGAGAATATCTTTCTTCAAAGATTTTGTGAAACATCCCAACAAAAAGGAGAGAGTACTATTATCAAGATAAAAGACAAAAAAACTAGGCAAAATGTTGAGTGTATTGGCTTTATCAACATTTTGCTGAGAATTTACATGGTAAAAATAAAAACATCTTCTGCAATAGCATGAATTGAAATATCTCATTTTAATCTCAGCCAGCTCAGATATTTTAAATAAATTAAATATGAGAAGGATATGATGGAAGGTTTGTTTTATGTAAAATTCTTGTTTACCAACGGCAGGATTCACAAACATATCAGAAGCACTTGCATTCATGCCAAGGGAAAATTGAGGTTCTTTTGAAATGCAGAAAATCAATGGAAATGGTAAGCTCCCCCCCCCCAGCCTAGCCAAGTGCAACTAAATGTCTGATTCATTCCCAGTTGCCATACTGGCCAATTGGGACTACTGGCAGCTGGTGTAAGTGTTCATTCTCCCCTAGGTCAAAGAGACCTAATAGAGGACTGGACTACTAAGTCCAGCCCTGGGTGACTATGGACAACCACTTCACACTGATAAATTTTTTAACTTCCGTTGTAAAACTAGTTAGCTTTTTTGTCTTCACCACTATTGTGAGACTCTACCAGAACCTCCATCCTCTTATGGTTACAAGCTTTCTTCTAATTTCCAGTGTAAATCAGTTTATCCCCATTTATTCTGGTACCCACTTAGTCCTGCCGCTTAAAATAGCTCTTTTCCCTTCCCAGTGATGTATTTATTCTTTCACTAAGGTGGCTTTTAGCCGCTTTTGTGCCCTCTTTTCTTCTGCTGTGTTGATAACTCCTTGGTCACAGTCAAGGATCAGGTCCAGGGTGTTCAAGCTCTTTTAAAATGTGTTCATTTCCCTTCACATGCATCTGAACAATTTTCTTCCACCTTGTAGGATCCGGATGAGTACAATAAGATACTTCTAACCATGATAAAACTGTATTACTTATTCTGATAAACTATATGGTCTATCCCACTGGAGCATCTCTATAGTGATAATACTCTGGAATTCACTTTAAACACAATCAATAATGCAGCAATCTGTAAACAAAGATAAGTTGGAAAACCTGTCTTACAAATGAAGTGACCATGTTCTAAAAGAAAAACTTAGGTGTGGTGACTCTTCCATGTCTCTATCACTTAAAACATGAACAGCTGCATTCTATCTATATGCTGATAATATGCCAATCACTAGGCACCAAAGCAATTTGAGTCCTGTTTGTTAACACTGACAACAAAAAACTCCTTCCTACTTGTACCTTTTAATCCACACAAATAAACAAATGAATAATTATTTTATGCCTTTCTTTTAGAATTATAAAGTTATTATTTAGCGAGTCTGAAAAGTAACAGTAGTAAAACTACGCACTCACTGCAGTATCACTACGATACCAAAACAGCACGTGCAAACATACATATAGGTCGTGGCTTTGTAAAAAGTATCTAAAGACTTTGTGCAGAATCAATGGACAATTATAGAAAACTTGTACAGTGAGAAGTTCTACTCTAGTAGACTCTTCTACACTAGATATTTCACATATCCGTTCCCAAGTCATAGCTTTTCTATTTATCACGAATAGAGCCAATACATGTACATTCAATTCCCACCATTCTTCCCCTCCTTCTGGTGATCCCCTTTAAGGACAAGACTGACCACTGCTCTCCCATGTGCGAATGAGTTGCAGGAGGTGTTTCAAAACATGAGAAGAGGAGGACCGAGCCAGGTCGATGTGTGCAGGAACAGTCCTGCCTCCTTAAAAAACAAACTAAACACTTCCCTGGGTTAGTTATAGTAACATTTTATCAGCAAGCTTCCGATTTACTGTCTTCCATTTAGTTCATTTTACACAATTCGTAAAATATGCTGCTACTGTTTATCCTGCTATACTGTATTCCTTCCTTCATCTTTTCCTGGTGTCGATTAACTTTGTCTGCCTATGTCCTTAAACCAACATGGCTACAACCTATACCCCTATTTTCCTTCCATCATTTTTCTACACTGTACAATAATTATCCCTCTTTATTCCTTTCTCCTCATATTACAGGTCATCTTTATCTGTATGCTACATGTTCGCCAACACTTTTAAGTGCTCCCCCTCATCCCCCATTTCCCTTTTCTTCTTTCTATCAACTAGATAGTCTCTGATAGGAAGGAGCAGGAGGCATTGGACATGGCAGCTTTTGGAGTACCGTTTAAGGTTACAGAGGATCAAAGAATTCCAGCATCACCACATCAGTGGCCCTACTCATCATTCACTTAAGCAAACGCTTCTGTTTTGGTCGAAGAAAAGTAATAACGAATACAACAACTAATTATAACAGCAGTCTAGCTTACACATAATCTTCCCTCTGTTTTGTGATCTACACCTGTCGGTTTAGTATGGGCAAGGCATCATCAATTCTGATTACATTCAGAATCAAATCTGCCTCCTCAGAGGGAACTGAATCACTTGGATTTGAAATAGGCTTTAAACTATCATAAATATAGGGAGCCCATAAATAAACTGAGCCACACGAGTGAAAGTAAAAATGAAAAATGTCTCTCTGTGGTTGGGTAGAAAAGTGCCCTTTCCATTAACATAACAGAACTAATGTTTCTTTTGTTCATAAGGAAACATTCAGAATTGAAAAATATAAATACGTCTCTAACTTTTCATTCTTTTTGAAAGAAGCAAAATGGAAGGGTTGACATGTCATTTGCTGACATTCTGGCATAAGCCTATTGAAATTCATTTTGACCACTGATTCTCAAATATAGTAACTATCCACTCTTGAAAAACAACTTTTCAAAGTAAACAGTGGAGATTACTGTTATTTAGTTCTTAAACAATCTAGACTTTTTTTAATACACCAAGAGACTTCAGCAGAAAAAACTTTCCTCAAAAGTTCAATCAGTTCTACTTGCCAAAGTCTTTGAATACTGCATGCAGACTTAGATTCCAGGTATAAATGACACCTTATTTTTCCCCCCTAGTACAGAGCAACAAGTCAGCTCTCACGAAGCTCCAATTATGTGGAAAATGGCTCATTCCAACATTGTCCAAAGGACTCAACTGACTATTCTAAAAAAAACAACCCCAAAATAATGACACGCATGGCAGCACTCCCGGAAGTTGACTCCCAAAGCTCATTTTTGCTAGAGACATGCACATGTCTCTTTGTTATTGCCTGTGCTTCAATAAGAAATATTTGATGGCTCTGACATGACAGCTAAATTCAAAGAGAAGTTTTCTTCCTGGACACAAGATCATTTTCATCTTTTACTCAGACTGCTGAGATAAGATATCTGTTTGTCTTGACTTTATGCCTGACTTCAAGAGTTCAACTGAACTATAAGCACAGTAGACAAAAAAAAACCCAAGCACAGTAAATGTGCTCAGAATGTGTACTAAATACTTTTGAAAGCAATGCTCCCATGTGAGAATATTGCAACAGATGTTTATCATGAGCTACTGCAAGAGTTAATCCAACTCTGAGCTGGATTAACTGTTTGCCTCTGGAAATGGGCTTTTCTCAGCATGTACTCTACAGAGAGCAATGGGACGTGCCAGAACTGCTAGCAACAAGCAGTCAACTGAATGAGGACAAATACATAAAAATGCACAAATAGAGCCTGGTTTTGGCCCACAAAAATCATGAAAACACGTGCATATGTAGGTCATTCAAATGATTTACATGAAGCCTCTGTTGACATATTAGTCATTGAAGGGGGTACCTATAGATTGAGCCGCATTAAATTTTTGTGCAATTCAGCAAGCTTTGGTAAACTTAAGGAGCAGGGTGGACACCCAATTCTTGCTCTTTAGTTTCAGAGTATGATACTAGTGTGTTACAATGGAAATTGGAAATTATTTCCAACATGAAAAAACCTCGAAGATGGGAAGGCAAAAAAACCAAACAAACTATGGTTCAGATGGGATAAAAGTCATTTTCAATAGTAATTTAATACTTTGTATAAGTATCAAAGTATTTCAAAACAAAAATAATAGTGTTTAAAGTCCTAGTTTCCATGGAAGCGCCTTCGGACTACCATAAAATCTCCACAAAACAAAAAACCCAAACATAAAAGCACCGAGAGTGATGAACCCTCCATTTTCCCCCTTATTTTAATTTGCAGCAAATAATTTTACAGCAGTTTTGTCATTGTTCCACTAACCTGTAACAGACGTACATCTGTGTCAGCAAAACAGGGAAAGCGCAATTTAAGGCCCAATTAAAGCCCAATCATCTATGGTGATCAGTGCACAGAGCAGAACCTTTACATGGAGATTTTCCCCTCCCTAAAGAAAATGAGACAATTGCTCAACCACTTCTACAAAACACACCTCTGGCACTGGTTCACACAAATTATTGGAATGCTTATTGGAAAATGCTTTAGCATGTGTGGGCCAAAGGGAAGAGTGGAGAGATTAATGTAGGATGCATGTCATTTCTCCTCTGTTCCTGAGACATTAAGGATAATAGAGAGTACAGCCCTTTTAGAGTGCCCTTGGGCCACGATTTGGCAGTGTGCTCCTAACAAAATCTGCTGCTGGAGACCAGCGATCATGTCAACACACGTGACTTCTTGATGCATGGCTGTGGTTTGGTGTGGCTCTCAACTGATCCACCACATCTTAGAACAGGGGTGGGCAAAATGTGGCCCGACAGGCCATTCTATCCAGCCCATGGGCCCCTAAAAATTTTAGAAAATTAATATTTATCTGCCCCTGGCTGCCTATCATGTGGCCCTCGATGGCTTGCCAAAACTCAGTAAGCAGCCCTCTGCCCAAAATAATTGCCTGCCCCATCTTAGAACATCAGTTACACCAGGTGAAAACTCTCTAGTTAAGTCCATGGGGACACAGGGCAAAAGCCACCCTCCTTTCTGCATTTGGGACAGCATTAGGAGGCTCTCTACAGTGAAATCCCTCCGGGAATTTTTCCTTGGAACCTTTTCCTCAATATTACATTGGACTACATAGGACTACATTTTTCCAACAAAGAGTCAAACTATAGAAGGTAAATTTGTCCTGTATATGCTTTAGTTATTTTTGTTAAGAAGCTCAACAAATGAACAAAACATTTCAGGAACTCTCATAACTATGCAGTGTATCTGCAGCTATCTATCATCTATTAAATATTCTCAGTTACTATTCTTAGTAGCATTTCTAATCAACAACAGCAAAAGGCAAAAATTACCAGCTCTTCAGTGCTTCATAACATAAATGCTCTTCAACCAAGAATACCTTTACAAATATTCTTCATACGCTGAGAGGATATAGGCGCACATGGCTATAGACTAGAAACATCTTCGGCCAGACCTTATTTATCTATATTAAAATACTGCTGGAACAACCACATTAGCATTCTTAACTTGTTTATAGCTATGGTGATGATGTTAAAATCGTCAATAGCAACTTCGTGTGTATATATATATATATATATATATATATC
>NW_017729033.1:15445395-15451437 GCF_001723915.1 Gavialis gangeticus
TATATATATATATATATATATATATATATATGAAAATAAAATGCAGATGGATCGATTTAAACTGAAGAAATACCAGGAATCTTAGTCATGATTTAAAGCAGCCAGCTGGAATTCTTCATTCAAGTAATCATTTTTAACAAAAAATGGAAAACCAAGCTGTTTTCCTAAATAAAGCCTGATTCTCATTGGCTGGTATAATTCAATATTGCTTCTCACTGGCTAAGTACAGATGTTCAAAAAGCCCGAGGCAGAATCTATCAGACTTACACAGGTTTCTCTAAGTGGCATAAGTTAGTTTGGGAGCAAACAGAACATGCATTCACCCTTTGGTGGGGGGAGCACTCAGGCTGCCTGTACTGGCCAAGGTTGGGGACACTTCTGCACGCCTCCCAGTGGGCTTTCCAGGCTGTGAGAGACTGCAGAGCTCAGTCAAGCACAGCTGAGAAGCTGGGCCACCCCTGGTTGGCTGCCAGGCACAGGGGAGCATGCCTCCTCTCTCTCCCCTGTCATCATCAGCAACAGGGTCGGTCAACTGCAGGCAGGTCACCCATCCTCTGCAGCCCAGGTGTGTTCCCTGTTTGCAAGAGGCATGAGGACCCAGGGACCCCCAAGCCTCCCCACAAGTGGGCACAGTCCCTGGGAGCCCGACTGGGCTGCAGTCATGGCTGAGTACCCCCCCCCCCCATCATCATCAGGAACTGTGCTAATTTAGCTCTGTGAGAGCTCAGATATGGGACTGGGTGGGTGCTTGGCCGGACCATCTCAGTGCAGGGCGAGTGGTAGCACACCTCCCTGTGAGGGGGGTAACGGGAGGCCAAAAAGGCACCTGGGATGCCCGAGGACAGCAGCCTAACATGTAGTGATAAGGGATCTAGTGCAGAAGTTTGATGCACCACTCCAACCTAAACCAATTATGTTTGAGTGCACATCGATCCAGGTCTATCTTTAAACCAATCTCTGTGTGCTGAACTTCCATATTGTTAAAGGTTTAGACTGGTTTCTGGGCACTTATACTTTTACTAGTATAATACCTGCACCTGGCCCCTAAGAAAAGGGATATATTATCTATACAAGTTATTTTTTTTTATATGTTAAAAACAGTAAGGAGTGCATTTTTAATGTGCTAGGTGGTGATTACTTTTTGTTTGATTGGTTTTTTTACTCCTGAGTTGTATCAAACTGGAAGTTGGATGGAAACTGAAATTCAATTAAAAATGTACAAGAACAGCCTTTTAAAAGTGATTTTAAAAATAACTATAAATTATTGATTCTATAAATCTACCTTATATAAACCTTAATGGAGTTTGCATTCAAAACTGATTTATCAAACAGAGGAAATAATACCCATAGTTTATTAAGTGAAATATCCATTCCTGGTTATCATATCTTTCAAGTTATTAAAATTAGTAGTTTCCACCGTTAACTTCTAATCACTTTTTCAACATTAAATGAACTAGATAAATTAGCTGAAAAATAGAAAAAAAAAATCTCTGTACCTATACTATAGAAGGCATCTGATGTCTAAAACCACTTCTAATGACTCTAGTTCTACATGCTTAACTTGTGACTTCTACCAGATGAACTTTCTTTAAAACTTTGGCAATAAATGTATATTACTTTAATATTATCTTTTTAATCTAATATTTTACTTAGTAAAGTTAAGCCTTCACACAGACTGTCTATTTAAAGTGTGTAGTTTTCAAAAGAAGATTGCATCTAATTTTTTTTAAGTTTATGATTTAAAAAAAAATGTTGAAGTCACAATAAAAATACAGCACCACAAGACAACAGAGAATCCACTCATGAACAACAGTATAGCACTTAACGGTTAGCATCTCAAAGTGTGTCAGAAACATTAAATAAGCCTTAAAACCATGTGTACTATGTATATTCCTATGCTACAAATGGGAAAGAATGAAGCGGAGAAAGATTAAAAGACTTGCCTAAATCAATGGCAGACCTGGAAATTTAACTAAAGCTTTGACATTTCCCCCCATATTTTTAGCTATCAGACTAAAATGCTTCTCTCATAGTATATGACAATACTTTTCTATAATGATGACTACATGTAGCAAATAATTTTATGTCTTGGCAAATCAATTACTTTAATAATTTTCAAATATCAATAAAACAACAATTTGCAATAAAGCTGCCTGTCAACAGTCAATAGAATGCTAAACTAAATATATGAATAGGGATTTCTTACTACATCCTTTCATCATGATAGACTGCTGATAATGTTAATTTGATTCCAGTTTCTAAAATCTCTAAATAAACCAGGCAAGGCCAAATATGGCCACCCTTTCACTGGAGTGAATCTTGCTTTATGAGTCGCCTCACTGATTTCCCCATGAATAAACGTGGTGGTATCTGACTCATTATCTAGCAATGTCCACCTATATTTACCAGTTCCAAATCAAATAATCGAAGCTATTTTGGGAAATGCTTTTCAGTGTTCAAACTGATACTTTTCCATTTAGCTTTACTCTGCTTACATACTGAAAAGTAATTGTTTCCTCCTTAGTTACTATGATAGCAGCAGAAAGCAGAACACAAATGAAAAAGACAAGTCAATAAGCATATATTAATGGTGTGCTGGATAGGAACAACACCCAATTTATTAGGGAACATTAATTACAAAATTAACAACAGCAAACGGATGAGGATCTTAAGCAAAGAATCGGGGAATTAAGTTTCTACTTGCAACTTTAAATCTACTCCTTCAGCCTCCCTGGACATCCCATCGCTGACCTCAGAATAACTGTTCTTAGAACAGAATTTTAAAAATCAACTTGAACGTGAAAGTGCGCAACCAAAAGTCATCACAGACTGGTGTGTGTTACGTATGGTCTAAACAGGGACTACAGATTCTTACCCAATTACCTGAATTAGCTTTTATGACCCTTTTATCCCTAAGGGAGTGCTGCTTTTGTCCCCTCCAGCCAGTTGGCCTCTCCTTTCTTCTCCCCTTCCCATCCCCTTCTCTGTCTTTTCTATTTAAAATTACTCCATCTGCTCTCTGCATGCCCTTTCATAGCATCTGATGCAGTGAGGTCTTTGTCACAGGTTACCTCTATAATGCCAGAAATTGACGGACCATTGTGATGTCAAATTTAGGGAGGTTTCAGAGCAGTCATAGGTGAAGGCTTCACATTGTTTCAGACACGCACAATTGTGACTTGCCACTGGAGGGCCTGACAAGCAGGAGACAGCAGCCAGGTAGGAGGATGGGAGGCAAGCTTGTAGCTCAGAGAAGCTTCCCCGGGGCTCTCTGAAAGCGAGGCTGCAGCTCTGCGCTGAGAGCAGGGCTTAAGCCCTGGAGGCTCAGTGTGACCAGAGAGCTGCGGGTAAGCTGCTTGGTCTCTGGTCTCGTCAAGCCATGGCAGCTCTGTGCTAACAAGCACGGAGGTACCATGAGTCAGCAAGACTAGACTAGACTAGAAGGCCCCAAGAAAGCAGCTTCCCCCAGGTGCTCTTGATGAAACAGGTGCTAGTGCAGAGCCACAGCTTGGCTACCCCAGAGCTTCCCTGGGGCTCTTGGGTCTCACTGAGGTTGTGTGCCAGCAACGAGATCTTGCGACCGGGGGAAGCAGGCTTTCCCAGCTCCATGGTTTCTGCAATTAAGCCACTCAGAGCAGTCACCCTCAGTGGGAAGGAGTGGTGGGGGAGCAGCAGAGTTTTGGAGAGTGGGAATGGGTAGAGTGGCTGGGAGCTGTGAACCTTGGGATGATGGAGGAATGAAAGTAAAGCGTGTTACTGCCCCGACCATTCAAACAACATCCTGGAAGGGCATGGGGAAAACATTTCCAAGATAAACTTCCTTTTGAGTGGCTTATCTTTAAAATGTTTAGAGGATACTAGATGAATGCTTTTGTTCTACGTGCTTTTATGTCGGTTTTCGGATAACCCATGACAAAGCCCTGAGAGGCTGTTCATGAAAGCTTATGAATCTGATTCAGTTAAAGCTGCGCCCAGTGGCATAACAAGCCAAGTTGGCACTGGGGCAAGCCCTGCAGGAGCCGAGGTCACGTGAGAGTGAGGGGTGGGGGTGCGGGCAGAAGGCAGGAGCATAGGTCTCGAGACATGGGGGTGAGAGGGCATGGGTCCAAAAGCAGGGGGCTTTCAAACAGTCCTGGCTGAACTGCTGCCACTGTCCATGCTCTGCTGCCTGGCACTGTTGCTCTTACAGCAAAAGCAGCTGAGAACTGTTTTGAAGCTTCTGGCCGGGCAACGATGCTGGGATGTGGAATCTGCACGGATTGGGGTGATCCTGGCACGCCGCCTTGGTGCCCATCTCGCTCATGCCTAATTCTGGGTGTACCTCTTCCCTGCCTTCTCCCTGACTTCAGACTAACAAAGTCCAACTACCTCTCTCTACCTCTACTGTGTAGGGACCATACTATACCCTTTAATGATATGAATCACACCATGTTTCTCAAATTATACAATATAAGCACACTTGGTTTGAGTTCTCAGATAACGCACATCAATATAGGCTGTCCATGCATCACACCAAATCTTCACTATAAACGCTGTAAATTAATCAGAGGTACCATAGAGCATAGGTGCTATTTATTATGCAACTTTCAGAAAAATGATTTCCACAAACAGTAAAGAATATCCCTACTACATGCTACATCCCCCCCATTTGCATGTTACAACAACATCCAAAGACTTCAGTCAGGCTCAGAGGCCTCATGCACCATATAAACATGTATGAAAATATTGTCCCTGCCCCTCAACAACTTACAATCAAAGAAGAAGAGGTGGCATATGAAGATTGGGAGTTGACAGCTTTAATCATTATCAAGGCCCATCCTGGCCTATTTTACCTCTGATTCAAACAAAGACCTTCACACCTTTTCCTGATGAGCCCCTCACACTTAAGAGAAGCTCCTCGAACTTCCTCAAAGCCACTTGCTTGTTTTCCTTTAAATCCATCTGGAAAGCTTTACATTGTTTTAGCACTTACAAGAAACTTGACAGCACCTACACTCCTAGTGTGTAGAGACCAGTGCCCATCACAGTAACCAATATTCTGCCATTGTTTCCCTGTGCTCCCCCCATCCATTTCTTTCCATCTGCTGTTTCTTGTCTGACATTGTAAGCTTGGAAACAACAGTCTTCTTTGCTTTGTTTGTATAGCACCTTGCATAATGGGAATCCTTGTCTGTGAGCTTCTACGTGCTATCAAAATATAAACAAATAAAAGTATTGATGATTATAATAATGAATAACGTAGATACTGGTATCAGAAGCGGACTGACCAAGTTCACTGATGACACCAAACTTCGGGGTAATGCGTCTACACCAGAGGATAGGCTGGTGATCCAGGCCAACCTCAACAATCTCAGACAGTAGGTGGATGAAAACCTGATGGTGTTCAACATTGAAAAATGCAAGGAACTCCACCTTGGGGAAAAAAAACCTGCAGCACGCTTATAGGCTCAGCAGTGCTACCTACGCTTGCTAGCACCATGGCTGAAAGGGACTTGGGAGTCATGATTGACCACAAGATAATATGAGCCACCAATGTGATGTTGCAGCTGGTAAAGCGAGCAAAACTCTGGCTTGCATCCATAGATGCTTCTCAAGCAAATCCCAGGATGTTATCCTCCCGATGTACTCGGCCTTGGTGAGGCCGCAGCTGGAGTACTGCATCCAATTCTGGGCTCCACAACTTGAAAAGGATGTGGAAAAGCTTGAGAGAGTCCCGAGGAGAGCTACACGCACGAACAGAGGGCAGGAGAACAGGCCCTATGATAACAGGCTGAGCACCATGGGACTCTTCAGCCTGGCAGAGCACAGGTTCGGGGGGACCTGGTGCTTGCCTATAAGTATATAAGGGCCGTGCATCAGCAGAGCGCCGAAAGGGATAACAAGGTCAAATAGTCACAAATTCCATTTCAGGCTGGACATAAGAAAAATCTTCTTAACTGTTTAATCCCCCAAGTCCTGGAAGAGACTCCCTCCAGAGGTGGTGCAAGCACCTACTCTGGACTCTTTTAAGAAACATTTCAGGGTTTATCTTGCTAGGATCCT
>NW_017729033.1:15456437-15460147 GCF_001723915.1 Gavialis gangeticus
CTGCAAGACCATTTTAGGCTGGACTCAAGGAAAAACTTCTTTACTGTCTGAGCCCCCAAGGCCTGGAATAAACTCCCCCAGGGGTGGTGCAAGCACCTACTCTGGACTCTTTTAAGAAATATTTGGATGCTTATCTTGATGGGATCCTTTGACCCCAGCTGACTTCCTGCCCCTGGGGCAGGGGGTGGACTCGATGATCTTCCAAGGTCCCTTCCAGCCCTAACGTCTATGAAATCTATGAAATAAGTGAAGCAAGTATGTGTGTGCGTATTTACTGTTTTATATATTATAAATAAAGAAAATTATACTGATCCCTATGTACTTGAAAACCTAGTAGTCCTTAATTAGTAGACTGAGCATTCGTGCCATGCAAAGATGGGGCACAAGAAAGTATAAGCCGTGTTGATAAATTCCATATCCTGGAACTATATGGCTTGACCTCACTGGAATGCCTTTCCCTGAACACTTTAGGTGACACCCAGAAAGACTTCCTCCTCCAGGTTAGGTACAGACATTCAAAAAGCCCAAGGCAGATTCAAAAAACTTTTGCAGGTTTCTCTAAGTGAACTAGGTTAGTTCAGTAGTGAACAGAGCACAAGTTTGTCCTTTGATGGGGGGAGGGAGGGATACTCAGGCTGCCTCCACTGGCCAAGGCCAGCAGGTTGAGGGTGCTTTTGCACACCTCCAAGCACTACCAAGCAGCCAGGCCACCCCTGACTGCTTGCCAGGCACATGGACCCCCTCCCCTGCCAGTCTTCTGTCAGCCACAGGCATCTGTCAGCTGCAGACACGCAATGGAGGGAGCTGCACATCCTGCTCCCTGATTCTGCATTCATTCGCACAGGCTGTAGTGGTCCCTGGGTGGGATCCCACGTATCCATCCAGGGACCCCCATTCCCCCCACAAGTGAGCACGGACTGAGGGGGAACAAGTGGACTAGAGGGGACAGGCAAGCACCCCTCCTCACCCCGTCACAGTCAGGCATGGAGCTGACTCTGCTCTATGAGAGCACAGGTGTGGGACCAGCTGGGTGCTCAGCCAGAGTAGCCGAGCATGGGCCATGTTCCAGCACAACTTCCTATGAGGAGGGACTAGCAGGAGCCCACAAAGGACCTTGGGATGCCAGAGGACAGCAAGCTAACTTGATTCAATATCAATCCAGGACTTAGACTGGTTCTGCCATTTTTAGTCGGAACTATGTGCCCCGAACTTCTGTATGGTTAAGGGTTTAGTTCAAATTCTGATTTCTTAGTGAGGATTATGTATAATATACATACCTAGCCCTAATTTCCATGTGTCAGAACAAGGCCATTTGCTCCACTGGAGCTTCACAGATGCAGCCATTCTGCACTCCTTAGTAGGTCATCAACTATGAATATAAGAGGTAGGGTGGTGGGTACAGGCCAGAAGATATTCAGGAGAAGGAATTAAAGGGGAAAGGAGCAACAAAATGTTGGGAAAATTGCGAAGCCTGAGGGAGCAACTGAAATAGAAATGATTTTCATATTGAAAAGTGCATGCATCTACTGCATAACACTTTTGACATTATGGGAAACTTATGCATAAAGATGAATAAAATACTCCCTGAAAACTGGTTTTTAATTTCCTTGGCTCCCCAGTCCCCAAATGCTCTCCCCACCATCCACCCCACTGTACCATTCCTGCCATAATGCTCTTGACAGTGCTCCTGCTTTCCAAATGAAGCAGACAGAAAGAAACACAAGCCCTCAAAGACAGATGTTATGTAAATTCATTTTTCATAAGCATAGTAAATTGTGACAAAAGGACCATAAAGCTCCTTGCACTACTCAAATTATTTGTCCACTTAGAACAAACCTAACATAAAAAAATTTAATATATTACATTTTATCCTAAATTGGTAACATCTGAGATAGAGGTTGGTGATAACATTAACACATGACTGTTAAATGAAACAGGAGAATCACAAATCTTTAAAAACTTTTAACCTCAATAGTCTGTGATTGTTCTATGCATTTATAAAAATCACAGAACGTAATTACTGGCCAGGCTGTTCTAGGTTAACATGGCAACTTCCGTACTTACACATATACTTCTAAAATTAACACTGCATATATAGATGAAACTTACCAGCAAAATTAACATAAAGAAATCACAAACATCAACTAGTATCATGCATAATAGAAATCAGTTATCTAATAACCTTGCCAGCTACAAAAAATAAAAACAAACAACTCCCTACCCCAACTCCAATTATGTCCTAGATCCTGAAAACAGTTAAGCATGTGGGTACTTTTGATTGTGTGAGTACCATGTCAATCAGATCACTTGTAAATTAAATTATGCATTTGGTCAGGCCTTGATCCTACAAGGAGCTCCATAAGAATTGAACCTCTGTGCCCATATGGAGATCGTTGAATGATCTGAAGCCTAAATCATGATCCAAGTATTATACTGGGAGACAATTACCGAGATTATACAATTGGCTGGCAATATTACTTCTAACATATTTTTTTCTGTTCATGACTGATATTTTGGAAAAGTAAATCTTAATTAGATCTTACTAGTGCCTAGTTTACCTAAGGAAAAATATACAGTATCTTTTTTTTTTTTATTCATCTTATTTGGAAAGTAAAGTGTCATAACTGCTGTTTCTTCCTCTGAACTCTTGGCATAGCAGCCATTCCTTTAGATACATCAGATGTTCTCAATACTTTAATTGAATGCTTGAGTGGGAAGAGGAGTTCAAGGCATCATTACTAATGTCAAATTCAAAATCTAGACAACAACAACAACGTATTGCTGTGTGCGTGAGTGTGAGAGAGCGAATATATAACTTTATGCCAAACTATCATGGCCTTACAGGTACCCATGTCCTGGGCAACAGCCCAGAAGAGAAGCAAGCTTTGCAGAGTTGATATTTCCTCTCTCACACAGGTGAGCAGGAACAGCTAGAGTTTTGCTCCCTTCCTCCCACAATGCACCAGTCAGCATATCCTGCTCCAAGTACTGAAGCAGGGCTCCAGGGGCAGAGGAGCAACCTGCTGCTTCTTCCTGGCAAAGCAGCTACTAGCCCTTTATTCACTCATTTTCCACTTGCACAAGAAATCTCCCAAACAGACATATCATTGCTTACAGTGTTCTTTTTGATAGTCTTTGAAGAAATTCTGAAAGGACTGTTTTATGCAAGTACATAGACAAAAAGAATGCTAACGTATATTAAATACAGCCTATGTGCTAAATGTTATGGGGTTTTACCCTTTAACTAATGAAATAACTCTGTTTTCTTTGAACGCGAATGTCATCTGCTTTAACACTAAATAGAAGAAACCTGAGAGGTATTAAATAAAACATTTAATTCATAATAAATGAATGGAACAGGTGCAGCTTCTGTCATTTATTACTGTTATTTTATAAAAGGCACATCATTTTGATATTACAGGAAGGTACACTTCCACTGACCAGTTTGGTTCCCTGTTACCAGTGCACAGCTGAGACTGCATAAGAGGTTAGGATCAGTTAATCTGCAGCAGTGCAGATTCTCTGGCTTACTTCCCACACCTTGCTTATTGCAGGGGGAAGAAGTGCAGAGTCTGCTCCCACTCTGAGACCGGAATAAAAACTATAGGCCATGTCCAGACGAGCGCGGCTGTGTGGTACGTGGCACCGCAGACCTGTCTGTGGCACTACACACTGCACATTCAGGTATTCCCTTGCAGTGCGGGGGGTGG
>NW_017729033.1:15465147-15477877 GCF_001723915.1 Gavialis gangeticus
AATCTCCACTGCCCTCCACAGCCCTGTTCTGCATGGGGGGGTGGGGGCTTGACCCTGGGAGATCCCAGGGTAAAAAAAAATCCATGTGGAAAAAAAGTGGGGCAGCACACATGGTAGCAGTGAGCGCTGCCCAAAACTGGAGCTTGGCTGGCCAGAGCCACACTCCAGCTGCTGGCCAGGCTCCCAGATGCAGATGCGCCGTAGCTGCAGCTTCCCCAGCTCCCAGGTAAGATGTTGGGCCTGCAGGGCTCTCCCTCCCCTACCCCACCTGGGGTAACCTGCCATGCGCCAGCACACAGGCACTCCCCGGGGACAAGTAGCAGTGGCACAAGGTGTGCCACTGCTACTTGTCCCTGGGGAACAAAACACCTACACTCGAAGCCATAGAGTCACTCCACTGCTGCACCGCATTGGCCCAAGCTATGAACCAAAGTAAAGGGTTAGGTGCAGGAAAAATGTTAGGCCCACATCCACAAAGGTATTTAGACACAATTTTGAGTAATTAAGTAAAAATTAATGGACAGCTTATTAACAAGGATGTTGAGGATCTGGCCCTAAATTGCTAGGGGTAAATACTGGCTCCAAAGTATCAAATGGCAAAGCTCCAAGTGATTTCAACAAAGCCACATATTTACCTCCGTTTCCTAACTTGGGCACATTAAAAACCCAGTAAGTCATGTTTTCAGTGGCTTGGAAAAGACTATCAGGCTTAGGCCCTTAACGTGGATAAGTTATATTTGGCACATGTGTCATAGAAATCAATTTGTGAATGCAATGCAACTTCAACCATTTCTTGTGTCTGGGAATATCACTGAAATGGTATGAGTGCTGATTGAATAACAAAGGATTGAGATTACATTTGCTCTAACAGAATACTCAAGTTTGAGGATGCTAAATGAGTTTAAATATATGCTTTCACAGTCACCTATATTGCAAAACAAAATTAAAATGCCAGACAAAGTATGATGCTACAAAATATTTAAAATATTTCATTCCTTAAAAAACACCCATTTCAGAACTAACCTTCCTATAAGATGACAGGTCAAAAAGCATAAAGCTCGCTGAAAGAACATATTTATTCATATGACATGCATGTATAATAAACACTATTAACATCATCTTGCCAGTTTACCATCTAACTCTCCAGAAAAGAATAACAAACCCAGAAATAAGGTACAAAACATAGGTGCCATATATAGCATTTGTCCTCAAACTATAAAATGGACTTGCAACAAGTCAGAACAACAACAACAAATCAAGCAAACTTTTAAAATTTCTATTCTGTTTTATTTTGTAGTTTGTTTCGCATTTTAATAAAGGTAAGATGCATTCAGATAATGACAACAAACAAGTTAATTTCTAACAAACTGTAAATTGTTATCAGATTCTACAAAAAAAGTACACAATGTGAAACTGCAAAGCTCATTTTCAACATTGCAGTTAAAGGAATTTGGTTTTCCAGCAAAGTGTCTATGTGTGGTCAAATTACACTTTAAATTACTCTCCGCTTTAAAATATACACAGCACTAATGAATTCAGCCTTCATAAAGTTATTTTTGGTCAATTTTCTACCCCTGAACGCGTGTGGTATTAACACTAAATAAGACTATACAATGATATCCAAATTGGGCATACAATATCTCCTCAGGACACTAGTGCAAATTGGAACCAAAGACACTATAAATAGTTGTTTTTTTTCCAAGTAAAATCACAATGGGTCCCCCCCCCATAAAAAGAGTTTAATCAAACCCTGTTGTTAGCCTTTCACATTTTAGTAATATATGCTCTGAACAAGGAGGACAAAATCAGCTCCTGTTATCTTTCTGCATGGGGCTGTCCCAGTCCTGCCCTAGAGGCAAGCTCCCTGCACAAACTTCTGCTGAACAATAGCCTTTGTATATCCTCATACGGACATTTACATAAAGGGTTTCTATTCATACAACAAAGAATCCCTTTAAAAAAATCGATGCATTTCCAAACACATGAAAAATATTTATGACCTTTGATTCACAACAATGGATCAAATCAGGATATGTCCTTTTATGCAGACAAACCTGTGCCTCAGAGTTCAGAAAAGCAGAAAATAACAGCTCAATCCTGGCACAGCTTGTGCTTATTAAATATACAAGCCACCCCCTTTTCATCCTCTTATAACACACTCGCAGCAGAACTGCCCAGCGTGGGATCAGAGGCACCCCACCCAAAGCTTTTCACATCATAAAAATGAATTCAGCCTCATTATGACAATCACAGGAGACCATTTACTGCTGATCATGTATCTGAAAGAATGAAAAGAAAAGAAAAAATGATACAAACCTTGCATCCCCACCTTCAGTTTTTCTACCAGAATATGCTAGTGCTTGTGAAAATATGAAGCAAAGCGGCTCAAGACCAATCAGTGTATACAGGCATTCCAACTTAGCCAATCGCAAGCACCTAACATTGGATGGTATCCAACCATATCATAGCTCATTACTCAGTCAGACAGCAAAAGGCTGGGGGAGGGGAAATAAAAAACCCCTCTCAGAGATGGCTAATATACTATAAACTAGACAAGATTGAAAAATAAAAGCCTGCCTTAATATTCTCCACCGAGATTCATTTTGGTACGAGATTCAGCATGCAATCTTTCATGTCCTACATGCTATGTATATTACCAGTACATATAAATATTATACCCACACACACACACACACACACACACACACACATCTACACATTTATATAAAAACTTTAGGAGGCCCTGCTGCAGTTGCATTACATATATACAGAAAAGAACTCTCTGTACTGAAAATGAACACTGATTCCCATTTAGTGTCAGAGTGAGCAAATATTTAGGGAAGCGCATAAAGGTCAGTTTATGGAGAAAATTAAAACTTAAATCCAAATCAAATTCAGGATCAGAAGCAAGAACATAGTGGCTGCTTACCACATTAAAAAAAAAATATATATATATATATCAATGTGTGGAAAATAGGTACAGATTCTAACAGATTATGCAATACATCCAACTTGGCCTTTTTTAAAAGAAAGGCATTATAATGACAGAATGCAGTTTAGTTACCTACTACCTACTACATGGAAATTTCTAAATAATATGAAACGTCTTCTTAACCAATAAGCTAAATACTAGCAACATAAGAAAAAATACCTGCGTTACCAATTTTTTTTTCTTGTTTTTACAAATCAGACACTACACATTCAATATTAGATCCCTTCTCTGTAAAACGTCATTCACTAATAGCTCATTCTAAAAATGAATTATTCAATACACACAGCTCCTGAATGATCAATTTTAAAACTAGAAAGTTACCAATCAGAGAAAAATTACTACAAAAGTTCATCATTTTCTTTGTGTTTCATAATCTAATGACCGCAATCTTTCACAGGTTTGGAATGAACAAAAGAATGAAAAAACTGGAGTTTTTCTCCTTTATGAGACATTCCTTCCACCTCCTTCCAAAAAAAAGTAAGTGGCAATGGGGGATGGGGGAGAGGACCAGAATCAAAATTATATTTGTCAAGAACTCCTACTTGAACAGGTCATATTACTCATGTGTTTATAGTGTTCTCCTAATGCAGGGTAATACATGATGACGGTGGTATCAACAGAAAGTCTTGATGACGATTTACAGTAGAAAGCTTTTCTTTTGCAGATCAAGAAAGATATATTTCTAAGGTGCCCCAAGAGTCAAGAACTCTGTGGTGCTAGTAACTGCTGACAGGCAACCAATAACTGTGACAAATTATACATTCATGGCGTCTGCAACAATCGATAAACTGACTCACCAAATTAATAAAATATAGATCACAAAGCATACATTTTTATTAAAGAATAATTTCATGATAACCAAGTAATGTGGATGCTTCCAAGCATAAGATTAAATTACATGCTGAGCAAATCTGGCATTTTGTGATAAACTGCAAAAATAGTCTTTACAATAGCAACTGAGGAAGAACATTGCTGACATAGTCTATAAGTGTGTTTTATAAAGCACAAACCAAAATAACAACAACAACAAAAATCACTGAAATGGTGGTTACAGAATCCACTACCATATCCAGTATAATAATTACTTTTAGAGTACCCTTGTTCTATAATGTACTTCTTCTAGTGTTATGTTGATTTTCATGTTTAAAATAATTTTTTAAATTATCATCTACATAAGGGATTATTATACAGCAAATTAACTTCCAAAAGCGAATCAGACTTCTTACCAGAAATCATTACTGGGACAGATGTTTTTTCTATTCAATTTATAATGGGAATCATTATTTAAAAACATTAAGTCAGTACCAGCCTACTACCCAATAGCAGTATATTGTCTCATAAAACTCTTGACTGGTACGAACCAAGAGCTCTGGATCCAGCAAGGTAATATAACATTTGTCTAAATTTAAAGTATACAGTAGTAGTTCCATTAAAAAAACAAACAAAAAAAAAAAAAAAAAAAAAAAAAAAAAAAAAAAAATCAGTGGAACTACTCACTTAAGAACCATGTTGAATCAGATTTTACAATAGAGTACCTCTATAGCCAAGGACATCTCTACCTACCCTAAGGTAAATAATTTTTTTAAGCAATTCTTTCCCAAACTAGGGCTTTTATTACAACAAAGCAGGCTTTATTACTGATACACACACACTTTCATCTATCCCTCAATCTCCTGATTTTGAATCTGCTCTTTTGAAATTTGCCATAATCCAAATGTAAATTCTAACAACTAATTTACCTGTCCCTAAAATTAAAATTTTAAACAATTAAAACATCCAAACTCCATTTATTGATATTTGCATATGATTACTAACTTTACTGAGACTTTCCTACTGCTTGGACCAACTGCACCTTTCAACAGTGTTTGATATATTCATGTTATTGAAATGTTGTCATCTCTTACAAATATTTTATAGTAAAACACTAACCGTATTCTGGCCTGCAGTCCTATATTTCACAATGGCTCAAAATTGTGTTCATGCAATTGGTATTGGGTATCCTACTTTAGAAGTTTTGGGGTTTCTATGACCTGGGATTTCATAGCTAGCCAAATGATACCAGGGCCTCTCTAGTTCTTCCCTTTCATGACTATATAGTGCAGTCTTTATTCTGCAAGCCTACCATGCAACAATAAACAGAGCCCTGGTTAAATGAAAATAGCAGTTGTTGATACTACACCCATTTGAAACTGAATTCCACTCCAAGAAATGACATTTAATGATGCTTTAAATCTGGAAGCACAAACATTTTTGGAGTTATTATACCATCAGATCTTTCTATTGATAGTCATTTCCTTGAGGCAATACCCAGATTTTAATGTAAGAGTTCTGAAACATTGTTAAAAAGATTTGGATAAGTTAACACAAGCATTATTTCCTCCTGGATCAATTAGAAGTTTCAGCTGATCCCAAATATGGCAACGTAAATCCTTCGAAGTGTCTTTCCATCCTGACATATTACTCCCCTTAAACGCATTGTATTAGTCTGAACTAAAGTACAGTACTGATTTAATAGCTTCTTTCTGAAGACCACTTCTTGCATTCAAATAATACAGGGGTTGTCTACCAGGGGTACGCGTATCCCTAGGGGATATTTTGAAAGGTCCCAGGAGGTATGCAGGGGTGGGCGGGATGGAGCATCACCACCCCACGTCACTGCCTCACAGGAGCAGTGCCAGGGTGGGGTGAGAATGGGGTCACCATGCCCCCGCTCTGTGCCTGGCCGCTCAGCCCCCCCAGGGGTACACTTATTGAAAAAGGTTGAAAACCCCTGAGATAATACATACAAATATTTTCATACAACGCCATGTTTTGGGGACGGGGAATGGAGCAAAGATGACAACAATGTTAGCATCACATCCCACGCTGATATGGCAGCAGCTATTTTGTTACCATAAATCCCCAGAGATCACTCAAATCAGCAGTTATTAAAATGTTTAAAATGCTTACAATAATTACTGAAATCTTTTTTGAGTTATACTGTTCCCAAACAGACTCCAGTACTGCAAATATATAGATATGTGCTTATGTTACTCATACAAATAGCACTATTAAAGCAAGGAGTAGGTCCTTAGAACAGATTTAGGGCTAGAGCCAAATACACTGACTGTATCTTTCTTCATTGGCATGAAATTACTTTCAGTCCAAGTGATGGAGAAACTACTGTATCTTTAGATAAGCCATCACAGTGGTTAAAATGCTCACATTACAATCTGTTCTTTATTGTCAATCTTCATTTGTCTAATTCAAGATTCAAGCTCAGTAGATCTTGTAATGTCTTTGCCTGATACATTAAAGAGCCCTTTAATGATAAGAAATCTTCTTTCTCTGTAGATACTTAAAAACTGTGTGCAAGTCACCTCAGATTTTTCTTGGTTCTTAGTCAGTCAACATAAGGCAAGTTTTCTAGAGGCTGAATCATTATTGTAGCATTTTTCTGAAAAGTTTTATATTTAAAAAACATTTTAAAATTATGGATGGAAGAAGAAGGAAGAAAGGATGTAATTTTGGTCCTACTTCAACTAATGAATATTTTGCCTTTGAATTCAATACTTTCTAGGTTCCCATAATGGTTCCCCTGATACTGCATCAAAGAGCTAATACTACTGTAACTTAAACGTACCTGTGATTTTCATTTCCAGAGGGTGAAGGGGGGTGGGTGGGTGTGTGTGTGTGTATATGTGTGTGTGTGTGTGTGTGCGCGCGCGCGCGTGTGTACACTTATACAATTACTTTTAGAGACCTGTCAGTTGGCCAGTTTTTAAATCTCTAAAACTGTTCTACATTGGTTTTGTATCATGTATTTTTTTTTATTATGATTAGAATGGTTTGTGATATGAAGACAAATGCATTACAGAAGTCTAAATAATTTATTAATTTTATCTACTAAAATGTAATCTCATCTGAAATATTATCAAGTTTGCCTGGAAAGATGCATCTTCCCTAAAATTATGGTATCTGGAATTAATGATGCTACTGCCCTTCAATTCTTTATTCTTTGCATCCCATATATTTTCCTGATGGCCTTCCTTGAGTTTGCCCAGGACTCACGTCAGGCTAGCTAGATTATCATAACCTGGACCATCTTGTTTGCCCTACTTAAAAACTGAAACAACGGCTTTTCCCCCAGTTCCTTGGTACTCTTGCAGTATTCAAAAATTGTTAAAATAAACATCAATAACTCAAAACTCCCCTGAGAGTTCTATTAAAAACTGTCAGGTGCAAATTATCTAGTCCTCCAGATTAAAAAATGTTTAATTTATTGGGCATAGATTTATTAATATTCGTCTCCACTGTGCTATTGCTCCTTTCTTCACACAGTCGACCAAGCAGCCAATTATGTTTAATTTGGAAGCACTCCAAAACTCCTAGTAATAAGAGAATCAAGTACAACAGAACTGTGTGGCCTCTGAGAGATGTTACATTTATGGTGCATTTCATGTGTCAATTGCACCACAAATGGCAACATACCACATATTCAGCAAATTTATGGTGGCATAAAATGGCAAACCAGCCACAGAGATGTTCCACACACAATGCAGAACATCTTTATGGGTTGCTTGTATGGCACCTTAAATCGAATGTGGCCAGATTGTCAACATTAAGATAGGGGCAGCCCTGGCATAGCTGGTTGTCAGTATGGAGGCCAGGGCACCATAAGGTATCCAACCAGGATTTTCTGGGGGTCTGCAGGGGGCCAGGCAGTGGAAATGACCAGCTCCCTCCTCACAACAAGTTCAAAGCACTTGCTAGCAGCTCTACTTGTAGTGCTGACACTGCACAACTCTACATGTGCTAGGCAGGAGTCCATCATCTCCCCCTGCACAGTAAGTTCAAATCCAGAGAGGTGCATGGCTTTCAATTAGCTGCTACAGGTAGAATTTATGATCTCAGGCTCCACTTGCACTGAGAAGTAGACGGAGTGCAACTGGGATTTGATCCCTGTTCAGATCTGTGTGGCATGGAAAGACTCATGATTGCTTGGATTGATGACAATCGCACCACTAAATTAATTTCTGCTAGAGGCCTGTAAGTCTTAGTTGTTCTCCCTTAGCAACATTCTTCACTGGACACAAAATATTAAAAAAACACAACTCCTATATTATGAGCCTCAAATAGACCTACCACTGGATATTACTGCTCTTCCTCATACTCTTTGCTCTTCAGGGTAATGTCAATGACCAGAAATCTACAAGTTATGTCTTGTAATTCACAATTTGCTTCTCATCTGGCCATGGTCAGATTCCTGAATCTGTAGAGTCCTGCTGACTTTAGTGGGCCTGTGAACAGATGCAGGGGTCCATGACATTGAATATTTTCCAGGGATTAATATTCTACATTATCTACCTAGACATATGAGTTTCATTATGGGACCTAAACAATATTTGTATTCATAGTTTGAACAGCATATTTATATTGTTCCATAAATAACAAAATAACTCAGATACTTTATGCACAAAATTCAGAGTAATGCAATCCACTTCTTCCTGGCATTATTAGTACCATGACATTGGAAGCCACAATCAAGGATTAGGGTCCTCACTGTGCCAGTTTCTACACCCATATTCTTAGGGAAAAGACTGCCCCCTCTTTATAAAATCACACAAAAAACCCAATCTCTTATAATGTCACAAGACAAGAAACCTCACAAATAAATAGGGTAAGAGCACAAGGTAACAGTAAGACAATTATGATTAATATAGAAAGCAAGGAAGAAGATCTCACGATCCCTGCTTTACAGTCCTTTGGGAATAAAAACAATCTTAAAAGAGAAAATATACTAATGTCTTTCCACAGATTTTAAATGGCACCAGAATTCATCCTGACAATAAACAGTCTGAAGAGCTTCTGATCTCAGGGCATGACTGCAAACATTGCTTTTAAAGTCAACAACGGATTTGTGTGGAGGCAGAATAAGCATCCATCTTTATTCAAAGCACACGTTTCAGACAGAATATATACCTATCTACATCATTATGCAATAATGCAAGCACAGATTACTTTCTATCTTCTGTCATCCTTAACGTAAGAGTTACTGTCCTTTTTTGGTTTAGGGCAGATTCATGATGTTAGTTTAAGGCCACTGTTAATATACACATATTTACATTGAAATTAAACAGAATTGACATTATTTTTTATGTTGAGCTTTTGCTACGTAAAATAAAGAGGAATGGAGTACACACGTGTCCATACACTAAGTACATTTCTACTTATGTCTAATCTAATGCCTTTGCTGATGAGACTTCATAGATTTCAGTCATTGATCTCTTGAGGTCCCTTCCAGCCCCATCAAGTCCAGCCCCCTGCACCAGGGGCAGGAAGTCAGCTAAAGTCAAAGGATCCCAGCAGGATAAGCATCCAAACGTTCTTTGAATGAGTTCAGAATGGGTGCCTGCACCACTTCTGGAGGAAGTCTGTTCCAGGCCTTTGGGGCTAGGACAGGAAAGGGGGCTCCTTATGTCCAGCCTAAAAGGGTCATGGAGGAGTTTATGACCGTTGGTTCTTGTTATCCCTCAGGGTGCTCTGGTGAACAGATGTTCCCCCATATCCTCATGCACACCCCTTACATACTTATAGGCAGCCACCAGGTCACCCTAGATACTCTAGATATTCTTCATTTCCTGTTTTCCCATAGCATCCACCCAAACCCAAGATGACCCCAAATCCAAGCCAACCCTCCAGTAACTAGATTCCATACCTGGAAAACCACAACAAATTTATCAATTTTCCATGTATGAAACCCATCCATTGAGGGGCCATCCCAAATTAAGCCCTCCACATTCACCAGCAATCACTCTACTTTTCCAACTTTAAAGTGCAGGAAGTTATACAAAGTTCAGAAATACTAATACAGACAAGTTTTGCTCTAGTGCCAAAAGTCGTTGTCTGTTTTCTTTGAATTGTACCTTCCTGCCCTCTACAGATAGGTGGCTTCAAAGCGAAACCACCAACTGAAGAATGTTTAGCTTACTAGGTGGTAAGCTTGCACGATGCCCGCCAGTTTAGTGCCTCCAAAACTATCTAGAACTAACTACTTGGCCCTCCTATAATATATCATTTCTGAATTAGAGTGTGGCATTTTATATGACAGACCTAAACAAAGGCCCAGAAGCCTGTGGCCATCTTTATCCAGAAAACCCATAGTTTTGGCAATAGGTATACATCTATATTGGACTACTCAAAACTTTGGGGTATGCTGTTCACTCAGTGTGCTGTAATTGCCCTTAGAACTGCTGTTCTTAGATCCCAATCCTCAAGGGCTCTCATGAACTCCTTTAAAAGAGATCTTGTTTGATCTTTTTAGGAAGACAGGTACAGGCAGAAAACTCTGATTGAAGCCTTAGCATTGACAGTGTTTCTAAAAATGATTTTGCCAGTTTACTTTTCTAGCAGAATTGTTTTCACACATTTTGAAGAATATACAGTGGAAAGACAGTTGTGCTGTATGCAGTAGTAAGCCTTTTGTGCATTGTTAGTGAAGTCCTGAACACTAAACCACAGTCTGTGCTTTGCAGTACAGGGATTATTCAGTTCCCAAAAAGCTGCCATCAGCAGAAATAAGTGTTGTCAGTTTTCTGGAATGCATAAGGAATTTATTCATTCAGGCTTTCTTAAAAGTACTGTGTGCCACGAGAGACATTTCTTGTAAACAAGAGGAAGTAATCAAAGAGAAGTTAAGATGCAAGCTAAGATACCCATGAAAACTGGTGAGCTTTTACAGTACCATCAAAATGTGGCCATAATACAGAAAAGCCCAGATCCACAGAGGTATTTAGGCATCTGTCTCCTGTTTAGGAAATCAGTGGGACATGGACTAAGGCACTGGGAGTCAGATCCAGATTTGTCCTGGGGGCATGCAGGCAGAACTTTAGCGCCAAAGAGCAATTCAAAATGCCCTTGTTCCACAGTCACAAATTAAGTTGTGCTTAAATGCGTTTGGCTTCTACATCACAGGCCAAAATGCTCCCTACATTTATACACTGGAGTTTCTGTGTGTGTTAAGAAATATTCCAATTTGAACACTTGGTACCCTTGACTCCCACTTCAATTCTGTTATGGTCCAGATTGGTACTGTGGATCCACCTAAACTTTGCCTGAAATTCCAAAGGGGCTCGTTCTATTAGACCCTCCACAGCCTCACTTCCCATGAAAGTGTCCTAACCACAGGCTTCAGAATAAAGTGGGGGCACTATCCACCCTTCCTGCTGAAGCTGGGCTGCTACACCAGTAGAAATGCAAAAGGTTTGGAGCCAGGAGAAAAGCAAGCAAGAGGAAATCTTACTGTAGCCCAGTCATAATGGCACTCCACTGTAGGGGAGACCTGTGCAAAAGGTGAACTTCCCCAACCCCCAGTTGCATCAGTGACTAGGTGCTGTGAATCCCAAGTGAACAGAGGCACCTAATGTGCAGCCTAAGATAAATGCCCGATGCAGACAGGCACACCCCAGTGCCTAGTTTTTTTCTGTTGGCTACCTCTAGGGGACTTGGGGCTCTTTGCATGACCGGTCATAGGCACCTCTCTGCCCAATTTTTGTTTATGCCCTCTGAGGATTGCACTCTCTCTATTTGGATTGCTATTTTGGAGCTAGGTGTCTCATTATTAGAGACTGGAAGTCCCGTGTAGAAGTGCTCAAGCGACCAATCCAGATCTGGCCCTTGGAGCCTATATACTTTCAGGCTAGGTACAAACTGCCAAAAAGCCCAAGGCTGAATCGATTCAGTCTTTGCAGGTTAGTCTAAGCTGCACACATTAAATTAAAACACAAGTGAAAAGACATTTTACCTTTGATTCAGGAAATGTAGCTACAGGCCTGCAGTGGCTCAGACAAGAGGATGGGGCGGGGGGGCAGGGCGCTAGAGCATGGCTCTGGCTGTGTTCTTCTGCCTGCTGCCTCCAAGGTCTCTGGGATTTGCAGTCATCAGCAGGACTCTGCAGGGTTGCTCATCACTTCCTCTTCCTGCTTCCAGGTGCCTCTGGGATTTGTAGTCCACAGTTGCAGCCAGCAGTAAGTTTGAAAAGGGGAAGGGGTGTTTAACCCCCTCCCTGGCTCCGGACCACAGCCACGGGTTGCCTGAAGGGGGGCAGTCCCCCCCCCCTACAGACTGGACTGTGTCCCCAGCCAGGCTTGCCTCCCCCCTCTCCCGCCACCTTGTCAGCCAGCCTTCACTGCTCCAGCTAGGGAGCAGAAGGGCAGGGCCAGCCACAGCACAGCCCAGCCCAGGGTTGCAAAGTATGTTGGGAGGTTATGATTTAACTTGAACTGGTAAGGGGTCTGAGACAGAAGTTTCATAAACCAGTTTCACCCAAATTAGTTAAGTCTGATACTACATTCAAAGAGGTTTAGCTTAAACCAGTTTCAGCCATTTTGAAATGGATTTATGTGCACTGAACTTCTATTCTGATACAGGTCTACACCAGTTTCTGATAACTTAAACCAGTTAATGTATAACTTCTGTCTCTAGCCTCATTGATCTGAACCAGATTTTCTAATAACGTATTACAAATGAAGATCTGACCCTGTGATTTTTCAGGGGGCCTAATTCAGCTTTGGTATAAGTAGATGTAACGCCTATAGAATTTAGTAACAACTGTACCCATTTGTATGACACCTGAATTTGGGCCTGTGTATTCAATTTTATCTAAACAGGAAAATAACCGGGGCAGTTACTGTTGGTGTAATGAGCAGTGATCCTGGTTTTCTCTGACAAAAAAAAAATTGCAATCTCTCTGATAAAACC
>NW_017729033.1:15482877-15486209 GCF_001723915.1 Gavialis gangeticus
CTCCCTGCCTCCCCCCAGCCCTGCTGGTGCCCCTCACTGCCCCCACAGCAGCCCCCACACCCTACCCTTGCCTCTTGCCCCCACCCACAGCCCCTGTCCCCCAGCTGCCAGGGATATGGGGCCAGGGACCCGAGTCCACAACTCCCTGCTCCCAACAGCAGGCCGCTGCAGCAGAAGCAGCATGGAGCCGGCTCCCCCACTGCTGCTGCTTGCATGGGTGGGGATGGGGTGGGGCTGGCCACAGCTCCTGGCTTCCCCCCATCCCTGCTGGTGCCCCAGCCATGCCCCGCAACCCCCCAGCTCTACTAGAGTGCCCCCAGCGCCCTGCAAGCCCCGCTTACCTTACAGGCTCCAGGAGTGAAGAGTGAGGCTGAGCTAGCCAAGTGTGGCTGACTGACAGCCTCAGGCCCCTCCCTTCCCCCTGCCCTTCTGGGCAGGGCTAGGGTTTCCCGCCCTGTTTGCAAACAGCTTTTGCAGGCTGAAGCTCAACCAGCCTGTAGAGGTTTTTGCAACAGCAGGAAATCCATGGGTTTCTCTGCAAAAAAGAAATCCGCATTTTCTCTGATAAAAAAGGGAAATCCATAGTTTCCCCCGTTTTTCTGTAGGCAATGAGATACAGAGCATTGCCTTACAATTTATGTTAAATTCTTCTACATCATTGCCTGCCTACCAAGTGTCCTGAAATCTAACTTCACACAAAATGAAAACATAATTTTTCTCTCCTAAGGCCTTCAGGAGTAAATATGGGTCAAAACTAGTGGCTTTTACAGTGCCCCATAAGCCAGCTTTTTAATACATACCAAAATAATGTAGGTCTAATCATTTAAATACAAGTATTTATTGCTATAGCCCTTGGGTGGTTCTATTGGTGGATGAGGATTCTATCCTGCTAGGAATTATACAGATAGAAAAAATAATCTGTCCCTCAAACACTTGATCTCATGACAAAACATAGTTACATCTTTTCATTTCTTTATGTGTAATTCAATTAATATGTAGCATGTTTCACTAAAATCGCAAGCACAAATACTTCCAAAAGAATAAGAGTATGAAGTAGCAAATAAGACCATATGTGCTTTGTTATACCTAGAAAGTTACCATGTTTATCAGTTTCTTGTTCTGATAAAACCTAAAAGGTTTTGTGTCTCCATTAAGTCTCAACAGAACCCAATCAGTTGTTTCATTCCCCAATTGTTCCTTTGCTCTGAAAACTGAACCCCTGAAATACTGGTTATGTTTACTGATATTTTCAGCTTTGAGTGAAGTTCCTGGTCTGTCTAGCCAAGAAACTACCAGATGGTTACACAGGGTGAATAATCATAAACAGCACTCTATTGGCTACAACAGCTCTGAATTCACTTCTTTTTTACCTCTCAAAAGGTCAATACATTTAACTTTGATTTTTTTCAAAATAAAACTAAATGAGCTTCTTTTCTCTTTTTTAAAACATATTCAACAATGCCCAGCTGCTGCAGTGATTAACATGCTGTAAGTACCTGAACAGAACAGAAAATAAAATACCGGAATATCAAAGCCGTCAACATGTACATCACATTATTTCTAACAAAAAGTATTTCCTATGAAAAATTCTAAGGAAAACAATAGACAATGACCTAACCACTATAACTAGAAATTGGTAAAGTTAATATCAAAGCAGGATAGCGGGTATTGCTTGTAGCCTTGTTGGTCTAAGGACATAGACAGACAAGGTTTTTGGGTAAATATGATTTTTTTTATTAGACCAACTAAATAGTTGGAAAAATTCTTCTTTGCAAGCTTTTGGGCACAAACACCCTTCTTCAGGCACAGACTTTCCCTCTACCTGAAGAAGGGTGTTTGTACCCGACAGCTTGCAAAGAACAATTTTTACAACTATTGCTGAGCGACCCTGAGCCCCCACTCCCCCACCCCAACACACACACTGCCAAGCCACTTCGGCTTTCCCTACAGAGAGTGTGCCCCAGGTAAGTGGCATGCCTGCAGCCCCCACCCTGGCAGCTCAGCACCTGAGCTGGCAGTCCCAGAGGGAGAGAAGGAGGAAGGTAGAGTGGGCTTGGGGCCTGCTCCTTGCAGGGAAAGCTGGATCAGTGGGAAGTGCCAAGGTGAGCTGGCCTCGGGAGCCACCTCAGGGAGAGGTGGGTGGGACTTTGGCCAATTTCCAGAGAGCTGCAAGTACCATGCTGGTAAGCCACATGCAACTTGAAGCTGCCATTTGGCCACCATGTTTATACACTGACTATGCATGCCTTCACTGAAAACATATAAGCACTCCTTGGAACAGTCCCATGAGGCTGCCCTCATCACTGGGCTACAGAATCATGAGTCCTTGTGCTTTCTCTCTCTCCCTCCCTCCCTCTCTGCTTCTTAAATTCTTGCATTTCTTTCTACACAATTGACCTTTTCAAAAGGAGTGATGGAGAGCATCTCAGCTGAGTTCTAGCTTGGTGGTTAAGGTAGTTTGAACCCCCTTTGGATGAGGAGGACCGAGAACATAGGTCTCCCACATCTTGGCAAGTGCTTTAACAGCTAGGTTCTTATAGAAAATGTGGGCACCACTGCCTCCACCAGCAACTGTTTCTTAAAAGACAAGACTGAAGTCCCCTGTACTAAGGGGACAGATTTAGGGCTATATGCAGGAAGCAGTTACAGACTGTGAGTACCAATCTCTTGTAGGTGACTAAGACTGGGAGAGTAGGAGGATTTTGTACACACCCATTGCTTCATCATTTCCTATTGCCTGACTTAGCAGACCCCCCCCTTTCCTATTTTGTCTTCACTTAGTGTTTCTGGCTGCTGTCAATCCTATTTTGTGAACTTTGTGCACTCATCTTGGGTTTGTGCATTCAATTTCAGGTGTCAGAAAGTTAGACATGGCAAGGCTATGTCATCTATGCCTAAGTCTTTTTGTGCAGGGGTTAGCAACATTTCAGCAACTGCAGATCAAATTAAATGCAGCTCAATCCTAAGGTGGGTTGCCAGCACCACTACTGATTACTACAGATTCCCTCTGGGATGGCAAGCTAGATATAAACTCTTCATAGGCAACAATGTCAAAAAATATGCCCTTTCCAAGGCACAAGAGGTGAGTGTACACATATCCAAGCAGTTTGTGGTGGGAAGAAAAAAAGTGATTCCACCACAAACTCTTAGCTCTTTCTAACACCAGCTTTGTCAGCCAAGTTTTCTGGTGCTATGTGTAATGCCTGTTCAGTTTCATGTAATGCTATAGAAAGTCCCTAGGGCAGCAGTATCCCTCAGTCCACTGCTCTCCCTCTCCCCACTTCAAAGTGGGGGGAGTAGTAGTGGCTAGCCATCGCGGGGGGGGGGGGGGG
>NW_017729033.1:15486348-15490597 GCF_001723915.1 Gavialis gangeticus
GGGGGGGGGGGGGGTGCAGCTGCTGCTGCAGCTGCTTGAAACAGTCTCAGCATTCTCTGAGACTGGTCAAACAATGATTTGAATTTCTGCCATGCCTTGAACAGTTCTGGGGAAAGATTTTATCCAGAACTGTATAAAGTGGCAGTGGGAATTCCCTCATCCTAACCCACCCCTGACACTGCCCACTTTACTAATCGCCTGAGCAGATGAACTGGGCAGACATGAGGTGGCAGGGTGAGGTTAGGGGCATTCCTTTGGCCACTGCAGGAGGCAAGGCAAGACCTCGGACTCTGGCAGTGGCACTATAGGAGAAGCAGGAACAAGGAGAGCAGTTCTTGCCCCTGCTACCACTGCAACTACCAGCGGATCACGGACTGCCTTCTCCCTTCCCTGGAAGGGGAGATAAGCTGTCAGTGATAAGTCCCCACTCCCCCTCCAGGTGGGGGCACACAAAAGGCAGCCTACTACTGCTCCCTGGCTGGAGACCTTGACTTTGAGGCAGCCTTGTCACTGCCCAGACACAAGGCTGGAATGATTGTACATCCCAATTCTTGCCATATTTTTGCAGCATTGAAAATTCCCCTGAAATTTGTAGTGCTGTGATTGAGCACCTGTCCATAATCTTAGTTGGATGTTTTTGCTAAAAAGTGATCCCCAGCTAATGTTGATATTTACACTGTGTTCAATTAGCTTAAGTGTTAACCACCACTGAGATGAATGAAAGCAGTTCACATCTCCAAGAGACTTTCTGTCTGTCTGTGATCTCGTGAGTATAACACTGTGTCAGTGTATGTTTAGTTCACAGTCAAAAGGGCTTTTCTGTGTAGGGAATGGGATGTCCGTGTGGCAGATATACAAGCAGATAGGTTGGAAACTTACTTTAGAAAAAACACAAAAATTTACATTCTGCATGCACTTGGAGGATGTGCTAAAATAGTGTTGCTGATCACTTCACATGCTGAATATTTGTACGGTTTCAGTAAAATGCTGTGGAACATTCTCAAGGCTTAGGGGATATATTCTAAATTCCTTTATGATAAAATATTTGTAAACAATCTAAAAGTATATTCTAAACCCACCGTTTCTTTTCTCTTTTTCCTCCCTATCTGCCGGCTTACTGCTCCTCACACACTTCTCTCCTCCTCAGCCTGCTGAATTAATGATTTGTGGATGAGGAAGAGCAGTCTTCATTGTGTCCTGAAGACTCAAATAGCACTTACAGTACTTGGATTATTTTGACAACATGGTAGACTTTTGTTTAACATATAAGGGCAACTCCATTGAGCCTTAAGAAAACAGTACAGCAGTCTAAAAAGATAAAGAAGATCTTTCTAAACAGCTTTTAGAATAGACAAACATATACTTCTTATAGACGAGCAAACTATTACAAAGAAGCATTCAATTTCATAAGAAACGAGTTCTAACTAGTTTAAACTGAAGTCTCCAGGTGCAAAATAAACAAACAGCACTGCCCTTTTAATAACCCTAACACTTCTAGCCAAAGTAATGAAGAAAATGCTTGCTATTCTAAAAATGGTAATTATTTTACATTACCTAACATATGAGGAGCTAAAGAACACTTGAACAATTAAACCCATGAAGTAAGAAACTATTTTAATTTTATTTTACAAGCAATTAAACTGAGTCAAAGATACTGATTGGCCCAAGAAAACACCTAAACTTCAGAACCCAAATCACATGACTTTAAAATCCTACAAAATCCAGAACCAATATTTCATCGTTTCATAGTTTTTTAGGAGCTGGAAGGGACCTTACAGATCATTGGATCCAGCCCCCCTGTACTTTGCAGGAAATACCGCTGGGGTCAGATAACCCCAGCAAGATGGGCATCAAGATACTTTTTGAAGATCAGGGCAGATGACTGTACCACCTCTGGGGCGGAGCCTGTTCCAAACCCTCGGCACTTGACTTGTAAAGAAGTTTTCTCTTATGTCCAGACTGAAGCGATCTTCAATCAGTTTGTGCCCATTATTTCTTACCTTCCTCTGGCGGGCCTTGGTGAATAGTTGCTCCCCCAGGCCCTAATGTACTCCCATGATATACTTATAGGCTGCCACCAAGTCCCCTTTGACTCTTCTCTTCTCCAGGCTGAACAGTCCCAAGTCTTTCAGCCTCTCTTCATATGACCTGGTTTCTAGGCCTCTAATCATGTGCGTGGCCATCTTTTGGACTCTCTCGAGCTTCTCCACACCCTTCCTGAAGTTTGGTGCCCAGATGCAGTACTCTGGCTGCGGTCTCACCAAGGCTGAGTAGAGCAGGAGCATAACATCCTTAGCCTTGCTCAAGATGCCTCGGTAGATGCATGCCAGTGTTTGATTAGCTCTGCCAGGTATGGCATCGCATTGGTGGCTCATGTTCACTTTGTTGTCCATCACAACACCCAGGTCTCATTCAGTTGTGGTGCTGGCTACAGTAGCACTGCTGAGCCTGTAAGTGTGTTGTGGATTATTTCTCTCCAGATGGAGCATTTTGCATTTCTCCATATTAATCAACTTCAGGTTGAGGTCTGCCCACCTCACAAGCCTGTCCAGGTCAGCCTGTAATGCCAGCCTGTCCTGAAGCATGACCACACTCCCCCATAGATTGGTGTCATCAGTAAACTTTGCCAGTTTGCATTTAATACCTAAATCCAAATCATTGATGAACATGTTGAAAAGCACTGGTTCGAGTGCTGAGCCCTGAGGGACGTCACTAGTCACCTCCTGCCATGACGACTCATCCCATTTATCGGTACTCTTTGCGTCCTACCATGGAGCCAATAATCTAGCCACTGGACTGTAAAGTAGCCAAGGCCGCATTTTTCCAATTTAACCATGTGAACATCATGGGAGACCAGGTCAAAGGCCTTTTTGAAATGCAAGTTGTCCCAAGGACAGAAGTAATGGAGGATACTTACCGGCAGCACAAGACGCAGAGCAAAAGCGGCAGAATGAAGAGCCCGCACGGCTCATCAGCTGCCTCTTTATTCAGTTACGGCCGGCTGATGATGTCAGCTTCAGATGCCAGCTGGCGAAAATAAAAATGGCGGCCAATGCCATGGAGGAGGCGGGCAGCACAGGAGAGGAGCTGCAGGCGCCACAGGGAGTGAAAGGGATCCTCCCCACGGGACCCTTGGAGCCTGGCAAGCAGGGGCGGACGCTGGCAGGGCAAGGCAGAGCACCCTGACTGGAGCCCGCACGGGACAGTGAGGGAGTGACAAGCACGCCAGCCAGAGGCAGAGCTGGAGCTGCACCTGGAGGCAGAGATGACCCCAGGTAGGAGTGCTGGGACGACGGGGGCGAGGAGGAAGCCATGCCAGGAGGAGAAGACCCCGGGAGAGCCCTCAGGGGTGTACAGTCGGGGCGGGTATTGCCGCTGGTCCCAGCCGGGTTGACGGGCAGATGGGAGTGAATACTGAAGGCGACGGGTCAGGAGTAAAGCAAACCCCCCCCCGCTAGAGTCCGGGGAAGGATAGTAAGGGGGCAGGGGGCCACCACGTCCAAAAGTGGCTAATTATTTTGTGTTTTGTTACTACATTTATTTAGTTACCCCGTAAGAAGGAGCATAGGGGAAGAGTGCGGGTATTCCTGAGGGACGGGAATGAGGAGAAGCCTCGGAAGGTTTACCTTATTTTTTTTGTGTTTCCCTGAATGAAGGGGCAGAGGCAAGGAGGGCCGAGGGGTAGGCCCACATGGGCGTACATGGCTATAGGCCACGGGCACCTAGATGCCAAGTTGGGAGGCATTATCCCAATGGAGGGGATGAGGCCAACAGTCGGACGATGCACCAAAGGAGGCGTGAGGCCGGGGTGTAGGGGTGGTGAAGTCCCGTGAATGACCACCGGGCGAATCATGGGCCACCGAGTACACTCGACGACCAGTCCCACCTCCTGAGAAACAACAAGTCGTGGCAGGCGAGAACGGGGGAGGCGACTCGAGGTGGGGACATCTACTCAGTCTGTGACATGAGTCTGTAAGACACTTGATGTCTACTACCACAGTGAAGGCCGCCCAAGAGTGGCTATTCGAGGCCTGGTGGCCACACTTACCCTCCTGCTGGCTGACACCAACCCAGACATAGTGGGGCTCACTGAAACGTGGTAGGACCCAACACATGACCGGGCGGTGAATATCTAGGGCTACAGGCTGTACAGGAAGGATAGGACAAGGAGGAAAGGTGGGGGCCTAGCGCTTCACATTAAGGAGAAATGCACATCCTCGTCAATTAGCAAAGAATCAGAGGAGGGGCA
>NW_017729033.1:15494251-15494512 GCF_001723915.1 Gavialis gangeticus
AAAAAAAAATCAAAAGCAAGAAAGACTGATACTTAGTAAACGACTCCCTGACATGACAAAATTTTTACATGAGAGTAAAACTCATTTTGAATATGATGTATACAAATATTTTTTAAAAGGTAAATATTTAAAAAGGTAAAAAGGGTAAATGCAGCCTCCCTCCCCACCCCACCCCCCTAAGGCCAGATGCAGCCTGCGTTAAGTGTCCTCCTCACTGATGAGGACGACCAAAGTGACAAGAGTGGGGGGGGGGGGGGGGGG
>NW_017729033.1:15494635-15511537 GCF_001723915.1 Gavialis gangeticus
GGGGGGGGGGAGGGGAAGAAGGAAAGTCACAAAAGTTTAACTCCTGAACCCCTGGCAAAACTCTTCCACAACTTGTAGCACTCTGGAGAAGTCCCTGAGGACTGGAAGAGGGCCACTGTTGTCCCCATACACAAGAAGGGCAGGAGGGAGGGCCCAGGTAACTATAGGCCAAACAGTCTAACTTCCATCCTAGGGAAAAACCTAGAAAAGTTCATCAAGGAGTCCATCTGTGGTAAGCTTGCAGAAGGTAAGATTCTGAATGACAGCCAGCACTGCTTCGTCGCAGGCAGATTTTGCCTTACCAACTTCATCACCTTCTATGACCAAGTAACTTGCCACCTGGACACAAGAGAGCAGGTTGACATTGTATACCTAGACTTTGATCTAGTATCCCACGACGTCCTTACAAGAGAATTGGAAGATTATGGGCTTAAGTCCGAGAGAGTCAGGTGGGTGAGAAACTGGCTGCAGGATAGGACCGACAGAGTCAAAGTGAACAGATCTGTGTCATCCTGGCAAGAAGTGGGCAGCAGTGTCCCGCAGGGGTCGGTCAGTACTTTTCAACATCTTTATTAACAATTTGGATGTAGGGGGGAAGAGCTCATTGGCCAAGTTCATGGACAACACCAAGTTATGGAGGACCGTGGTCAGGCTTGAAGACAGGCTAGTTACAGGCAGACCTATATAGGCTAGCAAGTTGAGCGGTTCAGAATCTGGTGAAGTTCAACATCGAAAAATGTAAAGTGCTCCACTTAGGGATGAGCAACCCCCAACGCACGTACAGGTTTGGTGACACCAAACTGACTAGCACCATGAACGAAAGGGACCTGAGGGTAATAATAGACCACAGTATGCATATGAGCCGGCAGTGCAATGCTGTAGCCAGTAGGACAAATAATACTCTGGCATGCACCAATCAATGCATCTCCAGCAAAACCAAGGAAATTATTCTGCTCTACTCAGCACTGGTGAGACCGCAGCTGGAGTACTGCATGTATTTCTGGGCACCACATTTTAACAAGGACATGGACAAGCTTGAGAGAGTCCAAAGAGCCACCTGTATGATCAGAGTCTAAGGCAAGCCATATGAGGAAAGGCTGAGGGATCTGGGACTCTTCAGCCTGAGGAAAAGAAGGCTGAGAGGGGACCTGCTACCAGCTTACCACTAGACTAAGGGAGTACATCAAGGGCTCAGTGAACAACTGTTCACCAGGGCACCCAAGGGGAAAACCAGAAGTAATGGCCACAAACTCCTGGAAAATGATTCAAGCTCAACACTGGGAAAAACTTCTTCATAGTCAAGGTATCCAGACTGTGGAATAAGCTCCCTCCAGATGCGGTGCAATCACCTAGCCTGGAAATCTTCAAGAGAAGACTAGACAGTCACCTTGCTGGGGTCATCTGACCCCCAGTTATCTATCTTTCCTGTTTGGTGCAGGGGGCCGGTCCCAATGATCTTCCAAGGTCCCTTGTGGCCTTATAATCCATGAAACTATGAATTTAGATGGAACAGAATCAAGTAAAATCCTTGAGAACACACGAGAAAATTGGACAAACAATTAAATAAGAAAGCCTTCTTTCACTTAAAGCAAGATTTTATTGGCTGCTATCCCTGGAAGGGTGACAGAGATTACTTCAATTTTCTACGGAATATACCAGGGTAAAATGCAAATATTAATGATGTCTTGTTAACTACTATCATAATGTGCCAATTGACCCTCAGTCATATCAGAATAACTGAAAAAGAGATAAGTAGGAAATCTAGAGGAACAGGAATCTGACATTAGGAGCTGCTGATTTTTTGATACAGCACATGAAGAAAGAAGAACAAAACTTTTGACAAACTGACATAAACGGAACTAATATTAGTACCTAATCTCGACTGCTGTCCTGTAACTGAAAAGGTTTGGTACCCATGTGACTGAAGCCAGGGAGTATTAGGAAAAAGAATGTTTTTATATAATTCACCTTTGCTTTGGTTTGATCTTTTGTCTATTCTTTTAATTGAGAATCCTTTGGACTAAGATTGCTTCTGGGAGCTCTCAATTTACTTCTTGAAAAGGAATCAGATCCTTCTAACTGAAAGGAAAGGATCTGAATGAGGAGCCTATGATTATGCCACATTCAAATTCTTAGACAAATGTTTAAGTCAAGAAGGGTGCCCCGTAAATGTTCGAGCTGTGTTCGGTGTTAACTTTGGCCATATACAGGCCTTAAGTTTCTACCGGGAGAACTGCAGCTCTCCTAGTAGAAACTGTGAGCAGTTTACAGTTTTTTCCCCAGAAGAAAAATGGCGGTTCTGGGGAAAAAAATAAATCTCTAATCTCATAGAGGTCACTCCTGGGAGAACAAATGCCTGTCCACTTCCCCACCACTTAGCTCCTTCTGTTCCCTGGGAAGAGATAAGTGACAGACAAATGCTCCCTCCACCTTCTTGAGACTGGAATCACCCTAGTCTGAGGGCACAAGGAACAGCAGATGCTTGCCTACTCCTAGTCTTGGGAATAGTCAAGTGATGGGGAAAGGCTCCTGTACCTTTCTAGCTTTATATTCTTCAGTGTTGCCATCTACCTTCTGTAAACAAGGCACCTTTTTGTATCATTCGTTTTCCTGTGTTTTTCACACAACTTACAGTAAGAAAAGAACAGTTATGCGCCTTACAGAAACTCTGGTCTTCAAGATGTGGTGTTCACTGCATTCCAAGTTCTGGTATGCATTCTTCATACATTGGACCCACACATGCAGCATAGGGGTGCTCAGGTTCTCCCACTCAAAGGCATAAGGGGCAGGGCAGACCCAAGCTTTCCTCTGTTCCTTCTCCAAAATAGATTTGATTGGGCAAAGGAATCCCAAGAAGTAGGGAAGAAGGGTAGGGCCAGGAAATCCATGTGAACAGTATATCTTAACAAATCACAATGACAAGAAAGCAAACAATTCCTTCTTCTTTGAGCAACTGTCCGCATAGATTCCATTTCTAATACTAAGCAAGGAATGACTAGAGGACAGGTGCTAAAGTCAAATTTAAACAAGAATTGCAAAGTGTGTGGTTGATCTGGAAATATCAATTAAAAATTAAGGCCAAGTAAAAATATGGACTGATCCTCACACATGCACTGTGCAAACTTCTGAAATAGGGTTGCTGCTTAGAGAAATACAAGAAGTTGCCCAAATCCTGACAGACTAAGGTGGAGGCATCATAAGGACCTGCATTTTACCTACCCTCTATACTGATATCTTAACTATTAAAAAGGCAGTCTCCACCAATAGATAACATACAGAATAGGTTGCTTGATGTTCAAAGGTGGGGGTCCATTACGCTTGATAGCAGTATGCTGAAGTCGCATGAAAAAGGCAGTTCCCAAATTCAGAGAAAACACAGACTTAAGCTTTTCAGGAATCTTACAACAGTAGGGTGGAAAAATATAGTATGACCGTGAAATGGAGAATGATGTTCTGATATTGCAGCTAAATGCATTTTTATGGCACTAATTTGTAACCCTGATTCTCCTGATAGGGTTATAATTTAGTTCAAAAGAGTGGAAGTCAGGCCTTCCTGGGAAGGTGTTACGCTAATGCAATAAAAACATCTTCCTTTCTTCTATGCGAGTCAAACCCATAGCAGGTTTTGTGCAGGGGGTTTCAGATGTACCAAGATGTTCTGGGGTACAACTGAACAACTTCCTTCTGGTGGAAGTTAACTAGTCAGCATCCAGTCAAATTAAAGATGACAGACTTAGATGCAAGATATGACCTTTATTTTGCTAATTATATTAAATAAAAGACTGCAACTGCTGGTTGAGCTGAAAGGTTCCTCAGATCTAAATCCCCAAACTCTCCAGGCAAAGCTGGGACTCCTATAATCTTGAGAGCTGTACCCGGTCTTCGGTTTCCTCTGGATCTCTAGCTTTAGAAGGAATGATGGTGGGCATACATATGTGATCTGCTGCCCCTGAAATAAGGAAAGCATTTAACAGGAGGCTTGGACTCCAGCATCCCCTGGAGTAGAATACATAACATTTCTTTGTATTGTCTTGGCTAGTGGGTTTATGTGGGCAACTACTGCAAAAGTTTTGACAGTCTTTTCAAAGTAATCTAAAAAAATCTATGACTGCTAAGGTCTTTTGTAAACATGGAACAGCAGAGATGCTAGTATAATTTGATGATGAATGCCCTAGGCCCAAAGATAAATGACTTCTTGGCAGATAGGGAATGACCATGTCCCTTTATGTTGGTTGATGTAATATATTGCTATTTTCAGTCCATCATCACTTGAATCATGAACCTCCACAATAGAGGCAGAACTGTGCCTCAGTTCCAAGACATGTTTGCAAAGGCAAGTTTTCCTAGGGCCTTGAGTCTGAAGACAGTCCAAATGAACTCCCAGGATATGGAGGCATTCTTTACCAACATCTTAGTAACAAGATACTTTCCCAGTGCAATAAGTGAATACAGTACTCCATACTACACAAAAAGGTTTTTATGCCAATCTAATCAGGAGACAATTTGTCAGGGAACTGGTGCCTTCATATCTCTGGGCTTGTTGGCTAGATATAGTAGATATGCTGACTGCTAGTACGCTGTCATGGAGCAGAGGTGCAGTTTGGCATACTGGGTGACGTAAGTGAAGGACAGCCATATGACCCACAAGTCCAGCTTATGCTCTTACAGACATCCGTTAGTGAGCTGAAAGTGACCAATGGGGGTCTATTTCTTCCTGTGCCATGGAAGTTCCTATGAACTTGAATTTGACATAGCTCCTCTAAGTCCTGTGGATTTTCCTCAGCATGGTAAAAGCTTTAGAATCTCTCAAATCAGGTTGTTCACCCGTGTGGGTAATTTTTCTTGAGTGAGCCAATTCTTGAGGCATAAGAATATACAGATTCATTAAACAACTAGCAAGCACCTGGCTCCACATTCATTATGGCACTTTGATACAGTAATGCTTAGTGGCATCTCACCTGAACTTTAGGGTGTGTGCTCATAGGCAGAATTAAAAAGGAAAAGACTTTGTCCTAGATCTCCATATCTTGAATGGAGACACCTCTATGCAGGGTGAATCTGATTTAAATCAAATGAAATCACAATTTAAAATCACTGGTCAAGAAGTCTTGATTTAATCACTGTTTCCTACAAAAAGTGCATTCTTGTTGTTTGATATCCTTTATTCATTTAACTTCTAGAAACTTTGCACTTCTAGAGAAAGGAAAGGGCTTGACCATGTGTACACAAACTTGCAGAGAGAGAATAGAGCTGATGGGTGGGTAATCAAGTCTGTTACCTCTCATCTCCATACACTGCTGTTAACAAGGATGTTATCTCTGGAGACAATACACTCTCCCTATGCCTGAAGAAGGGTGCTTGTGCCCAGAAGTTTGCAAAGAACAATTTTTCCAACTATTTAGTTGGTCTGATAAACAGTATCACATCTGCCCAAAGAACCTTGACTGCCTATGATCTCCGGAGACAAATCTACAGTTTGAGAATTGAAAATAAGCATCACAGAGATGCTTAATGGGGTCTTCTATACTGAGCACTGAGTGCCATTGTGTAGGGTGGTTTTCTTTAATCTTCACTAATCTATAGAGGAGCCTCTGGGAACCCCATAAAATTGGGCCTCTAATACAATCCATAGCCAGTTATGACCTATTTATAAAACTTCTAAAAAGGCGACATGAATATATTGTCTCAAATAGTATATATAATTAGATGTTATAATCCCTATTCCATGGTGATATATTCAAGCTTTAACATATCTTAAATTACAACTACCTTTATATAAGTTTTTTTTAAAGCATCTTAACAAAACAAATCCTCCCCTGTTGATTAAACGAAAAAAAATCTGATTTGAATAAAAAACAAATTTTTATTTTTTTTAAATCATTGATTTTTATCCATCCTGCCTCTATGCATTTTGGTCTGGATTCAGAGCAGCCAATACATTATGTAGGGGGAAGTGGAGAAATGCAGGGGAGGGCAGAGTGGTTCAAACCCTAACCCCTTTCTGAAGTGAGGTGGCATTCATGCATTTATGCAGTTCCCTCCAGCCTTGACTTGTGCATGGCTGACTGGCAGTGGCATAAACCCCATTATAGACATGGCATATTAATTCACCCTTATTTGGACTGGAGATAAATTTACGCTCACCAATTAACAGTGTGGATAAACCTGTTGTGCTGACCACAGGATTGTACCAACTGATCCTCTGGGGTTGCCAATCTCAGCCATACAAGTCAAGTACCCTTTATTAGGGGTAACCCGCAACCTAATACAGAAAATCCATATTTTTAAAGGTATAAATAAGTATTACCTATATTAATAAACTAGTTTAACAACTAATTGAAGTTTGTACTAGCTCAGTGGATGTTACAGAGCTTTCATCACATTGTTGCTGGTGATAAAAGCTGAGAGGGCAGCTGCATGCTTTCAGGTGGAAGGGTTAACAAAATAATTGAGGGTGCAGCACAAACACTGTGGATACGGCTGATCTAAATATTCTAGCCCTGCAAGCATGCTCCAGGATTGGAATGCGTGGAGGTGGTCAAAGCACCACCTCCAAGGTTGTCATTTCTAAATTTAAAATTGTGCAAATATTATAGCCTTAAAATGGATATTTTCAAACTGTAGTTGAAAACAAATGGACCTTGATTGAATCTAAGGATCATTTAACAGATATCCCAATTGCAAAATCAGTTTGCTCCCTTCCAATTAGACTCAGAAGAGACGGAAGGAATCTTAATATGCTACCTGATTGCAAAATTCCTTTAATAAAACACACAACAGCAATAGTAAATAGATTGTCATCTCAAAAGGCTTGCCAAAATTAAGATCTCTTTCTAAGTTTTTGGCACTCAGAAACATTGGGTTTTATTTGTATTTCTTTGGAGTATATAGATGTAATATCTTTCCAGCAGATCAGCCTGATCTTTGACAGTTTTCATTCCCCTTGTTGTTCTTCAAAGCAGTAGAAATATTGCTCCTTCACCCAGCAAAGTTTGACTATCCTTCAGATATTTAAATAGCTGTACTCTTGGAAAATGCAAGTATATATTTACATGGGAACATAAAATAAGTATGTCTGGAGGCAAGGCTGAATATCTAAAATGGGGGTGGGGGAAGCGGGGAAGAGACGGGTGAATATCTAAACTGTTGAGTGTCCTTTTAATTTCTCACTTGTTTAGATTTGTTTGTTTAGCTAAATTTTCCTTTGCTGTTTCAAGTGTCTTCACTTCAAAGTGTAATCCTCAGTTTCATACAAATTATCAACAATTATAGTAGCTTTCACTTAAGCAAAGCTTTTCCATAAGCAAATTACACACTAATGAAACCCAAGTAGTGATTTTTTTGCATTTACAATACCTCTTACCTAGCATCACCGTACCTACTATATCTAGCTGTTGCAGAGTGAGGGAAAAGAGCAAGACTCTGCACCCCTCCCTCGGCCTCCCAGCATCCCTCCCCTCAACCTCCTGGCCAGCAGTGCCCAGACACACCGGGCAACAGAAAAAGCAAGCCTGGCCAGCACTTAAAGGGACTGGCCCCAATTTTAACTGTGACTTCTGAGAGTGTACATTCTGCTTACAAAAACATTATACGTCATCACGGTGAACTGCGTCCTATTATGTAAATTAAAACTCAACATCAAGTTGTGGCAGGCGAGCAGGACAAGAGGCAGCGACACCCATTGGCCAATCTAAGCCATGGGAGTACCCAGTCTAGGGCATCTACCCTTGATGCTGCTATACTAGCGAACAGATTTGGATAAGGATAATTTCATATGAAACAGTGGTGACATGTACGGGGATGTCCCCCTGACAGCCAGCGTTCCCCACTTAGCTGACAGGAAGGTGGGGCAGGCGGGACTGCTGGTATCCCCCATGAGAGTGCCGGCAAGGAAGTGGGGGCTCCAGAAGAAGTGCTGCTGGCACTTCCAGGTTGGCACAATCAGCCGCAGGGGGAGCCCCTCCCCCCCAGTCACTGACTGGTTGCTGGAGGGGTGGGGGCAAGTGCCCCCCCCCGATTCAGGAGGCACCAGTCATCCATGATATGAAACATCGACTCCCAGCATCTAACTAAAATATCCTCACAGGGGGAATGAACTTCATATACTAATCCCCTAACATGTTAGAAATTATGCCATTTTAGAGAGTTCTAAAAACATGATTCATATTAGCAAAGCATTAAAATTGTCAAATGTGCTTTCACTATTTGTTTAGTAGTAGCACTTATTGTACAAGTGGAGAACATTGTCAGAACAAACTGAAAGAGACTCATTTCAACTTTTATTACTCCTGCTAAGGACGGGGAAAAAAGCTTGGCTACTAAAATTGCTATATTGTTTTATATTTTTTCATGCAACAAAATCATCAGCACAATAGTTAAAAACTTAGTGGTTCCATATTTAAATAAAAGAAAGTATGATAATCTATACTAATAGAAGCAATCCACTGCCCAAGAGAACTGTTTAAATTACTGTACACTACCAGCATATTTCAAGTCAGTCAGAAATGTAACAACGATATCCAATAGAAAACTCTTGGGGATAAAAGAATCCATGTCCTTTACGCATGATAAAATCTAGTGACACAGCAAAATATTGCTACTGCAGTGTCCTCAAGGTATGCCCTTTGTAGAGTCCTGCACTGCTTGCTCACAAGTGCTGCAATAATCCATTAAGAAAAAATCATTTACATGCACAAAACAGCCTAACTGCTGAATCATGAAGCAAGCACATAATAATTACATTTTATAGCATTTTTAGGTTAATTATGGCATTATTTTCTTTCAAATTTTCAATGTAAATATGTTTAGGTAATTCCTATATACAGGAACATTGAATAACAAATTATTAAGTACTACATGTGATTATTCAATAATAAAATTAAGGCAACCAGTAGTGTAGCTGGCAGGGAGAGCACAACTGGGGCACCAGTTCCACCTGCCAAGTTGGTGGGGTGCAAAAATCGCAGCCACCTTACTGTCATCCCAGCAGCCATTGCCAACCCAGCTACTGCCGCTGCCTAGCGTGCACTAATGCTCAGGTATGCCTTTGACAGCAATTATATTTTGCACAAACATAGCACTTTCCTCTCAATTCAAAATCACTTTGTAAACGTTATCACCTTCCCCCCTGCCAAATTCCCAAATCCCCCACTTCACCACTTGGGGCCAAGCCACCGCCCCCTTTCTCCTGTGGGGCCAGGTTGTAGCTGGTCTGCCCCACCTCCTTCCACATGCCTGGATGGTGCCCACTGCCTGTGGACATACAGGGCACTGCTCACCTGACCTGCTGGAGAAAAAGGTTGAACACCACTGCTTTACTCTGTACTGTCACACCTAGAATATTTTAAAGCCCTTTCAGCAGTACCTTAAGAATACGGTTATTTTATTTAATTTTAATTCTCTGCATCTAAATAAATAATGGATTATGCCCTGCCTTGGTATTTTCCATTTTCACCTCAAAATGGAACTATTATATTCAATACAGCATTTGAATAGGTGATACACACTGTTGGTTGATATAAAACCACTGTGGCCCTTTTACAGATGTAAAAAAACCCACCAAAACGGCACTTTAAACTCTGCATGCCTCCGCACCAAGCCCAGCACGTACCCAGAAGAGGCATCCCATTAGATGGACTCAGCTCACCCAATATCTGTATAAATCAAGTGCTTTAGCAGGGCTTTTATCTAAAAGCTGATGGAATCAGCTTTTAGAGAAAAGCATCAAAAAGCCCCACTGAAGCAACCAATCTGTACAGACGCTGCAGAACCAGGTCAAAGTAATGCATTGCTTCATCTGGTAAAGCGCTTTTTTCCTACGTCTATCAGCAGCCTGTAATATTTTCTGTTCTTTTTCCGCCCTTTTTTAATAGGACCTGAAATACTTCTCACCATTGTACCTACCCACCTGCATATAGAGCAAAATTCCTAATTAAGTTTAGATTAACTGTGTATCCATGACTAAGTCATTGAAAATAACACTTTTACATTGCACTGACTTTAACTTATCTGCATGAGAGGAAAGTGGGCAGCAGCAATCTTCACGTGGCTCTCCTCCTTTGACCTGTGAACTAATGTTGCCTACTGATGACTATCAACTTCCCTGTCTGAATAGCAACTCTTTAAAAATCAAGATAGGCCCACTGATTTACTAATATCATGAGCTTATCTTGAGCAGAAAGTAATCTTGTCATTGCAAGACTATTAACGATCATAACACCTTATTGTTCTGAAACATGTTGATGAAGCAGCTTCACCAGGTATAACTGGCAAATTCTTATATGCCGAAAATCACTGAAAATATGGCCTATCTACCTACGCAAGGCCTAAATTAAGTGTTTCCATATCCACTGACTTGGAAATGTATAATATTTATAAACTATCTAATCTGCCATGTCCTTCTCCAGCTTCCCATCATCTAATCACACAGATGTATATCTTGGAGACTTTAATAGTCATCAAAGTCAGTGCTTGACTGATGGAGTGGGACAAGAATTAGTGTTATGGCAATATGGGTGTTCCCTGTTTGACTTGCAATAAAAAGGACTCTGATTGTCTCAGTGAAGGAAAGATAACAGGCTAGATTTGTGCTTTATATCTTTGCACCTGAATGAACACCCTTTGTCTGTATCAAGAACAGTTTTGGATATTTTCTCTCATAGCCAACACAGACCAGTTGACTCCCTGGATTGGCTTTGAAATGCCTTTTATAACAATTGTACCAATATCAGACTAGAACTTTTGACCTGTGTTTAAAGTATCTACTGTAGAAAGGATAGATTATTTATGTGAAACACCTGATATTCTGAGTGTTTCAACCAAACTTCTGGAAAAAAAATCTGGAGAAGACATTCCTTATGGCTTTGTAAGGTCTTTTACTTCATGTAGGAGCTTAGAAAGCGAGGCCCTTTAAAGATCATACGAAACTGTGAAGGACGTAGATTTAGTTCTCTCTCTCTCTCAGGGTCACTGGATGCCAATATATGGCGTTGATGGGCTGGGGCAATGGAAAATATGGACTTCACATACAGAAGCTGAAAGGCGTGGAATCTCTTGCATCTACTTGCATTGCCAGCCCCGATACATCAAACAACTGAAGTTACCACAAACAGTATTGCCAGCCAGCTAATACCTACTTCAAAGATCATAGTAAACTACAGCCAAGAAGAGAAATAAATACAGTCCTTCAAGATTTGCTTATTAGCTGTGTTTTCCTTAGCTTTACCAAACTGTTCTTAAAGGGCTAACATCAACGGTGCCCTTCTGTACAGAAGAGAAGCGAAAGCTGCTGGCATGGATGGTATTTTTTTCTGATTTCTTAAGATGTGTTGATCCAAAAAGGTCAGCAGCCACTTGCATCCTTCTCATTAGATCTTTCTGTCAAGAATTTGGAAAAAATGAAGTAATTGCTCCCACTGAAACTGGTAAACCAGCTGATGATCCAAGAAGCTATTGTACAATTTCAGTTTTAGATGCATCATACAAGTTTCTGGAGAGGATACCACTTGCCAGATTGACTCCGTGCTTTGAAAGAGTAACGCTCCTAGAGTAAACACATTTTAGGCTACTGTTGAGTTCTTGTGATGAAGTACTTGCACTTATGTCATATTTTATTGGATTATCACTGGCAATTAAAAACAGAAGCAGCTTTTACGAATCTGTTTTTTGCCTATGATACTGTGTGTGGCATAAAGGCCTCCTACTAAAATTCTCAAATATGTTGCAGTTTGACATATTCAGACAATGCTAGCCAACTCTCAATTTCAAGTTCATTTTGGCAGTCAAGTAAAGAAAGCACAAACTCTGTCTGATAGGCTTCTGCAAGGTTAGGTGCTATCACCATATCTTGTCTACAAGCAATATGTGCACTAAAATAAGTCACTAATTTGCCTACATATGATATAGCAACACAACATAGGCTCTGACAGTGAAAGAAACAGAAAATCTCCCTAAGTAAAGACCTAAAAAAAGATGTAGAAACATTTTCAATATTTGTGTTTAAAATCTAATCCTGCCAAGACAGTACTTCAAGCATTTCAGTCAGCACTTCAAGAAGCTGAGACAATACTATAAATAATCTGATGAGGTAAAAGGATTTCCCAGAAACTATACCCATGCAAAATAAGATAATTCTTGATAGATATCTCGCCTACCAACATCATACTAGCAACAACAGACAAGCAATTGAAATCTAGAATCAGTAACAGGTTGTGATGCTAAAATTTTCAAAACAGCAACATTAGCTTTAGTATATTCTCCAGCTATATGTGCATCTTGTTGATACTTAGCTTAATGACTCTCAATGCTGAAATTTCAATATTAACCTATCTTTTAAGGTTGGCATGTTCAAACACATTCCTCAAACTGACAGCCATCAAAAAAAGGTCAACTGTGCAAGAAAAATTTAAAAATCTGGATAACTCTTACTTCTTATTTGCTAAGATAGTAAACATTTATCTCCAATTCATCTTAAATGTCATTAGCTTTCTTAGGTTGTAGACAAAACTTTAATGGCAATCAATCTGATCACAGAAGAAATTAAAAATCAATGGGTATATACATCTGGAAGTCATAAATAAAATTCTTAAGTGACCCTACTGCTAAGCCTTCTAGGCCCTTCCCCCCCACCACCCCACACCCCCACGAAACAGTGGGTGATCATTACTCATATCATGACCTCACGGAGTAGATGTGAATACTTATGTACAGCCAGTAACTTAAAAAAAATTATGTTATTTCAATGTGGCCCAAACTTCAAACAACTGCTCACACAGTAAAGACTGCTCAGTATATTCCTTTCCTGCTTTTTTACATAGCATCTCCTGCCTTTGGCTAGTTAACAAAACACCTTCTTAGACTAGAGTTACTTCTACTGTCCATGAGAGAGAGAGAGAGAGAGAGAGAGAGAGAGAGAGAGAGAGAGAGAGAGAGAGAGAGAGAGAGAGAGAGAGAGAGCATGCAAACGGTGTAAAATTCTGCCATTTAAATAAAAGCAATTTTATGCTAGTTCCAGATGTACTAATGAAATTTCTTCAGATGCTTTGTGGATTTTTACCAAAAAAAATGGAAGCCATAATTCAGGTAATATCTGTAGCTGCTTTTTGACACTTTTTCCCCACTGACAATAAATAGCAACCCTGTAGACATCTTAGTTGTTAATATTTCTTAAGGTAACAACATCCTGTACGACAAGAATGTCAAATTCCACTTGGAGCCTGGGCAAGATGGATCCAGCCCAGAGCATGGCAGCAGCAGTGGCTACTGTGGCAGCAGTGACGACCACAACGAAGGCAGTAGAGCAAGTGGACACAAGTCAGGCAGATGCTTGCTGCGGCGGTTGCACACAAGGAACGATGGGCCAGATAGCCACAAGGCGATCAAGGACTATGTTGCACAGCCCTTGCCTGAACCCCTTGCCACCTAGAGCCATGTCCTTTGGTGTCTTCAGGCTCTGTGTTTTACAGCAGGCCACACCCGCCACTGGCCATGCTCCAGTTTCTGCTGGCCCACCAGTAGCCTGGCAGGCCAGATGGAACAGCTCCACGGGCAGGATCTGTCTCACAGGCTGTATATTTTACACCCTGATGTGTAAGGTGCCAAGCTGCTCAGTTAATCCAGGTGTAAGTTTACTGACTTTTTTGTTCTGTTCCAACCTCTGTACACACTATTCAATGAGGTGTTCACTTCAAACCAATTTGGGGCTATAAAAATACTGATGTTATTAAGTTAGAACAAGCTAAAAGTTTACTGACTTTTTTGTTCCGTTCCAACCTCTGTACACACTATTCAATGAGGTGTTCACTTCAAACTAATTTGGGGCTTAAAAATACTGATGTTATTAAGTTAGAACAAGCTAAATCCCTGTTTGTATCAGGCTGTGTCCTATACTCGAAAACCTATAAAGATACTGCAAGTAAACACACTGTGGGCCTCTTATGCCATAAAAAGCCACTGGATACTTTTAACTTCCCAATTAGATTACTGCTAGAACTATTTGATAGCATAAATCAACCTCTCTTACTAGATGCAATTAACTACAGCCCAGTTGTACTACAAATTATAATGACTAAGACATAACTCTAATAGAAACCTTACATCTTTACCTCTACATATCAGTTTTGCAAGGTAACTTATTTTCTTATTTCATTTACCTATCTTATAAAAGACTTGCTGATCTATATGGAGCAAGAAAAACAAAAATGGCAGTTTGGCCACAGTTGGCCAATTTTTCCATGAGGAGATTGTGGGACACCAGATCAAAGGCTTTTTTGAAGTCCAGATATATGACACCAATCTCTTTCTCCCTTGTCCAGGTGATAGGTCACCTCATCATAGAGGGAGATGAGTTTAGGCTAACTTGATTTCAAATATGTTTTGACTGACCACTACAGCCAGCACCAAACATTTTGGCTAAGTACAGACAGCCAAAAATCCCAAGGCTTAATCAATTCAATCTTTGCAGGTTAGTCCAAGCTACGTAGATTGATGGATAAGCAACTGAACAGACATTCACTTTTGATTCTGGAAATGCAGCCATATGCTTCAGTGTCTTAGGCCAGAAGACCGTGGGGGCACTAGAACTGGAGGGGCTGAGAGTTAACTTGAATCTGGAGTGGATCTGGGATAGAAATTCAATAAACCAATTTAACCTAAATCAGTTAAGTCTGATACTACATCCATCCAAGTTTATCTTAAACTGGTTTTAAGCATTTTGAAAACTGAAGTTCTGTTGCATTACAGATTTGAACTGGTTTCCAATCACTTATATTGGTTTGTGTGCAACTTCTGTCCCTAGTCTTTTAGAATGATTTTGAAAGCAATTATTGAGTCTCGAATCCACAGCTGTTGTATACGTTCAACCCAAGAGACTCCAAAGCTCTCAACAAAACTACATAGAGAAGGAACAATTATGTGCTTACAAGTTTTCTGAAAGCTCAATGTCCACCTAGAACAGAATTAATTTTCACTTTTAAGATATTATCAGATACGCATGGACGCAGCTAACTGGAAAGGTGAAGGACTGACTGAATCAACTCTGCTAGGGTTTTAGAACATGTGGTTTTATAAGTTCAAGTATTAAAAAGCTGATGTATAGATAGATGAACTGTAGTCCACCAGCATATTTAAAACATTTTTATTTAATAAGCCCCATTTTTCCCCCATTCTTAAATTCTGCACACACTGCAAGAAGTACAACTTATTTGTTCACTCAGCCCACAACAGGTCAGAATGTTTTTAAAACTAAAGATTTCTATTTGAAATCTCTGGGTTTATTTTGTGAACCATGTTTGCACACACAAATGCTAACATTGTGTGGCACCCCATGGCACCTTGAAAGGATCAAGGCAGGCTGAGAATCACTGATACAGAGGTATCACACGTCAGTAGCAAGGCTGATCAGAGAGAAAGTAGCAATATTTAATTTCTCACACCTTAATGAGAGAAACGAGTAAAAATGACAAAAATTAGATTTCTGTCATAGGGGGATGTAGTACTGCACTTTACTAAACAATTACAAATTTAACATTTGTTTGAAATGAGGCATAAAATTAAAAATATGTCCTCCAAACTATATTAGAACTCTACTGCGTACACTAGCAGGGCACAAACTATTACTGTCACTGTTAACTTTTCTCATTAAATCAAGCATTTTAAATGTTTTAAATAGTTTGAGGCGAAAGAAAAAGTTATTCTTATTTTTAACCTGTATCCTGCTTCCAAAAAATAACTGTCAAGTTTTATTAATACAAAAGGACAATCTCGATGAGTAAATTGCTTACAGCAGGTTTAAAATTATGTGCAGTGAAAAGCTTTTATTTGGAATGACCTAGTAAATGGCTTTTTGTCTAGTAAATACAGTTTCCAATTAAAAGAAGATACCATTTCAATAGTTATGTCACTTTGCAAGGAAGTGCAGAGTCCATCATGCTGCCAGGCAGGCTCACAGAACTGGAGACAGCACTATCTAGTCTGAGACAGGGACTGAAGCTTCTGGATGACAAGCACCAGATATGAGGGGCCATATATTATGCATGGCATGGAGAACCAGCATGCCCGCTTGATGTAGAAGTAGCAAGCTGGACGCCAGGAAAAGCAACAAAGTACTTACTACGTACATCATAGATAAGGGGAAAAAAATGATGTTTGAGAACAGACAGACTTCATATGGATTCACATGTGGTTATCCACAAAACGAACCACAAACGGAACCATCTGCAGTTTGATGGATAAGCTTCTTTATCCCATATCTTGCACAGGTCACGCCTCAGTCCTGCTAGCTGTGGAAATGCAGGCTGATCTGAAGACAGACCTATAATTAATCATACTTTCACAGCATTGGTTTGCCCTTTTCCCAGCCTGAAGATTTTAAGAAAATGGGTTTTAAAGATCTTAGGGAGCTTTATATTAAAACAGCTATATAAATATCCACCAGTATTAAAAACTACAACACAAATCAGCTTGAACAAAAAAAGTGATATATGATACCAAAAACAGGGTGTTTTAAAACCAGATTGACAGGTGTTTGAAAGAAAAACTATATACTGTTTTATAGTATAGAAGAGAATAATGAAAGCAAATCAAACAAATCAGCATTTGGGTTCATTTTAGTAAAGAAATTCAACAATGACGAACAATTAAACTGTGAAAGAGATGTCCAACAGAAACCTTTTTACCCATCAGCAAAAAAGAATGGACAGGGAAATGTTCATGTTTTTTAGAAAGCAGTCCCAAAATGACAGAAAGGATGGCCTAGAAGGTAAGAGACTTCAGTCTCTATTAACATAACATGAAAACATGACTTTGAATGAGAGATCAAAAAGCAAAGGTGGCAAATAAGGAACACTAAAGAGAAGGGCTTGCTTTCATCCTTTTTTTTTTTTTTTTTTTTTTTTTTTTTTTTTT
>NW_017729033.1:15511605-15514505 GCF_001723915.1 Gavialis gangeticus
TTTTTTTTTTTTTTTTTTTTTTTTTTTAGTAATACACATGCTTATCTCAGACCAGAATTCATTCCCTAAATCCCTCTCCCAGACTTAGGCACCTACATACATAACTCCTTTATTCGAAAACAGTGATAGTTAGATAAGGAGTAAGTTCTTCTCACCCAATAATTAAGGCACTCACCTGACCAAAGGAAGAACTAAAGGCCAGTCCCTGCTGACATACTTTACAGTAATCAGCCTCTGCCTGTGCTTTTTAATAAAAGCAGCTCGAGCTGTGCATGTGTGGGGTTCACTCCTTTAGGCGTGTGCAAAAAGTGCTCAGAGCATTCCCATCAGTTCAAACCCTGCAGGGGATTTAGGCAGGAGGATGCCTGATCTGAAGATCGAGATGCACTTCTGTGGGAGACAAGCGTGGAACTCCTCAACCGTGCCAAGATGACAGCAATTCTGGGTATATATGGAAGCAGGAATCAAAGGTGTGCAGGGAACCTAGCTGGTAAAGACTTAGATGCCTAAGGGCTTTAACAAGTGTTCTCTTACACTTAAGACACCTAAAAGCCACCAAAGACATACTTCAAATGCCTACATAGATGGTTGTATGTCCGAGTTTAAATTGGCTGGCTAGGCTACCATTAAGAAGCAACAAATCACAGCACATACACAGTTTAAGACAATTACCATGGAAAGTAATGAGCACTTTTTATTGTAAAGAAACCAGTAATCTTATTTGCTCTGAGCAGATGCAAAATATGATCATTCTGCTCAGAAAAAACAGGGCATCTTTACTGCTGCCTTTTAAAAGTAAAATCATTCTTCAACTGCTAAAATCAAATTAATTTCAGTATTAAAACCCCCAACCACTAGCACCACACAACATGTAATTAAAACTACTATACTACTACTATTTGAGTTGCTTCTATTCATAACCCACCAAATTATTAAAACAAAGACGTTACTATGGTAACTAATTCATTCTCTCCATCATATTATTTCTAAACATCTCAGCCAAGCCTGACTCGCATGCCCTAAATTCCAGTTTGAAATTCTGAACTTTTGTACTGCTTATTCAAAAAGGCTTTTACAATCTATGTATTTAAGTAGACAGGGACAGCTGCTTTTGTTTATTGCTAGCAGAAAAAAAAAATGTTACTAAATTACTTGAGTTTGATAAATTGATAGTGCTCACATGTAAGTGCAGAACAGCACTTTGGGAAAAAGGATGGGAGTTTGTGGAGCACTACACAGAAAGCAGCAAACAAGACCATCTGCAGGTTAGATAAACTAACAACAACAACAACAACAACGTGGCTGGCAGATGTTGTGGAAACCAATAAAACCTGTCTAAGTGGTATCTGATACCCAGAAAGCACATGGGAACTACTGTTTACATCTTCAAAAAACAAAGTCAAGAGGGAGTAAGAAACAATAATACAATTCAGGGGCAAATGTTTTAATTTACATTTTAATTAAATTCCATTATATAGGTGGCTAAAACGAAAGATATTTATTTTATGCCACTGTAATCATTCTCATTCTTTTAAATTTCATGTTAATAGCAGTCCTAATTTATTTTTCTTTGAATGTTATCTCTAAATATTTAAAGTATCTGCCACAAAATTATTTTTTCCCCCCATCTTCTATCCATCCTTGTATTTGCTTGGCAGCTTTGGAGCATCTCAGGTTATTCGTAGAAATAAACCAGGCTGAGAAAACTAACATCGTCTGATTTAACTCTATTTTTAGAAGATTTACACATTAATGGTGGTGGTAGTGGTGATGTGTATGTTCTTCAGTCCTCCTCTCTGAAGAGTTAGTGAGATCCTATTACTTGCGCTTTCTAGGAATAACTGCGTATGTCTGCTCTATTCACCATTGTTGCTGTGAACGCTTAAGGTACTGCTGGATACATCTGATAGAAATAAAGTACCAGATTCGAGACTATTACTATTATTATTATTATTATGCTCTGTTTTATGCATGCAGTGCCCCAGAGCTCAGCATGGTTAGACAATAAACAAATGCTAGGAACAGAAGTCACACATAAACCGACTTAAGTGATCGGAAACTGGTTTAAACTTGTAACAGAAACTCAGTGTACATAAACCAGTTTCAAAATGGCTGAAACTGGTTTAAGATGAACCTGGATGAATGCAGTATAGGACTTAATTGACTGGGTCAAACCGGTTTATGAAACTTCTGTCCCAGGCCCCTTCCTGGTTCACGTTAAATCACAGTCTGACAGCACTGACCGTCTGTACCTAGCCATGGAGTGAAGGGGTATAAGCAGCAAAGAGAGGCAAAGTCATTTGCCCAAAGATTAGAAGACCCAGGAATAATACACAGGTCTCCTGACTCCAAGTCCAAAGTCCCAACTACTAGATCAGTCTGACCTTTCAAAAAAAAGAGAACTTAGGAGAGAAAATCTTATGGGCTGGAGACAGACATTACACTAACTGGTTTAAGTGATCAGAAACTGGTTTAAACCTGTAACAGAATAGAAGTTCAGTGCATATAAACCAGTTTGACAATGGCTGAAATTGGTTTGAGATACTACATCCAACCAGGTGCATCAGACATGACTGATTTGGGTCAAACTTGTTTATATAATGTCTGTCCCAGACCCCTTACTGGTTTAAGTTAAAACTAGACTCCCCCAGCATGCTCTCTGGGCTGGGTGGGGCTCTCTGCTCTACAGAGCTAGCCCCTGTCCTCTGCTCCCTGGCTGCAGCTCCAGCAGAGATGGCAGGCATCTGTCTGGCTTCCCCCTGCTCCCCCCACTCCCTCCCGGTCCCCTCTGCCTTGCACTCCTGACCCACGGTTCCCCACCCCCACTAGTGCCCCTCACTCCCAAGCCCCCCTAGTCCTGCTGGAATCCTTCCAACCCTCAGCCTCCTGCTACTTCCAGC
>NW_017729033.1:15519505-15531372 GCF_001723915.1 Gavialis gangeticus
AATGAAGGGATAAACACTGTGTTATCAATTCCCTGCTGGGCTGGTCAGAAGTGGGGGAACCTCTCCCTAATAGAGCGTCCTACCAGGGCCTGGCCATGCCACCCCTCAGCTCAGCACTCTGAAAGAAAAGGAAGGGCTGCTGTAGCCCCCCCCGCAGCTTCTAGCCTGAGTCACTGCAGGCATATGCATGGGATGTCTGTGCAGTTACAAACTGATTTAGCCTAGCCAAGTTAGACTAACCTTCAAAGATTGAATCAATTCAGCCTCAGGCTTTTTGAATGTCTGTCCTTAGCCATAGAGATAAGTGTTTAATGCAGAGAATTTTCTGACTTTAGACAAGGTAGCTGCCCAGGCCAGACCTGACTTAGCAAAGTAAAGAAAAGGCAGCTGATGCTGTGAGGGCTATAGGGTTTCTATTAAAGTTTATCTACTAATGAGTCTATTCTCTACCTATCTAGTCCTTTGGGACTGAAACTTCATTGAGTATAATGGTGTTCTTCATCAAAAAAGAGAAGTGCTGAACCCATGCTGGATAGGCGTCACATCACCATTGCGGATCACCACATTGGGGGTTAGGACAGAATTTTATCCCATGGTCAGACTGATATGGACTATGTGGGGTTTGCCTTTCTCTTTAGCAGGAGACCCTCTTCCTTGGACTTCTTGAGTTTATTTTAACCACCTCTGCAGCAGCAGGACACTGGCCACCGTGGCCCGCCTGTTTTATCTGTGGCAGGTTATGGTGTTAGATCTTTGTACGCAGTAATTTAGATAGGGATGATTCTGCCTCCTGTAGGGGGCTGGATTATATAACCTCTTATTCTATGATTTTATCTGCTTTTGTTTGGTGAAGGTTGTAAAATAACATGGTATATTTGACTAGGCAGTTGGCTTCTGCATTGCATTTCTCATTCAGCTCTTATGATCTTCCAGGGTGGATTGTAAGAGGAAGAATAGTGTCTAGGTTTCAGCCAGATTAAAGATCTGATTTTTAAAGGTATTAGCATCCAAAGCCTTTCAAAATTCCATCAAGCATCTATCTGCATTGTCAAAAAACAAATTTCAGTAACTAAAAACATTCTAAAATCTGGTATACTGAGTTTAAGATCTCATTCAAGTATAGTTGGAATGCGTTCCTATTGCGTTGATGCTGTAAAGTTTTCTCACAGTGTTCCTAGACTTCCTGAACTTGCCCTGCTCTTAGGGGTTCACAAGTCACAGCAAGAGACTCTGGAGGGGAGATCCTGTCCTGTTGTCAAATCAGAAAGGGACTCTGAGAGGGCTCCAGAATCACCATTTTTCAGTTAATGGGTCCAAAATACGGATGCGGTATCTCAACACAAGCGGTAGTAAAGTCTGTTCTGCTATTACACATACTGACAACTACACATGTACACACTTCATTTTTTCTTTAGAATTCTTATAACCAGTTCCAACAATTGAAATGTTTCAGTAAAAGAGAAATCTCTCTGGAAGAAGGGATGTTCATGGAAGATATTTTTCCCTGAAAGGTTTTACGGTTTTCTTGTTAAAACAATACCTTTCTTTTCATTAAAGGATATTGTTCAATACCATTTAGGGCAAAATGGGCTTTAAAGCCAATTTTCTTTTCATACTAGTAGCACTGCAACTTTGTAACATTGTAATAGCTTAACTATATGCAAATTCTAAATCTCTGTTTAGGTGGCACTTAATGAAGATTCAAATTACAAAAGCGATTTACAGAGGCAATCGTAATCCAAAAGGATGATGAAACCATCTTTCACTGCAAAATGTGCCTAAGATATTGTATATTAAGAACACAGCAGAAGTCTATGCAGCCATGTCCATAAACAATTCTATTAGATTGCCTTTTAAGAGATGTTTTTAATTGGGATAGAAAGGAAAAGAAAAACCAAAGAAAGAAAGGTAAATTCTCATTAAAGATGCTCAGTGACAAACTATTTTACCATTTTGTTCTTAGACTGTTCATACTAACATCATATTCATCATATAATTGATTTCAAAGCCAGCTATTTCTGATTTTATTGCTCTTCTTTCCTGCCATTTGAGGACAACTGGCATTTTATAATTTAATATTTTGTCTAAGGCTCTGTAAACCCAGGATGCAAAATAATTTCCAGATTCTCCCTAAAAAATAAATCTAGGAAAACAGTTTAGAATTCCTCAAAAGTTCTCTTAAGGTTGTGACATCAGAGTGTATAATTTGGGATTTAAAACAGTTTACTTGCAAAAATAATTTGATCACAAGAAGCTTGTACCTGAATCATAGAAAATCCAAACTGGGTTATTCACAGAAAATTCAGATGGCTTCAAACATCTTCATTAGTTACAGTCGACAGATTTGATGACTATTCTGCAGGGAGAGATTTCTATAGCTTTTACGATCTGCTTTCCAATTTAATTTGTACTGGGTAGCAGAGGGAAATGGGAATTTTTCCAGTTCAGAATTTTTACTTATTTATTTACTAAAGGCATGTAAGTTTAGACGATGACATTTTTGTGTAGGTTAATTGGTACTTTATGGAGGAGCAACTTTCACTTGGAAAAAACAATAAAATATTAAGGATCTTCTAGCTCCCTCTGCTGCCCTAATCTTTCAATAAGCCAGCCTCAAAAGAGTCAGGAAAACAACAACATATAACTAACATTCAGCTGCATTTCTCATAGGAAAATTACATTTACTAAATATGTATTGCAAAGGTATTATATTCACAACACCAGTAGCTGTCAGATTGTAACACCTGACCAACCTTCTACTACAAAGTTTTAATTTAATTTGCAAAATTGTTTATATATTTTATGTGTCCATTTCTTTCTCTGATATCTGCATCAAATTGAATTTATTATTTTAAACAAGCCATTTCAAATTTGGTTGTCTAAAATTAAAGAATCAAGTCTATATTTGGTAGCCTAAATACCAATAAGTGACAGTGTCTGACTTTCAGAAGTGCTGACCAGTTGCAGCTCTTACACAAATCTGCAAGTCACGGGTACTCAACACTTATGAGAACTAGTGAGCTTCTATTAACGTACCTACTTAAAGACTTCAGGCAAATGGATTGAAAATATGGGGAAAATCAGGATTTTGATTAATATGGATGTGCCAGTCTCAACAACACAGATGTGAAGAAAATAACAACCAATGTTCATCTCTTCAGTGCGTGGTTCAAACATGGTCAGGATTTACAGAATAACATTTGGGATCTGGCTATGGGAATGTTTCTAACATGTTAGGAAGAGGCCATGATCTGTTTCTGTAGACGTACAAATAAAATGCTGGAACAAGACTTGTTTCTAACTCTGGATAATTTTATATTTCAAAATGTCTTTATAAGTAAAGACAAATACCATTTTAGGATTTAAAATAATAAAACCATCAGTTATTTCACCCCGCCTCTTGTTTGCAACTCCTTAAACTGACAGAAATACTGACATCAACTAAAGTGGTGGGATGATTACTAGAACTAATACAGATATAGACATGATGGCTAACAAAGTTACATTTCTTCAGGACCATTAAAGCATAGACTAATCATCTAAACAAACAATTCCTTTATCATATTCTCTAACTGCCATTCAAAATCTATCACCTTTCATAGTGAAATGTGGCTGCCTGTATTTGGTTGATTGAGTAGTGTTAAAATTTGTTCTAAATCCACCCCCCCCCCCAAAAAAAAAAACAAACAACAAACATTTCTCATTAAGCAGTTACAAGATAAAGGGTCCCCCCCACACTTTTAATGTTGTGCTTGGAATTTTTAACTTTGAAATGAGGAAACTGTATTTACTCAACTATAAGATGACTCTGAATATAAGGTGACCCCCCAATAATTAGATTCTTAGATATGGAATATTTATAAATTTGTTACAGTTTTCCAGGTACAAAATCAAAATAATGGAGGGTTGTCTTGAATTCTCACCCCAGCCTCCCACTACTGCAACAATAGGGAAAGCAGTGGTGGGAGGTGCGGAGGGCTGAAATCAGATCGTCTCTTGCCTTTCGCCTCACCTACTCTTCCCTGCTGCTACCTGCACCCCCCAGCTCCCCACAGCCTCTGCCCCTCCCTCCATACCCCCAGTCTCTGCCTCTTCACCCCATCTCCCCCCAGTCTCTATCTCTGCCTCCCCCTCCCTTTGCCCCCCTGACTATCCATCCCAGAGCACAGCATGTGGATGCTCAGCCCTTGCTTTCCCATGCAGCAATAGCAGCACTGCTGACTAGCCAGGCAGACATTGGCCAATCAGCAGCTCTGATACTGCTGCAGGCAGGGGAAGCCGTTTCCATGAGCTCTGTGCCCAGGACAGACCCCTTGTACCTGACAGCGAGTGGGGAGGGGGGGAAGGGATAGACAGGGGGCAGAAGCTGCAGAGGGGAAGTAGAGAAAGGGGCAGGAGGCTGCTGTGGGAGGGAGGACCGGGAGGCTGCCTGTTCCCCCTCCACTTTATGCATGAATGTAAGACAAGGGGCTTCTTTATTCCCTCAACACATAACACTGAATAAAAATCACACACAAACTTTTCCTTAAGTAAATTTAGGGTTGCAAGTGCATCTTATTGGTTTGAGTGTAAACGTCCGTGTTTGAAAGAAAAAAGAAAAGAAAACCAAGAATAAATCCAAAGTAAGGGAGATGCCCTTTCCCCCTCTCCCTATAATACCATTGCTTGCTCGAGTTCTCCCTTTTCAACCCCACAAATCTAGAAGAGCAGAGATTTCTTCCTACAATTCACAAGAGGTCTCTTTAGGAAGCAGGGACTGATTCAGACCTGGGTTGCTGCAGCGCACAACATGTCTAGGAAGCATTCCCCTCCATTGTGCTCATCACACTTCCCGCAGGAGACCCAGGAAATGCAGAACCCTTTCCTACACAGCAGCCACCTCTTGGTACCTCCTAGCGTGAGCTCTTAGTTCCCGGCAAGCTTAAAACGGCTTTCCAGAACTGATATGACAAAGTCACCCTCCTAACAATGGTCAGTAAACCACCAAGAGACTTAACTGAAGATTTTTAGAATTTAAGCAAATGTACTGCACTGTTTACAGTTTTGTTACAATATACAGTACAATAATAGCTTAATTAGAGCTAACCAATCTTCAAGATGCCAAAAACATATTTAGGATTTTTCAGATTACACAGAAAATGAACATATTTTATTTTTGTACTGCAACACTCTTCCAACTGCTTTGCCAAATGTATACTACTTCCACTATGCTTTGTAGAGGGCGTTTTTTCAAAAGGGGGGGGAGACAAAGGACAATATGATCCATAGCTAATTCATCTTGCACATTTGCACACACTTCATACTTTCTTCTACAAAGAAACTGTTAAATGATACTTCACAACTTTGTGAAGTCCAACATCAGCTACTTGGATTAGACAGAATCATATATGTGCATCTAAAAGCAATTGATAATTACAGTACTTGAGGTGAAAGACCAAATTTAACTTTAATTATGTGGTTTTTCTAAGCTCACCAGGGGTGTCAAAGATACGGCTCATGGGTCAGATCTGGTCTGCAAAGCATCTTCATCCAGCCCTGAGTGCTTCCCCCTGGGTTCATGCTGACCCAAATGCTGCCGGACAGGCCTCAAACACAGGGTCGTGGATATGCACCACAGGTGGTGGCTGGCCCAGGTCAGAATGTTTTGAAATCTATTTGAAATCTCTGGGTTTATCTTATGAGTCATGTGGTATCCTGCAATACCCTTAAAAACATCTTGCAGTACGCCAAGTATTGCAACCCTCTGGTTGAGAATCACTGACCTCAGCAATCCCAGACAGATGTCTATCCACCCTGCCCTTGAAACCTCAAATGAAAGAGATGCCACTACTTTCTTGTCGAGCTTGTTCTGCTGTCCCACAGTTCTTACAGTTAGGAAGTGTTTCCTGAAAACTGTTTTAAATCTTCTCTGCAGCAATTAAAACCGGTTGCAACATGTCTTCTATAACAGTCCTTCATATATTTGAAAATTTTCATCACCCCTCCTCCCCAAATCCCCTTTTCTCCAAACTAAACAGACCTAACTCCTTCAGCCTTTCTTCATATGGCTTGCATTGCAACTGCTTTTTCATCTTTGTCATTCACCTCTGGCACCTCTCCAATTAAGCTTCTTAAAATACAGTACTTCAGCTTAGGCCTAACTGGTACTAAGTAGAGGGCCACTATAAGCTCCATACAATACTTCTCTTAATACACACAAAATTGCATTTGCTTTTCTTGTGCAATTACACAAGAGACCAAGGCAAGTTAATGTACTATACACCAGTATTGTACCAATGAAAGCGTCTCCACAAAAAGGATCCCACTGAATGGAATCACAGTTCCACACAATCAACTTACAGTTTAAATTACCTGCTCACCTGCATTAAAAGATAATTAATTATTCTCAAAATAATGGAATTTTTTTTCTACTGAGTAGTAACTGAAATTTACTGATTCCCTTGCCATGCTTCACTTTAATCACTTACAGGTTTATAATGAACTCAGTGATGCATATTCAATTTCTTGCCTAATTTGCATGATCACCTACCATAAGCAACTGTGCAAATTACACAAAGACACAGGAAAATGGTCAAACATAAAAATGACCTTTTGCACATGCAGATACTGAAGGTATTAGCACAACTGTTGCATTTCAATTAATTTCATGCAAAAAGTTGGGACATATAATTGCATTTTCTATTATGCCAGACTTACAAAAAATTGAACTATAAAATAAATCACAATAATTAGCACATAATCTTGTACTTAACTGGATTTGACGGTGAAAAATAAATATGAGTTTTAAAAAATACTGATCTGTTTAGGAAACAGATGTTTAGAATTAACAGAACACATAAAATTAACTAACTTGCTGGGACTGACAAGGAAGAAAAATGACAGTGAAGACAAGCACTCTTTAACACCTGTACCACACATCCAGGTTTTTCAACTTTATCCATTATATACATCTCTGCAAAATAATATGTTGGAAGTCACATCCTAACATATCACTGCTTAAAATATAAAGTCTATGCATTTAGCTACTAAGTCTTACATGGAGCCATTAGTAACTTCTGTTCCACTGAAAACTTTTCAAAATTGCATGGATAGTGGGCAACAACTCACACAGATGCCACACTGACAGCCATCGAGATGCAGGCAAAACCTCCTGAATACAGCACAGCTCTGACATTTTAAAAATCCAGATTGGATTTCTGTAGCTCTAAAGCTGTGGGAAGCCACTTACAGTCCAAAACGAGGTTAACATTTTTCATATAAACATCAAACAGCTTCAGTCATTCTGCATTCCTTAAAATATAAAAGTTGTTTGTATTAAAATCCTGAATAATTTCTCTCTCACCTTATTCTATGTTGAATCAACATAACATTCCTGTATTGACACACATTATACAAATATAAATTGTGTGTGACATGACATACATCCAATTCATGAAAATCCTTCCAAGTAACAGAGATCTGGTTTCTACCAGTACAGCTCTCTATAGTACTTTTTACACTCTGTGCTGTTTGAAGGCTCAGATACTGTTTCTTAAGCATATCTATTCAGATATCTGTAGAAAAATGTCAGAGAAATGGAAGACTCTTAATTAGTATACTAGTATGTCTTTGAAAACACATATTTAAAAACTGCAAGGTTTAAACTACCAAGCTGTAAATGGACTGACACAAGCACACAACAATGATGCTGAAATTCAAATACTAGATTTCTCTTATCCAGCTAGCTCTGTTTCCATCTCAAAACAGTGGACGCGCACAATTATGATAATCACAGCTACTCATTCAGTGATTGAAAGCCTATAACGAAAGGCACTATAACTCAATTAAAAAGAAGTTTAATCACTATAAGAAACCCACTTCCAACTCCCAGAAAGATCATTAATTCATTAAACAGTTTAATGAAGTCACATTATAGATTGTAGCATCTAACCTTCAAATATACGATCTAGACGTTGCCGCTTCACTTTGTGTTTGTCCATGAGAGACATGAGACTGGAAGTTCAGAAAACGTCACCACGTACTCCGCGGCTAGACTTCAAGGAGCAGCCACAAATAAAAATTATTTCTGATTGTTTTCAAAATGTCTTCTCCCCTGCAAAAAAAAAAAAAGAATAAAAATTCTTAATCTATAAAATGTGGATCATCACATTCAGATTTAGCATCTTATTTTGCAATTTAAAAAGTTTAGATCTGATGATATATGGAAGATTCTTTAAAAATGCCGTATGATTATTTCAAAATAAACATGACTGAAGTTTTTAAAAAATGAAAGTGTACAAACAGAGCTTAAAAACTCTAAGACAATTTTTTCTTTTCTATTCTTTTTTGTGTTGCTTCATATGTATTCTCCCATCTACACTGTACCATTTCTGTACCCATCCAGCCTAGATAAAATTATTTTACATCATTTACCCATTACACTAACTAGCCACAGAAACATGCTTCCCAAACAATGAAAGACATTAGTGTTTTTAATGACCACTTGCAATGCTAAGCACATTATAATATTTATAACAAATCAGAATATAAACCTTTCAATACATAGAAAGAGATCAATACATAGAGACCCAGCAAACACATTCTGGGGCATATTGCATATGAAGAAATACATAACAATGACATTCCAAGTGCCAACTTCTACACTTACTAAAATGGCAATTGGGCCTCAATTTTGGGCATGACCAGGGCAAGCGATGCAAGTAAGCACTTTTCAATTCCATGCAACTGAACAAGACATTGTGCAAGTAAAAATACAAGTTATATGTAACTGTATCTTTCCCGCTCTGAAACACTGTAACAGCAATCATCATTTTAAGCTAAACATGCACTGCTATCTGCCCAAAAATCATATGAAAACAGAAAGAAAAACATGCAAGGGAGGTGCATATATAATGTGATCAACATATCACTGATTCTGACTTCTAATGCCCACACAAACACATAACGGGCCAACCTTATGGGAGTGTTTTGTGAAACAGGCCAAGTGTAGTATTACAAGCCAAACAATCATTATACCTTTTCCCACTTTTTATTTTCTACACAACTTTGGTTAAACTGCATTATAGGGGCCCTAACAATTATTGATTCTTTCTAAAGACAAAGCATAAAGCAGGGCTGTACAACTTCTAAGCCCCCAGAGGCCACATACCATGAGAGCTGGACTAGATGAGCCATGGGTCACCATGGGGATGCACCCTTCGCTGCTTCCCACATCTATGTGGACAACGCCAACTGCTGCAAAGCATAGTCCCCCCCCACCCCCAACTGGTGCACCAAAGGTGTGATTCTCCCATCCTGCTGTGACACAAGGAACCTCCTCCCCCACTACCGCATTGAGCAGCCACCGCCCGCCCAACTCTCTCCTTGCCTTGCTGAGCCCTGATGCCCTCCCAGAGAGATAATGTTGCTGCTAGAGCACTGGGGAGAGTAGCAGCCAGGTAAGAGTCCGGAGGCAGCAGTTTTACCCCTTGCAGACCACTACTTAGTCACCACTTTTTTGCCCTTAAAATATGGGCAACTTTCATCAACTTACAATAAGAAAGTTTTGTGCATTAATAAAACATAGTATACCATCTTAAACTTAAGAAACTATGAACAGAGAAGTTATATTTTATTTGCATTGAAACAAATGCGCATTTACCCAAGATGGTCTACTTGGAATATCGGCACTATGCAGAGCTACTTTTCAGTAGCTGTTTTCATATGAAAACCTTAACGGCACACATCACTAGCATCCTCCTCGCATGTGCTCAATGCAGTTCCACCCCTTCTTCACATTTCTTCAATGGCTTCCTCTTGCCTTGACTTCAGAGCCAATGTCCTGTCTGTTCTCTCTAAATACCTAACAGGTTATCATTCCAATTTGATAACATTATGTATGATGCAACATTCACAGAAGTGTTGGAGCCCAACTATGAAGGTAAGACGAATTTGTTTCCAACACTACAAGGAAAAAAGTTGGATTTTTTAAATATTTTAAGTTTACATCCAAGTAAAATGAAATAATATTGATAACTGCTTCTATATGCAGGAGACAGCATTCTTAAATAGCAGGTGCGACTGCATCAACAGATTGCACGCCTGGGCATTACACCAAACCCAACTGTGCCAGTGATCTGCAATCACTCTGTAGGCTCTGAAATAACCACCAGTGAGAAAAGGAGCTTCAATGACTAATGATGACATTTCTGCTATTCATTTGGGCCACCTAACACACAACTTTATTTTTGATTTTTTTGGTCCTCTGTAAGGTTCATAAATTACAAATAGTGAGAGAAAGTAGCTGCTAGAAAGTATTTAAATTTAGTTAATCTTTCTTTGTCCACATTCTGCACTATATCCTCTTTGAATCCTAGCAGCAACATAAAGCAATCAAATGTAGAGGACAAGGACAAACCTGTTTCAATGTACTGGGATCCTGATGGCTTTATGCCAATTAAGGCACAGGAGACCTGCCTTATATTGCTTGGTTCCTCAACTACTACATGAGCTCACTGGGGCTGTTAGCAGCTGGCATGATTTGGAGGAGTCCTCAAGTTGCTGTAATTTATGCAAGGGTACCAGACTGATACAGCTGGCTCAGTACTGGGGAAGTGTATCAGCCATCTTTGCACCCTCCTGTGTGCTCCTCATTCACAGTCAAGCATCTGGTCTGTGATCTACAACCCTAATAAACCCTTCATAATATCATACCACTACATATTCTGCATAGAGATGTAGGACCCTGGATTTCACATGTAAGATGTAATGCAAATAAGATGCACAACTGTGGTTAATTATTGTTAAAACCATGTCAGCTCATTTTAAAACCTACAAAAAACCCCAGAAATGTGGACGATGCAAACATAAATGACAAGTTATTAAATAATCAGAAGAGAATTGTAATTCTCTTATATTACAGCAGGGACTTGGAAGTCTGACCCCAGCTTTGCCACAGCTAAAGGAACACAGGTAAACTAAGACAAGACCAGATCTACATGGGCTGAGAGGAGTCAAGCTGTATTACCCTCCCCATCATCCTTCTGCGGCCAGGAGGATCATGGGAGGCATAGAGGGATCTCCTATGGATGCATCCCAGGTTAGGAATACTGGAACAAAAAACAACCCAACTGGACAAATACACAACTAGCAAATATTCTGAGAGAGGAAAACATGGAACTAATAAGAAACTTGTGGATACAAGATACAATAAGATACAACTAATAAGATACAGGTAAAGCAGTTTACTGTTTTATTTACCAAGGAAAGCGGCACAATCAGCACAATTTGTGGTCTTTAAAATTGAAATCTCTCTTTCTACAATGTAAACTTGAGATCAACCACAAGTTATTGTACTAGCAACAGGTGAAGGGTTACGGCTAGTGGTACACAGGAGGTCTAATGGGATTATTGTACTGGCCTTTTCAATGGTAATGGTGGGGATCCCTGTCATCTAACTCACAGGGATCCCCACCAGTATAGAAATTTGGTGGTATGGTGAGGAGGAGCAGCAGCTTCCATGGTTCCAGGAACAACAGAAATTGCTACTGTGGACCAGGTTATGCTGTTCCGTAAGCTGGATCTGGCCCATGGACTGGCCTGGCACCATGCATTTGGCTTGCAGGGCCAGCAGATGATTTGGACACCACTGTCTAAGAAGATTTGTACCCAACTGCACCCTGATCAATCATTTTGCTTGTATCCCTTTACCCTTTTTAAAAAACTGTTATGGCCCTTACAGAAGTAATAGTGTCTTCTTCTATATTAGTATTAGTGGTAAAACAATCCCTGATCCTGACTTTAGCCTTTGGTTCTTTCCACAATAAATTTTAAAACTTGATACCACCCATTATTTTTTGCAAAAATATATTAACGTTTCATAGATTTCA
>NW_017729033.1:15536372-15536933 GCF_001723915.1 Gavialis gangeticus
GTACTAGCAACAGGTGAAGGGTTACGGCTAGTGGTACACAGGAGGTCTAATGGGATTATTGTACTGGCCTTTTCAATGGTAATGGTGGGGATCCCTGTCATCTAACTCACAGGGATCCCCACCAGTATAGAAATTTGGTGGTATGGTGAGGAGGAGCAGCAGCTTCCATGGTTCCAGGAACAACAGAAATTGCTACTGTGGACCAGGTTATGCTGTTCCGTAAGCTGGATCTGGCCCATGGACTGGCCTGGCACCATGCATTTGGCTTGCAGGGCCAGCAGATGATTTGGACACCACTGTCTAAGAAGATTTGTACCCAACTGCACCCTGATCAATCATTTTGCTTGTATCCCTTTACCCTTTTTAAAAAACTGTTATGGCCCTTACAGAAGTAATAGTGTCTTCTTCTATATTAGTATTAGTGGTAAAACAATCCCTGATCCTGACTTTAGCCTTTGGTTCTTTCCACAATAAATTTTAAAACTTGATACCACCCATTATTTTTTGCAAAAATATATTAACGTTTCATAGATTTCATAGACATTAGGGCTAGAAGGGACC
>NW_017729033.1:15536944-15552986 GCF_001723915.1 Gavialis gangeticus
CTTTACAGTGGATGGTGAAGGTGACCAGCTCATGGTCGCTGTCACCCAGCTTCCTATCAATCACTAGGTCGCCAGTTAGGTCATCCCCAGTAGCCAGTACCAGGTCGAGCAACGCTTTAGCTCTCATTGGGATATTACATCAGGATATTAAGAAAGATATTAAGTTCGTCCTATTAAGAATTACGTACGTAAAATTTTTACACTACTGTTCTATTTAAAATATTTTCAGTTTCTGCAAATGTAAATGCCAGTCCTGGCAAAAAAAAATTGTCATTTTGGTCATTTGTATAATTTACTTAACTTCCCACCTTGCACACACATATATACTGGTGGTAATCTCATTGCACTCTGCTTTGTTTAACCACCAAAAGACTCTTCTGCTGTAGTTCTATGAAGAAAACTGGATGAAAGTAACAGAAAAAAAAAACCGACCAGCTGTAACCACTGACCTAACACAATGTTAATCATAAGTGTTACCCAATTGTTGCCTCTACAGCAGCTACTTTGAAATAAACACATCAGCTTGTTTATGCTAACTGGTCTTTGTTCCAAATCTCATTAAAACATATTGTCCTATTTGTTTTTATTGGCAACAAGTTGTCACAAGTTAAAACAAAACAAAAGCAAAAAAGTCCCCAAACCTTCATTCATTAAAATTAAATGATCATGTTATTAACATAGGTTTAATTTTAAACCAATTACCAGGGAATGTAAAGTGTAATAAAAGTAAAACAAAGAGGAAATGATGATATGGGAAGTGTTTTCAGGCAAAAGCCTTATAATTACTTGAGCATCAGTTACTACAATTAGTAAGCCACAACATGAATAATTTAATTTTAGAATTTGACAAAAAAGACAAGGCAGACTGTCTGATGAATTAAGACTCATACCACAAAACACCAAACAGTATTTAATAGTAGTTGCTGTAGTTCAGTATTGCAAGACAAAAATGGATTCCAAATAACCTAAGAAAATACACTGAAGGCAGCACATTAACAAGCATTTCCTACAAAGGCATTTGGTGTTTAAGCAGCAATGATGTATAAAGCCCATTTTTAATTTGTTAACAGTTTCTAAAGATTTCAAAATATGCATTGTTGGGAAAAGAATACGAAGGAGCTTTTCTTTATCTTCAAATACAAGAGTGATTTTGGTGTTTGAAAACATTTTTCAAACAATACACTGTCTTTCTGTGAAAATATTTTGACTTATACTGAGAGTTAGGCAAAACAGGAGAAAGGAAGGGAGAGGGTCTCCATTCAGAGTTTTCACTGCATACTGTTTAAATTCATCAAATTCAAATCAGGATAATTAGCAAGGATAGCAACTTGAATATCCAGTTTTCAAATTTGATAGCAAAAGCTATGGAGGTTCATGGATAAGCAGAAGCTGCCTGAACATGAGGCAATCAGGTATCTGGAAAGGAGGTCACAAAAATAATTCAAGTGCATGGTTGACCTCCCAAGAAATGAGAGAATGGGAAAACTCCTTTCTAGATAAGACGACCTGAAGGCTCACTCTCTATATAACTAAGGGACCCCTTGGGAATTAAAAAAAACAATCAAACCTGTCATAGTCAAACTTAAATGGCTATGAGTGGAAGCCATCATTCCCTTAGCCTCATTGAAATGAGAGACTTTACTCAAACTGATAAAGCTTTCACTAAACTTTAGTACAGAGGCCACGGCTTTCTGAAAGATGTCTAGGCTTTTAGGTCTTAAACAAAATAAGTCTTTAGTAAGAAGGTTAAAGTATAAGCTGTTCAGGGCACAGGGCACATTTTGTTTAGTTTATATTTGGAAACAGAAGACTGCCTTGAGCACATGGTAATGGTTCATACAAAACCCAGAGGATGATCTCCTCTTCAGACTCCTTATTGCCTCTTTCAACTATATAAAAGAATTTGCAAAGCTAGCCAAAGTGGGAAGATGGAAAATGGAAAAGCAAGCAAAGTGGGGAACAAAGTCGCACAGTAACAGTTACCAACTACCTAAGTACTGGAGTATATTCTGCTACAAGTGTCTTCCTTCAATGGAAAACCAGAACTAGGATAAAAGTTAGAAAATTCTGTTCATCCAGGTACTTAATTCCACAATTCATTGCCATTATTTGTGAATGATGTTCAAAACTGCATGTCAGTCCCAGGACAACCTACAGACAGATTCACTATTTCATTCCCTCCCCTCCCCCCCAGCCACTATTTCAAGCATCCTTTTTTTTGGTTTACATGAACATGGATGAATCATGTGCCAAGAGATAAAAAGAGTCCATTCTTAGCACTCATGGAAGCAAATTCCACGGCCCTGTGCATACATGAAAGAAAAAAAATACTCTTCTTATTGCTGATAACTACATAATACCAAATGATCACAGGCATTTGTACCTGGAAAGAAGCAACATTCCTGAGATAGCTCAGGCAAGATCTAGATGGAATTCCAGAGGGAAACCCGTGTAGTGGTTGGAGAGCTGAGATAGTATGCCTTTGACAATCGGAGTTATCATGTTTTGAAACAGCAGCAGCGTTTTTAGTGTCTGTAGTTTTTAGTGTACCTGTAGGTACCCAGGTAATGATGTACCTTGGTAGGAGTCACCAATGCATTATCACCAAAGTCAAAACCATGTCGCATGACCTAGCATACTGTCATAAGTAGCTGCAAATAGAAGGCAGTGTTTTTAGCAGCTCTTGCTGTTTGAATACCCAATGTCAGAGAAGTGTCCAGAGGGACTCACAGGCTGTATACTTCATGTTTACAAAGGAGATGTCATCTACTGGGGATGAAGACCTTCTTTGCCATGATTATTTCCACTGACTGTCAGTTTAGAGGCAGAAGAGATGCAGCAGTCAAAATTTACTGTACTAAAAATGCAATCGTAGACTTCTGAAATCTAGAGCGTCTATGCACTATTGGCTTTAAAAGCAGAAAACAGCAGAAACTGGAAATGGAATCTTGTCTAATATAGTATCAAACAAAAATGATACACACAAACACCAAAATGTGAAATTATAGGATAAATAAACTATTAGCATTCCCCAAGAACACTCTTATCATTTCTTGAGTTTGCAAGTTTTCTTGCATTTGAAGAAAACTCAGAGTTATGATTATAACCTCTTGTGCTTGTCCTTTGATGCCCAACAGGATTTCTTCCCAGGAGAGGGTATACTCGTTCCCTGGTACATCAACAGCTTGCTGGTTCATGTGTCTGTGTGAGTGCTTTAATTTCTCCCCTGCCATGTCTTTGGTGTTATAGAAAATAGTCTGATCTTCAATGCCCTCATACAGCCCTCACGCAGATGCCCTGTGTCCCATGTCTCGGGGCTCTGCTTCCCTTACACCCTGCCTGGCACCTCCCAGATGACAAAACACAGGTAAAGGATGTTCCGAAAATTTTCTCAAAGTCCTTTTCTGGTGTTGGGGATAAAATAAATGAAACCCTTAGCACCAGTGTATCTCCTCTGCTCAGGAGGTAAAAAGTTCATATCCAAAAGCAGTCTATATGCTGAGGCTAGGGAAAGTTGCCTCTTCTTTCCCTCTGCTTAGCCTTCTTACTCACAACTTTCTGTCTTGCCCGCAGGTTATTCTAGCCCGTTAAAGCCCGCCTCCAGTATTCATCACTGAGGAAAGCCAGTCCCCACCTTCTGGTAAGTAGTCCAGCCCCTCCAAGCCAGCTTCTATGAGAGCTGCTTGCTGCTACAGTTCCTACCATTCACCCCTGCTGAGGCAATCCCTCAGGCATGTGGCTGCCACTGTAGCGCCGCAGCCACTTCTGGTCCTCCCGAATGCCTGATCCAGGCAGTTTAAGCTCTGCCATCACATTACGCCCCTCCCGTCAGGATTGTCGAGTCCTCATAAGCTGGGCTTGACCTGGGGCTGGCATCCCCTGGCACACCAAGTGTACTTACAGGTTGTGATCTGGAAGCCTCAACCCAACTGCGTGTGCGGCCTATTGAGCTCCGCTGCCTTGTGGACAAAAGGAAAAACTTACCATATTTACTCAACTACAAGATGAGGTTTCCCCATTCCCCCCCAATCAGCATGGGAGGAAATCTTATATTCACATACAAGGAAACCTTACTAAATATGTAGACTATCATTAAACTGCTGACAAAAGGAACATGTGCTTAGTAGTGGAAACCAATCCTGAAGTTGATTAAATACAGCCAACACTGAACAACCAACTTTAAAACATATGGCCTATAAGAGGCAAACATACTGATGGCAACCTATCACAGAGATAAATTAATGCAGCCCAACTGAATAAGATATGTGGTAGAGCCCATTGTGCTCACTCCCTCTCAGCACTGACTCTTTTTCAAGTCATGGTGAGCCACTACACTGAACAAGTTTCAACTTCCTCTTCATTCCCACACCAAAGCAATGTCTTTCTTTCCCATTTCCAATGCTTCTTGGTTCTTCACCAGCCTTAATGCCTGGCAAACATCACTAAATGGGGCCCCAAACAGTTCACCCAGAATCTCTCTGTTTACAGATTAATAGATTGTAAGGCTGGAAGGAACCTCAGAAAATCACTGGCTCCAACCCCCTACACCAAGCAGGAAAGACAACTGGGGTCATGTGACCCCAGCAAGGTGACCATCCAGTCTCTTGAAGATTTCCAGAGTAGATGATTGTACCACCTCTGGAGGGAGCTTATTCCAGAGTCTGGACACCCAGCCTGTTGCCCCCTCTCTGTTAGTTGCATATGATTAGTGTGGCCCTGCCTTCCATGAGGTAGAGCCACAAATTTGCCCTGCACCTCAGCTGCAAATACATTTTTTGAAGATCCCAGGACTCATGACAAAAACACCAGGTCCCAACTGAGTGGAGAGCTAATTAGCACATGAATCCTTTGTTGGGAGTACCTGAAGTACACATGCATAATGAACAATGCTGAGCTGCAGGGTCACCATAGCTTGAAATGCCTTTGACTCTGCTGGAGCCCAGCTTAGTGTACTATAAGATAAATCATGAGCCTTTTGGCTTTCGACTAATATCATGTATAGTTTGTACTATATAAAGGTAGGTACAAAAATGCTGCTTAAAAGAATGTTTCTGGTGTACCTGCACTAAAACTTACATCAGCTTCCACAAGTGGTAAAATACTCAATTTTTGAAAAACTATGCCTATGGGTACTTGTAATAATTCGCCTATATATAAATTACTAAATTTATGTTTATTTCAAGTTTTCAAATCTGCCCCCTCACTTCCATGAGCTCAGAGAAAGCAGGGTCTGACACTAATGAGAAGTGGTTGCAGGGGAAAGAAGTGGTAGAAGGCAGAGGGCAAGGGGGCTATCTGACTCTCCAGATTTATTTTCCCTGCTGTAGCAATGGGAGGGGGACAAATTCTAGGCAAGCCTCTAATAATTGGATTCTGTATCTGGAAAGCTACAACAGATTTCTGAATTTTGCATATACAGAATCTAATTATTAGGAGTTTGTCTTGTATTCAAGTAAATACAGTATGTAAACTTCATAAATGTGACAAGAGTATAGAGCAATGCATCTTGCACCTGACAAATCAGCAGATAAAGAGTCAAGCAAAGAGAAAGATACAGCAATGTGTGTGTTCATGGTAGAATTTTGAGACAAGATGTTATGGGGAAGAATAATTCAAATAATGTGTTTATATCTTGGCAAAAAGCCATGAGAGCAAAACCTATGGTGGAATTAGTGTATGGAGTTTTAAAGACCTACAGGAGTAATTAAATTTCTGTTAATCAGCTCAATCTGAAGACAAGATTATAAAAGATCTCTTCAGGATAAGTTAAGTGAGTTCCTTCCAATTTAGGCTGCCGTATCTTATATATAAAATTCCTTGGGACAACAGAATAGAAAAAGTACAGGAGCAAATGCTAGTACTGAGGAACAGAAACATAACTGAGCATATAGTCTGATTGAACTATATTCCTCTCTTTTTTCAAGCTGATGGCTTGAATAAAGTGGCATCATTCTTGATATATGTGGAAGAACTTTGATCGCTAGCTTATTTTTTAGGGCCAAACAAACCACTGTCAACAATTCCAAAAAGTATTTCAGGTAGGTCCAGCAGATCATTATGGGCTATAAAAAATAAATGTTAATAAAAATATTCAGAGTATAAAATCTGGCAGAGTTAGCTCAAATGTTTTAGATCAAGAAGAGATAGTAAAATCTGAACTTTACAATTTTCAAGAATTGTAAAAATGCATATGAAGTAGGGAACGATACTATGAAAAAGTATGAAAATGCACACAATTTAATTCTAAGTGATTCCTGTAGCGCAGAAACTGGATTTAAAAAAAAAAATTGACTTTGGATATACAAAGGTATGTAGAGCAGGGAGGTATCCATACAAACAATTCTCCATGCCACAGGCTGCTGTCAGGACAGGAGTTACAGATACATCAGTTTTATGAGGCTCTCAGGATCAGTTTAACAATACAGCCAACACCAACTGAAAAAAGGTGAAAAATAAAACCCCATGTAAAAGTTGAATATAATAAATAAGAAAATTAAATAAATATTCAGAGAAAAACAGACTTAACTGCTGTGAAATACAAGTCATAGTAACTTACTGCAACACAGGATTCTGTGTGCACATGAAAAAAGCAAAATGAAAAAATAAAATTTGAAAGTCACAGGAAAAGTTTCTTATGGTAAATAGAGCTCTATGGTGGTCTTTTCAAAATTCAGCATTTCAAATATTAACAGTGGACAGTAAAACAACAGTACTTGAGAGATGTGTGAGGAACAAAAGGATTTGGGGCCCAAAATAAAAAATGCCATCTCCTAATGGGATACATTTAAAGTAGTAACCCTGTAGAACTCATTGAAATTCAACATGATGCATTAGGTTCAACTGTAACTAGAATTTCAGAAAATAAATTAACACTGTAGTACCTGAAATCTGATTTCTTAATTCTGAATTTTAATGAATTATTCAGTTGTTTTGGTTAGAAAGATCTCCACTGGTACCAAACTTAAAAAAAAAACATTAAAGAATTTCAGAGAGGAGGAAAAGAAACAGAATTCTTACAATGCATGGCTCAAAAATGTGATTTTATAACTGGAAAAACAATTTTGTGCCAAAGTTTTACAGGAAGGCATTTTTTCATATAAAGACCCATTTCATTCTAATAATTTCTCAGGAAAAGACTAGTTCGTTTTTCCTTAAAAATCAAACAGGACATGGTATAAAATTATCAACTCTGCCTATGAGATACTGAAAAAGTTTGTTACAAAAGTTGGCTTTCTTAAAAAGTTTAGTTAAAATCAAGGTACAGTGAACAGAATAAACAAGAGACATCTGATGCCAAAAGACAGAGATGTGTCCCTGTTATGTCCTAAAAAACATATGATTGGCCAAAGGGAAAAAGATGTTTGAACATCAAGCACCTAAGGATTCAGCACTCAACCAACTTTGCCTTACCATTAGATGTCACTACAGGCAAAGGGAAACTGCACAGGGAGGTTTAGCAAATTTCAGGGATCAACAGATTAGTCACAAATAAAATGTAAACTCCTTGAATGTAGTGTTGCAACAGAGAAAGATATATTCATATTAATGAAAAAGAGCTCTAAAACGCATAACAAAATTATATGAGGAATACCACAATAAGGGAGCAAAATTGTTAACTCTCAAAATGATTTAATACCTAAAGGCCACAATGGAACATTCTGGGCGTGTCTACACATTCATTAATGCACCATAATTATGGTGCATTAAGTTTAGTACTTGGACAACCAAGTATTGAATCAATGCACAATAACTCGCACTATTGCCTGTGCACAGTTTTTTTAGTGATACTTACTGCACAGTAGCCTAATAACACTGCTCAGTAGTGTATTAGCATGGGTTTTGCTGGGCACACTACTGCACAGTGTTATTAGGCTATTGCTCACTAAGCATCTTGTGTAGATGCACCCTCTGGTGATTTAGTTGACCTTTTCTATAACACGTTAGGACTTTCCCAAAATAATTTCTATCTGAATATGAGTACATTTTTTAGAAAACCAGACAGTCTTGATTTAAAAATTACCAGTGATGAAAGAACTAACTAGCATCCTTAAGCCACTAGTTTATTACCTTCACCATTAAAAATGAGTGGCTTATTTCTAGTTTGAATTTAACTAGCTTCAACTTACAACCACTAAGTTTGCTGTTTCTCCTGTATTATAAAGACCTCTAATTTATCTTCTCTATGTAGATACTTATGGATTACAATCGAGTCAAACCTCAATTTTCTGTTTGAGGTTCTTTCGTTCTAAGGCATATTTTGAACTCTTTAATCACCGTAACTATGGCTCTGAACTTCTGCAATTTAGTAAGATCCTTCTTGAAGTCTAGTTCTCAGAAGGAGAAAGCATTCTAAAAGCAGCTACACCACTGTTCAATACAAATATAAAATAACCTTGCTACTCCCAACTCAATTTTCCTTCTTATACATCTAAGGATTTCAATAACTCTATTGGCCATGTTCTTGCATGAGCAACTCATTTTCACTTGATTATCAGGGGTTTTCAGAGATGTTGCTTCCCAAGATGGAGTTCTCTAATCCTCTAAGTACAACTAACATTTCTTTATGTATCATCTTTACATATGCACTTTTTAAAACAAATTGCTTCCTTACAACACTCTTAACAAGGACTTAAGAGGACTGTGCACCAATGACCTATCCTCCTCCATGTTTATCATTCTTCCAGCTCTTTTGTCATTAGCACTTACCACTAGATTTCATAGACATTAGGAGCCGGAAGGGACCTCATGAATCAGGTCCAGCCCTCCCGCCATAGATGGGAAGTCAGCTGGGATCAAGTGACCCGAGCAAGAAATAAATCCAGCCATTTTTTGAAGGAGTCCAGAGTAGGTGCTTGCATCACCTCTGCGGGGAGTTTGTTTCCTGGACACATGCACCGTAAAGAACATTTTTCGTATATCAAGTCTAAATCCTCCTTCCTGGAGTTTATGGACATTAGACCTTATTATCCCTTGGGGAACTCTGGTAAACAGGTGTTCTCCCAGGTCCCCTCCTATGAAGTTCTAGGCTGCCACCAAGTCCCCCCTAAGACTTCTCTTCTCCAGACTGAAGAGTCCCAAGTCCCTCAGCCTCTCCGTGTACGGCCTTCCCTCCAGGCCTTGGATCATATGGCTGGCATTCAGAAGCTTGCCTTCTGTTAGTCTGGCATTGATGGATCCTTTGGCAATGTTCTCCAGGATTTTTCCAGGGACAGACGTCAGACTGACTGGTCTATAGTCCCTCGGTCATCCCTCCTCTCTTTTTGGTAGAAAGGGACCACACTGGCTCTTTTCCAGTCATCCAGGACCTCATCCAAGCACCCTGATTTTTCAAATAGCCCTGCCAAGGGGGATGCAATGTCTGCCAGCTCTTTGAAGACCCTTGGGTGCATTCCATCTGTGAATGTCCAGTTTCTCAAAGTGTTCCCTCATCTGATCCACATCAATTTTGGGCCCGTTACACGCTTCTGAATTGGCTTCTGCCATTCCTGGCAGCGTGATTCTCTTGGGAGGGTAAAAAACTGATGCAAAAAAGTCATTTAGGAAATTGGCATTTTCTTGGGCATCTGATGTCAGCTGCCCTGTTGGATCTCTCAGGGGCCCAATACTATCCTTGCTTTTTTTTCTAGTTCCCACTTATCCAAAGAAGGACTTTTTGTTGTCCTTGATCCCCATAGCTAGCCTAAGTTTGATTTGTGCCTTGGCTTTTCTCGACCACTTTCTGCAGTTGTCAGCAAGTGCAGAGTAAACCTCTTTGGTAATGCTTCCTGTTTTCCAGCTGGTGTAGGCTACTCTTTTGAGCTTAATGAGGTCCAACAGTTCCTTATTGAGCTATGGTGGCTTCCTTGCCCATTGACTGCATTTCTTGCGAGAAGGGATAGCTTTGCCCTGTGCTTCAAGGATGTCACTAATGTTTTAATACTTTCTTCCAGGTCATTATAAAACAATGCAAGTCCAAGAACCAACTGATGAAGAACTGCACTAAAAAACAAAACCACTTAATGAAGACTTCCTGTTTCATAGTTTCATAGTGTTTACAGTTATCTTTGGAGAATATGATCTCATAAGGATCACAGAGACCTGGTGGGACTCCACCTATGACTGGACCACAGGCATAGGGGGGAACACCCTGTAAAGGAGGGATCATGTTGGGAAGAAGGGCAGTGGAGTTGCTCTCTATGTGAAGGAACATTCCACCTCCCTAGACAGGAAGATTGGAAACAAAGAAAGGCAACTTGAGACCATCTTGGCCAAGATATAGGGAGAGCACAGGGAAGGGGATTTGACCATAGGAGTTTAATACAGACTGCCAAACCAAGAAGAACAGCTCGAACAGGAATTCTGTAGAGAACTGGCAGAGGCTGCATGCTCTCGGAGCATGGTCTTCATGGGTGACTTCAACTACCCAGACACCTCATGGGATGAGCACTCAGTTAGATCCAATCACTCACAAAGCTTCCTCACTTATGTTGAGGAGACACAAGAAGTCTACGGGCCGACCAAGGGCAAGGCACTCCTAAACTTGATTCTGGCCAAAGGGGACAATCTAGTGAGCAACCTGAGGATCAAAGGGAAACTGGGCAATAGTGACCATGAGATGATCCACCATCAGGGAAATCAGCCAGTAGAGTAGAAATCCTTGATTTTAGGAAAGCTGACTTCCACAAGCTTAGGTGATTGGTTGGCGAGGCCCTGCAGGACCATGGTGTGATGAGGAAGGGAGCACAAGGCGAGCGGTTGTTCCCCAAGGAAGTGATCCTAAAAGCTCAAAGAAAGTCCATTCCCTTTCATAAGAAAGGCAGCAAAAAGGCTGGGAGACCCCCAACAGGGAAGTCATGGACCTCCTAAAGTTAAATCAAGAAGCCTACAGAGGATGGAAGTCAGGAATAACTGCCAAACAGGAGTACTTGGCAACAGCCCTCAACTGTAGAGAACAGATCATGACAGCAAAAGCACGAACCAAATACAGATTGGCAACCAGAATCAAGGAGAACACACAGTCCTTCTTTAAATATGTAGACAGTCAGAGAAAAAAAATAAGGGAAGCATAAGGCCCCTGATGGGTGAAATGGGATGGCTGATAATCGACACTCGGGAGAAAACCGAACTCCTGAATAAATACTTCATGTCGGTATTTCACCAGTCCAAGGGTGTTAGCCTGCTTGACAGGATACAGGATAATCATTGTAGGGGTGACCACCCTCCCACAGTTGGCATAGATCTTGTGAGGGAGCACCTGCAAAGGCTAAATATCTACAAATCAGCAGGACCAGATGAACTACACCCAAGAGTGCTAAAAGAACCGTCCAACATCATTGCGTGGCATATGGTAAAATTATTTGAAGGCTTGTGGCACTCAGGAGAGGTCCCAGAAGATTGAAAGAAGGCCAATGTAGTGCCTATCTTTAAGAAAGGGAGAAATAAGGACCTGGGAAATTACAGGCTAATCAGTTTGACCTCAATCCCTGGTAAAATCCTGGAGTAAATTATCAATGAATCTATTACAGACAGGCTAGCAGAAGGCACTATTCTGAAGGATAGCCAACATGGCTTCGTTACAGGCAGGTTATGGCAGACCAACTTCATTTCCCCATGATCAGGTAACTTGCCACCTGGATGGGGAAAAGAGGTTGATGTCATATACACGGTCTTCAAAAAGACCTTTTCATAGATTCATAGATTAAGGGTCGGAAGGGACCTAGTAGATCTTCTAGCCCGACCCCCCGCCAGGGCGGGAGAACAACAAAAAACCCCAAAAAGAGAAATGGGACTCAAACGAGTCCAGCCAGGTAGGCATCCAGCCTCTTCTTAAAGACCCCCAGGGTAGGGGCCAGCACCACTTCCCTTGGAAGTTGGTTCCAGCTCCTAGCCGCCCTAACTGTGAAGTAGTTTTTGCGGATGTCCAATCTATACCTCCTCTCCATCAACTTGTGCCCATTACTCCTTGTTATGCCAGCGGGCGCTAGGGGAAACAGCGTCTCCCCCAAACCCTTCTGGTCCCCCCTAGTGAGTCTATAGACAGTCACCAGGTCCCCCCTCAGCCTTCTCTTGTGGAGGCTGAATAGGTTCAGGTCCCGCAGTCTCTCACTGTAGGGTCTGCCCTGTTGTCCCTGGATCATGCGGGTGGCCCTCCTCTGGACCCTCTCCATGTTGTCCACATCCCTCTTGAAATGGGGCGCACAGAACTGGACACAATACTCCAGCTGTGGCCTGACCAGCGTCGCATAGAGGGGGAGGATCACCTCCTTGGCTCTACTCGAGATGCACCTGTGGATGCACGACAAGGTCCGGTTAGCCCTGCCAACCATGACCTCGCATTGTCGGCCCATGTTCATCTTGGAGTCAATAATGACTCCAAGATCCCTTTCTGCCTCCGTGCTCTCGAGTAAGGAGTTCCCCATTGTATAAGTGTGCTGCTGGTTCCTACTGCCCAAGTGCAGCACCCTGCACTTGTCCGTGTTAAAACGCATCCTGTTCCTGTTAGCCCACCCCTGTAACCTATCCAGATCCCTCTGCAATCTCTCACTCCCTGCTAGCGTGCTCACCTCCCCCCAGATTTTGGTGTCATCAGCGAATTTAAACAGGTTACTTTCCACCCCATCATCCAGATCGCTTTTACCTGGTCTCCCATGAAAAAATTGGGAAAATGCTTCCTAGACTACTTTGAGGTCTAGTAGTTAGGTAACTAGCTCCATGGCAGGACCCAGAGATTACTGATTGATGGAACTGAGTCATCATGGCAGAGGGTAACCAGTGGCACCCCCCCAGGGTTCAGTACTTGGACCAGTGCTTTTCAACAAGTTCATCAATAATTTGGATTTGGGTATTAAAAATGAACAAGCAAAGTTTGCCGACAACACCAAACTATGGGGAAGCATAGTCACACTCCAAGACAGGCGGGCAATACAGGCTGACCTGGACAGGCTCACAAGGGGGGTGGACTTCAACCTGCTGTCATTTAATACAGAGAAATGTAAAGTGCTCCATCAGGGAAAAAGTCATCCATAACACACTTACAGACTCAGAAGTGCTATGATTGCTAGCACCACATCTGGGTGACATGATGGACAACAAAATGAACATGAGCCACCAATGCAATGCCATAGCTGGCAGAGTTAATCAAACACTGGCATGCATCTACCAAGGAATCTCGAGCAAGGCTAAGGATGTCATCCTCACTCTACCTGGCCTTGGCGAGACCACAGTTGGAGTACTGCATCCAGTTCTGGGCACCACATTTCAGGAAGGAAGTGGAGAAGCTCGAGATAGTCCAAAGGAGGGCTACACATATGGTTAGAAGCCCAGAGACCAGGTCAGATGAGGACAGTCTGAAAGACTTCAGACTATTCAGCCTGGAGAAGAAAAGACTCAAAGGGGATTTGGTGGCAGCCTATAAGTATGTCAAGGGCATACATCAGGGCCTGGGGGAACATCTATTCACCAAAGCCTCCCAGGGGAGAACAAGAAATGATAGGCACAAGCTGATTGAGGATCACTTCAGGCGAGATGTAAAAAAATTTGCTTTACAAGTTGGGTGCCGAGGGTTTGGAACAGGCTCCCCCAAGAGGTGGTACAGTCATTTATGCTGGCGATCTTCAAAAAGCATCTTGATGCCCATCTTGCTAGGATCTTCTGACCCCAGCAGTCTTTCCTGCTCAAGTGCAAGGAGGGCTGGACCCAATGATCTGTAAGGTCCCTTCCAAGCCCCTCACAGTAACTATGAAACCTTTCATAGCCAATTTTAAAGCTACAGTGTATACCATGCTAATTTTTCAACATTCTAGCTTAAGCAAAATGGCACATGAAACCAAGGAAAATATCTTTCCAGGTGTAGTTTATTATTTACCTGCTATATAAGCCATTTTAATGTAACCAAAAGGATTTATCTTCCATAGCAAACAATAGTAAAAAAACATTATTAACACCAGGTATGTCAAAAACATGCTGGAGTGGAGGGTATGACAATATTACCTGCAACAATTAAGAAGTTTTTGCATGATCTGCTCTTTACCATATGAGCAATAGTTTTTACGGACTATATGACTATACCAGTAACACGGTTGATGAAATTTCATTATTACAAACGTCTATGTCTGTGGACAAAGAGGTTGAGAAATACCCGTGGAAATTACGGTTGCTAGGTCAACTGAAGAAAAGTTCCATTTAGCTAGTATATGCATTCACTAAAAATAACCAATAGCTATTTGAGACATCTCAGTATAAGAAAAAATAGGATTCTTCTAAAGTTAAATTAAGATTTCATAGATTTCACAGACTTTAGGGCTGGAAGGGACCTTGAAGATCATGAAGTCCAGCCCCCTGCCCCAGGGCCAGGAAGTCAGTTAGGGTCAAAGGATCCCAGCAAGATAAACATCCAAATGTTTCTTAAAAGAGTCCAGAGTAGATGCCTGCACCACTTCTGGAGGCAGCCTATTCCAGACCTTGGAGGCTCGGACAGTAAAGAAGTTTTTCCTTATGTCCCCCCTAAAATGGTCACAGAGGAGTTTATGACCATTGGTCCTTGTTATCCCTTGGGGCGTTCTGGTGAACAGGCATTCCCCCAGATCTTGATGCACACCCCTTATGTACTAATAGGCAGCCACCAGATCCCCCCTGAGCCTGCACTTTTCCAGGCTGAAGAGTCCCATGGCTCTCAGCCTCTCATCATAAGGCCTGTTCTCCTGCCCTCTGATCATGTGTGTGGCTCTCCTCTGGACTCTCTCAAGCTTCTCCATATCCTTCTTGAATTGTGAAGCCCAGAACCGGATCCAGTACTCCAGTTGCAGCCTCACCAAAGCCGAGTACAGTGGGAGGATGACATCCTGAGATTTACTTGAGAAGCATCTATGGATGCAAGCCAGAGTTTCATTTGGTTTACCAGCTGTGACACCACATTGGTAGCTCATGTTCATCTTGTGGTCAGTCATTAACTCCAAGTCTATTTCAGCCATGGTGCTAGCGGTGTAGCACTGCTGAGCCTATAAGCATGCTGCGGGTTCCCACTCCACACACCCCCTCCCCCCCGAGGTGGATTACCTTACATTTTTCGGTATTGAACATCATCAGGTTTATATCCACCCGCTTACTAAGCTTATTCAAATCAGCCTGGATCACTAGCCTATCCTCAGGTGTGGATGCTATGCCCCAAAGTTTAGTGTCATTGGCAAACTTGGCCAGGCTGAACAGAATCTAAAATCTTATGGCACCTATACATGTTTGGTGAGGCTGCTCTGGTGCGCTATAATCACAGCGCATCAGAGTAGACTTGGTAATTAACATGCTCCAGCAGACTCCAGCATCTTGTGCATTAGTGACCCTGCACTGAAAAATGGCAGCGCCGGGGGTGGGGCTTTAACTAAAGCTCATTTGACAAGCTTTAATTAAAGCCCCCTGCTGCCATTTACAGCACGGAGACACTGATACATGAGGCTCTTGGAGCCACTCTAATTAGAGCACCCCCCGCATACACACACACACACTCCTGAAGCATGTGTATAAATGCCCTTGGAACTGAAGAGTTTCAAATGATGTGATCTAGTCCCAGCTTTGTCATTCACTGTTAGACCATAGACTTTCCACCCAATTTCTTCCCTCACTCAAAACACATAAAACAAAAACAATGTATAATACTAATCTACTACATGAAGTTGATGTGAGCCTAACTAATATTTTATAAAGCATATCAAGGTTCTCAGACGAAAACCAATAAAGAGTATTAGATATGTAGGTTTTAGGAACAACAGGAAGAAAAGCTGAGTAAAGTGTTTAAAAATCACTTCAATATTTCTGAGGTCTGAAATGATGGAAAATTAAATTTAAATTATAAAATCAATTTCTCAATTATTCTTCAATATGTTCAAGAAGTGCTGAAAGGTTGCATCTCTTCCATATAATTAGATTACTGGCAGACAGTAACTGTAAATGGTGATCTAAATAAAACCTTGGTGATCTTGGAGAAAGATCTCAGAAGACAGCATTAAAATTACTCGCTCCCTACAAAAGGTAATTGTGAGATTAGATTTTTAAGAATGCGATAAGCTTGCAT
>NW_017729033.1:15557986-15570127 GCF_001723915.1 Gavialis gangeticus
ATGCCTGCACCACTTCTGGAGGCAGCCTATTCCAGACCTTGGAGGCTCGGACAGTAAAGAAGTTTTTCCTTATGTCCCCCCTAAAATGGTCACAGAGGAGTTTATGACCATTGGTCCTTGTTATCCCTTGGGGCGTTCTGGTGAACAGGCATTCCCCCAGATCTTGATGCACACCCCTTATGTACTAATAGGCAGCCACCAGATCCCCCCTGAGCCTGCACTTTTCCAGGCTGAAGAGTCCCATGGCTCTCAGCCTCTCATCATAAGGCCTGTTCTCCTGCCCTCTGATCATGTGTGTGGCTCTCCTCTGGACTCTCTCAAGCTTCTCCATATCCTTCTTGAATTGTGAAGCCCAGAACCGGATCCAGTACTCCAGTTGCAGCCTCACCAAAGCCGAGTACAGTGGGAGGATGACATCCTGAGATTTACTTGAGAAGCATCTATGGATGCAAGCCAGAGTTTCATTTGGTTTACCAGCTGTGACACCACATTGGTAGCTCATGTTCATCTTGTGGTCAGTCATTAACTCCAAGTCTATTTCAGCCATGGTGCTAGCGATGTAGCACTGCTGAGCCTATAAGCATGCTGCGGGTTCCCACTCCACACACCCCCTCCCCCCCGAGGTGGATTACCTTACATTTTTCGGTATTGAACATCATCAGGTTTATATCCACCCGCTTACTAAGCTTATTCAAATCAGCCTGGATCACTAGCCTATCCTCAGGTGTGGATGCTATGCCCCAAAGTTTAGTGTCATTGGCAAACTTGGCCAGGCTGAACAGAATCTAAAATCTTATGGCACCTATACATGTTTGGTGAGGCTGCTCTGGTGCGCTATAATCACAGCGCATCAGAGTAGACTTGGTAATTAACATGCTCCAGCAGACTCCAGCATCTTGTGCATTAGTGACCCTGCACTGAAAAATGGCAGCGCCGGGGGTGGGGCTTTAACTAAAGCTCATTTGACAAGCTTTAATTAAAGCCCCCTGCTGCCATTTACAGCACGGAGACACTGATACATGAGGCTCTTGGAGCCACTCTAATTAGAGCACCCCCCGCATACACACACACACACTCCTGAAGCATGTGTATAAATGCCCTTGGAACTGAAGAGTTTCAAATGATGTGATCTAGTCCCAGCTTTGTCATTCACTGTTAGACCATAGACTTTCCACCCAATTTCTTCCCTCACTCAAAACACATAAAACAAAAACAATGTATAATACTAATCTACTACATGAAGTTGATGTGAGCCTAACTAATATTTTATAAAGCATATCAAGGTTCTCAGACGAAAACCAATAAAGAGTATTAGATATGTAGGTTTTAGGAACAACAGGAAGAAAAGCTGAGTAAAGTGTTTAAAAATCACTTCAATATTTCTGAGGTCTGAAATGATGGAAAATTAAATTTAAATTATAAAATCAATTTCTCAATTATTCTTCAATATGTTCAAGAAGTGCTGAAAGGTTGCATCTCTTCCATATAATTAGATTACTGGCAGACAGTAACTGTAAATGGTGATCTAAATAAAACCTTGGTGATCTTGGAGAAAGATCTCAGAAGACAGCATTAAAATTACTCGCTCCCTACAAAAGGTAATTGTGAGATTAGATTTTTAAGAATGCGATAAGCTTGCATCTAATATGGAAGCAAAAAACTACAAGGTATTTGGGGTAGTTGACAGTAGGGATGTGCAAAATGGGCTGTATTCAATTCGGATTCAGCCCGAATTGCGGACAGCAATTCGATTATTTGATTCAGATCACTGTCCTGATTCGATTCAGCCAAATCCAAATCTGAAGATTTGATGCTCTTCTGGCGAATCAGCAATTCAGCCATAGACACCACTTTAAGTGTTTTTTCTAGATTCCCTGAGGTACTAGGCACAGCTCGTGAATGCTGCAATGCTGGGGTGGATACAGAGGCCCACAGGAGTGCTGGGGGGGCGCGGGGGACATATGTTCTGCGGCGAACCCAGAAGCAGACTGGAAGTACTTCTGGTTCACTTCCGGGTTTGCTGCCGAGCACATGGGAGACACCCCCCCTACGCCCTCCTGGCTCAGCGATTGGCTGCGAGGGAACCCCAGATGCCTCCCCAGACCCAGGAGACACCAGCTACCAAGCCAGGGGGGCAGGGGAGGGATCTCCAAACACTCCCTGGCGGACCCAGAAGTGGACCGGAAGTGATTCTGGTCCACTTCTGGGTCCGCTGCCAAGTGCACTGGGGACACCACCATGCTCCAATGGGACACTACATCCGCCCCAGCATATAAGCATTCATGAGCTGCCTGGTACCTTGAGGTATGTAGAAAAAACATTTAAAGCTGCGTCTATGTCCAAATCTTTCTGAATCAACTTGGAGGGTTCCAATTTGATTTGGAGAGATTAAAGGGTTTCCTGATTCCATTCAGATTCAGGAATTTGGCTGCTGAATCGGGCCAAATCTCTGCCAAATCGAATCAGCAACTGAAGCTTCGCATAGCCCTAGCTGACAGTACAAAAACCTGATTTCAGCAGGAAAGAGTTAATGCCTCTGGCTTACAAAGACCCTTTAGGAGGGTGTAGGATCAAAGAGGATGAAAGAGATCATCCTCCAGAATGCTGCTGTTAGAGAAGGTGGGGGTAGAGAAAGGAAGAGGTAATTGGGAAAGACCACTTCTTTCTCCCAGGGATTCACAGCCCCTTCAATTTGTCTTTGCAAACTGTATAAGTAGTAGTGCCCTCAGTACAAAAGGTCTTGACCTAAGCTAATTCTTTATACCTCTCAAGACCCAGTGATAAACTTCTGCATGACTCCCATAGAATCCCCAAAATTCATTCATTAAAAAAAAGAACACTGCCCAAAGTGCTGTATTTTCACTTTCCTCCACATTTAATAGATATTGAAAAGGCATATCAGTTGCTTGTACCTAAAAATGAGATCAGAGCTAATTTTAAGCACATTTTTCTCCACATCAATTTTTAAACTGATATTAAGAAGGGGAAATAGATAGACATTTGTAATATTTAATAATGGGACTCTGGTAGAAACACACCACACTTTCAAATTCTCTTTCTTCAAATATCGAACGATAGGAAGCCGATAATAAATTCAAATACAACACACAATAGACCGTATCAATATTGGGAAAAAGACTTTTAGTTACATACTTAAAATATATTTTACCGTCACATAATTTTAAAAATCATCTTTTGCAAAGTTGTCCTAATTACGAAAGCATTTTCAGTTTACAAACTCTTGTTAAATCTTAAGAGTCTGACAAATAAGGTACGCTCTAAAAAAATGTAAACAGCATGAAAATACTGATGCAGCTGCTTAAAATTGCTAGTTATTGAAAAAAAAATTAGAATGCCTGTTAGAGAAAAAAAATAGCTTGGAAACTCTTTTGTGTGTGCTAAAGCTATATTTTAATAGGGAAGAAATAATGTTTCACTTAAAAGTCATAGCATTCTATTTTTATTTTTAAGCTGTTATTAACGCTGAAGTGCTTTGTTTACATATCTACACTTGTCTAAAAGAGGTTACCTACATATTTATACCTCTATGTAAAGTATTTCTTTCATTATGTACCTTGAGGTTCAAAATGTTCTCTTGTTTGGCTCATATTTTACTAGTTGATTTATGGGTATTTACTCCATTAGTCCTGATCATGTACCATCACATGGACAGGAAGGCTAGGGACAGACATTCAAAAAGCCAGAGCCTGAATTGCTTCAATCTTTGCAGGTTAGTCTAACCTACCTAGACTGAATCAATTTGCAAGTGAACACACATTCAGGAAATTCAGGCACATGCCTGCAGTGGCTCAGACCAGAAACTGGGGAGCTCTAGAGCACGCCCTCAGCTGCAGGGAACCTGTACGTGGCCAGCCCCAGCACTAGATTCAAGTAAACTGGCCACGGAGGAGGTTTAATTCCTGCCTCCCTGTCCCAACGGCACAGACAGGTCTGGCTGAGGAGAGGTCATGGCCACACACCAGCTGGTATGGCCCTGAGGCAGAGCGGACAGAGAGGGGGTTTATTCCCCCTCCACTCCCGGAGGACCACAACCAGGGTCTGCCAGCTGAAACTGCCGCCACCACCGACCATTGCCTGCATGGAGTGAGTGGCAAAATAAGCCCCCTCCTCCAAATGCCAAACGGATGGGGGAAATAACTCCCCTTCCTGCTCCCTTGCCTAAGCAGACCAAGCTGGCCAGCTTCTGGCCATGCCTCTACCCCTGCCACTGGAGAAGCAAGGGGGGAGCCACCCTCATGGGGCAGCACCCACTCTTATGGTTTTCTGGGAGCTCAAGCCTCTTCCCGGTGGGGGACCACACTGCGGGCAGGGCAGACAGGGGCAGGCAGAGCTGCCACAGATTGTGCAGGGTCAGCAGCAGTACTGGAGCTTGGAGGGGTGGCCATAGCCCCCCAAACCCTCCCTGGCACCGCTGCTGCTTGTCCTGTGCAGTCTGCAGCAGCTCTGGCCACACAGTATTACAGTCCTCACTCCCCCCGTCATGAAGAGGCTTTCACTGCCCAGAAAACTATGACAGGGGCTGCTGCCCCATCAGGCTCCCTGCCCTCACGGCTCCCACAGCAGGGGTAGGGGTGCAGCCAAAGGCTGGGCAGCATGGCCCCCTTAGGCATCAGTATATTTGGTGAAGGGGGCAGGGAAAGGGTTTATTCTGCTTCTTGCCCCACGCAGGGAGCAGTCAGTGGTGATGGAATTGGTTGAGGCTGGCAGACCCTGGCTGCAATCCTCCAGGGGCAGAGGGGGGAATAACCCCCCTCCCTGCCCCCTCTGCCTCAGGGAGCTATGCCAACCAGTGTCTGATTACACCCCCACCTCTGCTGCTGCAGCAGTGAGGGGAAAGCGCCAGGTAGACCCTGGCTTGGGTCTATGCTGGTGGGACAGGAAGGGGGGAATTAAACCTCCTCTCTGGCTAGTTGACTTGAGGCTACTGCCAGGGCTGGCCACGCCCCTGCCACTGAAGCAGCAAGTGGAGAAATGCCTATCAAGGGCTGCTGCATGCCAGGATGCTGGGGGACTTTGGTTTAAGTTAAACCAGGAAGGGGTCTGGGACAGAAGTTGTATAAACTAGTTTGAGTTCAATCAGGTAAATCTGATACTACATTAAACCAGGTTTATCTCAAACTGGTTTCAGCCATTTTGAAACTGTTTTTTGTGCACTGAACGTATGTTTGCTTGCAAGTTTAAATCCATTTCTGATCACTTAAGCCAGTTGATGTGTAATTTCTGTCTCCAGCCAAAATGTTTTTAACCAGATAACAGAAATTTTTGGAGATTTAAAAAAAGTTCCACATTGAGTTAATACTGAAACCCTCCTAATTTTTTCTGGAAAAATAAAAAGGACACCCATTGAAAATAACCTAGTAGCTAAGGGTAGAGTGTGAAAGGCCTTATTAAAAGGCAGTCCCAAGCAAACCGTCGGAGCAGTGAACAGAGCAGAAGCTCACCATGGGAGGGAGCCAGGAAACAGGAGACTGTGTATGGTGTGTGTTCATGGGCAAGTGCCCTGGTGTGGGTGCTTGGTGTGCAGGTTCTTGTGGCGTGTCTTTCCCTTCCCACCTCTCTTTTTTTATTCCTTACAGCATAGGGAACACAGGAGGCAGCTGTTGTGACCTGGCATGAAGTGTCCCTGACCCCCAGAGGCTCAGAAGCACTTCATCTGCACCAAGTATAAGCTGGATTCTGCCCTGGAGGAGAAGTTCCAAAGGTTGGAAGCATGGGTATCCATGCTGCATTGCCTCTGCGACCAGAAAGATTACTTGGACAAGAGTTATGAGAGGCTGGTACTGAAGAAGCCAAAAAGCAATGAGAAGAGTCAGTATGTGGCTACTTGGGAAAGGAGAAACCCCAAGACTGAAGAGGAGCAGACTGAAGTCAGCAACTGCTTTTAAGCACTCTGCAGTGAAACTACTGAGGAAGAGGCAGCGGAGAGGACATCTGCAGGCATGAGGCAAAAGAGGCAGCAGCCTAGAGTGCAGGAAGTGCAAGGCCCTGAGGACAGGGCCTCCAGGACCACTGCACCAAAAACAAAGAGAAGAGTGGTGGCGGTTACTGACTCCCTTCTGTAGGGAACAGAAGCATTAACTTGTTGACCAGATTTGGGGGGGAGGTATACTGCCTGCCTGGGACCCAAATTCAGGATGTCACAGGGTCTGCCAAAGCTTGCCCGTCCTTCAGACCACTACACCTTCCTGCTTGTCCATGTAGGCACCAACAATACTGCCAGCAATGATGCTGAATAGATCAAAAGTGAACATAAGACTTTTGGCACAGGAGTAAGGAGCTTGGAGCACAAGTGATGGTCTCATCGATTCTGGAAGTGAATGCGTGGCTGAGATGGTGGTATGGATATGAATGCTTCGGCTTCCTTGACAATGGGTGGATGTTCTTGGGAGGAGGGCTGCTATCAAAAGACAAGATCCATCTGAGAAGTGCCAACCAACAGGGGATGGTGATCAAAAGCCTCCAGCACAGTCCAGGGGGGAAAGGACTTGAAGAAGCAACTCAACTCTGGAAAGTGCCAGAGACCTACAGGACTGCAACAAGTGGTGCAAAAGGGACATGAGGAGGTCAAAACACAAAATACATCATCTGATGCATGTACACAAATGCAAGAAGCGTGGTGAATAAACAAGATGAGTTGGAAGCTGCAGCCTGTGAAAAGAACTACGATTTGTTTGGCATCACCAAGACCTGGTAGGCCAGCTCTTATGACTGCAATGTCAACATGGAGTTACATGGGTTACACTGTTTCAGGAGAGGGTTGGGAGAAAAGGTGGTGGTGTTGTCTTGTAATGTCAGAAACATACACTTGTTCCCAGGTTCAGGAGGAAGAAGCTGGCAAAGCAGAATGCATTTGGGTGAAGATGACAGGTGAAAGATGTGACACCTATATAGTGGTGGGGATTTACTATGGGTAGACTTGGCAGGATTTGATTTTCTTATTTTTATTTCAACATCTACATTTTGATTTTTTTTAAACATTTATTTTGATTTTTATCAAATTGAAATTTTCAGGGGTATGTAAAAATAGAGGTGTTCCAACTCTTATTGGTTCAGCGCATGCACACACACATGGCAGCCACTGCAGGAATTGGGAGCCATGCCAGTAAGGCTGTTCAGGGAGTGGAAGATTGAAGGGGCAGGGCTCACAGCACCCAGGAGCCTGGTGCCACTGGCCCCTTACTCTGCTCAGGTCTCAGCCAGGGGAGGGAGCAAACTCCTGTGGCGCTCAGCCCATTCTCTGTGGGAGTTTGGCCCCTGCCCCAATAACACAGGGGCTGGGCTAGGCTCTGCAGGAATTTCACTCATACCCAATCACTCGGGGGCAAGGCTGGGCCAGGCTCTATGAGAGCTTGGCCTCTGCTCCAATAACACAGGAGCCAAACTACTGCGGAGCCTGGCACAACCCAGCCCATGTATGATTGGGATAGGGGCCAAACTCTTATAGAGGCTGGGCCAGGTTCCCCAGGAGTTTAGCCCTTGCCCTGGCTGAGACCTGGACAAAGTAGGCAGCCAGAAGCATCGAGTTCGCCACTGTTACCAGTCCTGCCCCTCCATTGCCCTCTCCCAGCACAACCTCACTGGTATGTTCCCCAGCTTCTGCAGCTCCCAACATGTGTGCATATGCAGGTGCGCGTGCATGCACACATCACCCCCTACTCCAGATTTCCTTACCTCCATCCCAAATTTTTTTTACCCTGCATCTCCTTTACGGATATTTTGATGATTACGAATGGAAATATTTTTCCATCGCTGTGCAAGTGTCGCGTGAAATTGATATTTAATCAATGTCTATCGATAAAAATCAAATCCTGCCAAGCCTAATTATAGGCTGCCTAATCAGGAAGAGGAAGTGGATGAGACACTCTTCAAGCAGGTTACAAATCTATCCATATGCTATGAGATAGTACTGATGGGAGACTTCAATTTTCTGGACATCTGTTGGAAGAACAATGCAGCCAAACATAAAATGTCAAGCTAGTTCCTAACTTGGGTGGAGGACAACTTTCTCTTCCAGAAAGTGGAGGATACAACTAAGGGATCATCCATCTTGGATGTTGTCCTGACCAACAGGGGAGAACTGGTGGAGGATATAATGGTGATGGGTAACTTGGGAGTTAGTGATCATATGACAGAATTCCAGATCTGGAGACAGGGAAAGCATAAGGATAGATTGAAGGATAAAGGCACCCAAGAGGGCTGGGAGCTTCTAGGGAGATGGAGTTAGAAGGCCAACAAGAAACTATCCCAATATGATGGAAGCATAAGAAGAGAGGCAAGAGACCAATGTGGCTGGACAAGAAGCTTCTAAAATGTCCCAAATCGAAAAGGAAAGCATCCAGGCAATGGAAGAATGGGCTGGTTACCAAGGAAGCATACTAGAAATAGCAAGAGCCTTCAGGGACAAAATCAGGAAGGAAAGATAAAGAACGAGCTGCACATGGCAAAAGAGTTCAAGGACAACAGTAAGATGTTCTATGCTGACCAGAAAAAGAAGGACCAAGGAAGCTGTGGATCCTCTGTTGACCAGCCAGGGAAAACTCCTAACCAAAGATACAAAGAAGGCACAGCTACCCAACAGCAACTTTGCCTTGGTCTTCAAAAAAATTAAGCTGCAGCCAGACACCTAATAGGGGTTATCTGGATAAGAAAGGGGGAAAGCTGAGCAGGAGATAAACAAGGAGATGGTCAGAGAACTTCTGTTGGGTCTGAATGAATTCATATCGGTAGGGCCAGATGAACTTAATCTCACCAGTCCTGAAAGTGCTAGCAGATTAGTTCTCAGCCCCCTTGGCAATGCCCTTCATGAAGTTGTGGAAGACAAGCCAGGTACCAGAGGACTGGAAAAGTGCCAGCATAGTGCCCCTCTTTAAAAAGGCAAGAAGGAGGACCTGGGGAACTACAGACCAGTTAGCTACACATCAATATCTTAGCGGTTACTAGAGCATATCCTAAGGAAGGCCATTGTAAAGCATCTGCAGGAGAAAGGGCTGTTCACAAACAGCCAGCATGGATTTATGAAGAACAAATCATGTCAGACAAACCTGATCATCTTCTTTGACAAAGTAACTATTCAACCTCAGATTCCCTTTACCCATCTCAACCCTAACTGGTGCTTTGATCCTGAATGGGCCCAGACCTGGCCGTCCATGGCCGCATGTGCTCTTTTGACCGATTGTGAATGCGTAATTTAAACCAAAGAAAACCACTTAAGGGTTGCATACTCTCCAAAATGCTTTCTTGTGCCCTCAGGTATCACTTTATCTTGATCACATCCAGTCTCAACCTGCTTTTCATAATCCATGATCTGAACTCATTCAAGCACCGGCTCATCTTGGTACTGGTATAGTCATACACAATGAAGAATAATTAGAGCTGCATGTGCACTCGACTCCATTTCACCTGACTAACTCACCTAGCAGTTCATTAATAAGGGGTCTCATAATGGAAATACATTTTGCCAATAGTATTCACTGCACACATCCCTTCAAGGGAAATTAATTTTACCATATTCTCCTGCACGCCAGTCACATTTCTCAGGCAAGACAAAAATCTCACAGTTCAAGCTATGGAAGCCATGAATCTGATGACACTGCGATTCTGATGATGCAACCCGTCTTTCAGAGGGAGACAATGCTGGACTATAGAAGATAAAATTCTGCTAGGGGTTTTGGCCTACAGCAAAAAATGAGGATATTTGCCCTACAAACTATAACTCCCATGAAAGAAAGCACCACAGTAAGGCAATACATTCAGTAGTTATTGTTCAGCTGTTGTAAGCATGCTGCAAGTATGCGAGGTAGCCTTCATGTGAATACTGCCTTTTTTCCTCGATCTCCATCATGAAATTTATTAAAATTACAGTTCCAAAATTGTAGCTTTACTCAAAATCAACATTGTTTCTGTCATTCAGTCAAAGTTGCTTCTATGCCATATTCTGGCGTGATTCCCAATTGAACCAGATTTAGATAACACCTTCAATTATCTGAGCTTCTCAGTGGTTTTTGGCTTTGGTGTGCACAGTAATATCATGCTGGTTGGTAGTTGTCTAGAAAAAAAATGCAGTAGTGGCTGGGTGGCAGTTCTTTAGTGCTGGTCAAAAGACAGAGAAAGGAAAGTTTTCTGCTCTGAATACAGCATGGGCTACTTTGGTCTTGAGTAGCAACAGTTGCTCAAGACTCCTATGCATCCAGTTTTAGGAATATCTGATACCCAGCATGGCAGGAAGTACACTGGTTGGAATAGCCTGAGTAGTTCTTGAGAACAGAATTCCCTGAATTATGGAAACGCAGCTGGACTTTTTGCTGGCCGGTATAGTTGAAGCAGAACTGTATTATTTGAGAAGGCTTCTGAATGTGCATCATCATAGGATAATGAGACAATAGTTCTTTGTAACACATGATGCTGGGTCATGTCATGGGGTTTAAAGATTGATTGAGGAAGCAACAACTAATCACCTTGATAATGCCCTTTAGGAGGGTTTTAGCAACTGTAAAGGCAGCCAGTAGGAATGTGTTTCCAGGTTACAGCGCCAGAAGCAGCAACAGCAAAATAAAGACATTCCTACATGGGAAATGATCCGCTTCACAGTCCAGAGGCTACCTTCCTTTTCTCTTGTCTTAGAAGTAGCCACTGAATGCTGAAAAAATATTGAGTGTAAAAGTAATTGTCTCTGTCAAGTAAATGAACTGAACTATTTGACTGAGCAAAGGAAATGTGCAGTAGAACCTATTACACCCAAAGGAAAAAAGTAAAACCAGACAAATTAAATACAAGAGTATAAGTAAATTTGTGTGGTGTTTTAAACTTATATCTTCTAACAATTACTTAAGCTGAGTGGAATAGTAGATCTGCTGGCAGGTAGAGCTAGAATTCAGTGAAACCTAGACAAATTGGAGGACTGGACCAAAAGAAATCCCATGAAGTTTAAGGACAAGCAAAAAGTCCTGCACTGAGGACAGAATGATCCCATGCACCAGTATAGGCTGGGGGCTGACTGGCTAAGCAGCAGCTCTGCAGAAAAGGACCTGGAGGTTACAATGGGCAAGAAGCTGAACATGAGCTAGCAGTGTGTCCTTGTTGCCAAGAAGATTAACAGCAGACTGGCCTGTGTGAGTAAGAGAGTTTCCAGCAGGTCAAGGGAAGTGATTCTTCCCTTCTATTCAGCACTGGTGAGGGAATTGGGCTTATTTAATCCGGAGAAGACTGAGGGTGGATTTAATAGCAGCCTTCAGATACCTGAAGGGGCATTACCAAGAGGATGGGGCAAGACCAGGGACAGCCTGTGGGCTGCATACAGCCTGCCAGCTGATTGCATCCAGCCCACAGGCGGACATCTGACAATTAACTGTATCCAGCCTCACTAATGGCTGCCCTTGCTGCACTCTGCTTGGGCTGAGTCCCACCGGCTCCTGCCTGGGGCAGTGTGTGCTGCACTCCCAGCCTCCCCCACCTGAGGTTCCCAACCCTGGCCAGCGCACACAGCTTCTGCCCAGGGCTGCTGCTGCCACTGTTGCAGCTGCCCAGGGAATTTCTGGGCTGCCCCAGCCTCCACTGACGACTCCTCCTGTCCCTCCTGCAGCACTCTGGGTAGCAGGTAGGGAGGGGAAACTGCAGCATTGAGGAGAGCGAGCGGGGGAGGGGGATGGCACTGCCTGCAGTTTTTGGTCCTGCTCATGCCTGGCTGGGAAGGGGAACGTGTGGATGGAAGCGGGGAAGGAGCATGAAGGAGCTCAGCATGGAGGAGCTCAGCTGCTCACAAAGCCCCACCAGGCAGGCTCAAGACAGGCAGGTGGGATAGAAGCAGCAACAGAAGCCAGCATGGGCTCAGCTGCAGCCCCACTAGGCAGGAGTGGAACAGAGACCAAGAGAACTGGTGGCGCCAGGCTTGGTTTCCTGTCCCTTTTCCCCCAACCCACCCCGAGGCTTCTCTTGCCCACTGGAGGCAGCTGCTTTCCCACCCTTTGCAGAGTGCTGCAAGCCAGGCAGACAGCACAGATCCCCCTCCCCCCTCCCTCTGCCTGTGGAGGAGCGGGGTTCAGTGACATCACAAAAAGCAGGCGGGGGGGAAGCCGGGTGAGGAAAGCCCCCCCCCCCACATCCCACACATGCACAGCACACCCT
>NW_017729033.1:15570327-15573260 GCF_001723915.1 Gavialis gangeticus
GGGGGGGAAGCCGGGTGAGGAAAGCCCCCCCCCCCACATCCCACACATGCACCCTACCCCCCACATACACCCACACCCCGCACCCCACCATACCCATACTTCAACCATCCTCCCCCACACACCTCACTCCCCAACACAATATTCATACACTCCACACCCCAACCACACATCCATACCCACACCCCACACAGAAACACACACCTCCCACACACCCCACCCCCAAAACCACACCCCCCCAACTGTCCTACACACCCCACATCACAACCACCATCACAATGTATGTGTGGGGGTGTTTTGGCAGCAAACATTATTAGACATTTTCTGCAACTATTTTCTCCAAGATCAGAAATTCACAAAAATTTCCTATTATAAGCACCCTTACCTATCCAGTTTATACAAATTTCTCATTTCATGGGCTCTTGTATTTATACACTTCAGAAACAATAGTTTTATTTAACAAAGCCAACCGTGGAGACAAAGGACATCTGCTAAAACCAAAAGACTCAAACTGCACCTAGAGAAGACGTTCTTCTTTTTGAAGGGCAGCCTACATTTTTCTGTTGTTTACTTCCACTTTTGGAAAGTTTAGTAGTTGTTATTTTGCAGCATCTATGTGCCACAAAATATCTGATGTATTTAGTCTGCCATTAAAAAAAAAACAAGCACAATAAAAATATAATACAGTAGGAAATTGAATGGATTTGGACCATGATTATGAAGCTAGCAAAATAGACTTTTGCTTCACTTATTTTTATGGTGCAGATAGTGACAACAGGTCTCTGTTCAACCTCAGTAAAGATCTAATATAATTGACACTGTAATAGTCTGTGTTTCATCTCATCACATTTGCAGGTGGAAAACAACATTACTATTTCACATGCCCACACACTATCGCACATTCTTCTGTTCCCAAACTTCCAAGATATATGTTTCATAAGTAAGTTGGTCTAATAAAAGATATCAGATTCACTCAAAGAACCTTGTCTGCCTATGTCCTTAGACCAATACGGCTAAAACCTACACCCCTGTTTGTTTCATGAGACATTCCATTTCTGTTTGAGGGGTGGCATGGAAAAATGTCAATATTAAATATTTCTATAGCTTAAAGTCTGAAATCCCAAAAAACTATGTATAAGTCCTTACAACTCTCAGTTCAGGAAATTTTGATATAGATGCATAGGCAGACAAGGTTCTTTGGGTAGATGCGATATCTTATTAGACCAGCTCAATATAGATACAGGTGCATTGTATGTTGTTTTCATAGTTTTTCCAATGAAGATTTTTTTCTGAGAACTACTTTGAAACCACCATCTATGGTTACAGTATATATGACTAAAGCAGTTTCCTCTCCTAAATACTTGTTATTGCTGAAGCTGTTCCAAAAGTTAATGGCAAAGGGAAGGAGCACACATCCGATGCATCTGAGGAAGCTATAGTAAATCAACTATAAAGAAAAATAAATTATATAGATAACTGCCCCTATAGGTTGTATTTCCAATATGATAAAACTATAGACCCATATAAATTAAAAAAAAAATAAATAAATAATCAATTGCTTTGTTTTACATTGTGACCCCTGCATCCCTGAACTAAAGAGATCAGGTAATTCACAAAAGGTAACAAAATCGCCAGCACAGAGCACCATTAAATAATAAATACTACAGTATATTTCCCATCATTAGGATATATATTGCTGGGAGGTAGCCATTCACATAACATAAATATTTACTTTTTAAGGGTGTTGAATATATCGTGTAGTGTCCACATCCAAAACTGGTCAAATGAAGTGTTGCCAAGTCTGCTTACAATAAATGGAATTGGGCTTGTTTTGGGGTTTGTTTTTTTTAAAGTTGCTTTAATTTTTTGAGAGTCACAGGTTGATAAGCACCCTCACTCCCCTCTCTTTGAAATGGGTTGGGCTTGTTTTAAAAGACAGTGTTGTGGGTTTTTTTCTCATGAGACTTGGCAACACTGATCAAACGTCAACTTAAAACTTGAGTACAAGAATCCCTGATTTCCAGACTGACATGTCATTTTTCATGCAACCTAAAAACATCCACAGAGAAAATTTTGCTAGAATATTTTCACTAAAGCTTCCTATATTTATGCTAGAAATATTATTTGAGCTTTGCTCACTGCAGGTGGAAGTAAGAACAAATCAGAATAATTCTGATTTTATTCTCCTTAAATGAAGGGTTTGCAAGCTGCTGCAATTCAAAGACGTTAGTTTAAATGTATTGTTAAAAACAAAAATATCTCAAATAACAATAATAGTAATAATAATAATTAACCCTTACCACAGACATCATAGGGAATGTGTTGATTAGGGTAGCACCAGGAAACTTTGAGACTAAAGTTAACACAAATAGTATACTTACTTTCCTTCAATTTTTCCTTAGCTTGGAATTCAGTAAGAGAGATGGCTCCAAGACCAACCCCACTATTAAATGTGTTGCAAAACAAGAACTGCAATTTCTGATTTGTGCATGGAGTTTCATTTTTAAATTTATTTGCCCTTTGTCAAGGTACAGTCATTAATTTTGTACCGTACGCAAAGCATCCTATAATGCAGGGACTGTCAACCAGGGGTACGCATACCCTTAGGGGTACTTGGAAAGGTCCTAGAAGGCACACATGGTGGGCGGGGACAGAGCTCCACCACCCACCACCCCTCACTGCTACCTCCCAGGAGCAGGGTCGGGGGATGAGGGGGCAAGGGCAGCTGTGCCCCTCTGTGCCTAAAAAGCCTACCAAGAAATACAGACTCCACAATTTATTGTCCAAGAGCCACCCCCTCCCCACAGGGTTTCCCAGCGCCTGTGGCTTTAGGTCCTTCCAGCCTTGACTCCTGGTTCCCCCTCCATCCCTGCCAACTCCCTCATCTCCATCTCTCTCCCCATTATCCTGGGGGTGGGGGTCTCTGAGGCTCCTGC
>NW_017729033.1:15578260-15580242 GCF_001723915.1 Gavialis gangeticus
CCTATGAAAAAGGGCTATTTTATTTGCATTAGTGTAGTGCCTAGACCCTAATAAAGAATAAACAGATAAGAAAGATGACAATCACTGCCTCAGATTACACTTGAACGGTACAGGCACATGAATAAAGCATTATGAGCTAAAAAGACGTCAAGCCCTACTGTGTCATTGAACCACAGTAACAGCCATGTGCACACTCTTACCCCACAGCAAATGAAAACTAAAATCTGCAACAGCTTAGCCCATTGATTGAGAAGTGTGGGTTAGCTTTCATGTGACCACATATTAAGAGCATGCAACACGTAGCTCCTGTGGTGCAGTTGACGCACAGTAAATGTCTACCTACTTATACTTTACAGTCACTTATCCATGTACTCATAACCTGCACATTACATGGGACACAAAAAAATGGATATAATAGACAAATAGGAAATGTCTGGGAGGATGACAAACAGTTTAACAGAAAAACAGAAATGTAAGCTTGCCTCTTGCCTAACCACGCAAGATGGGGGTGATTTGTAGGCATCACAGCAGAGGTATGTATAACAGAAGGATCTGAGAGGGTAAAGCTTTATGACATCCAAAAGGGACTTTTCCTGTGCAGGGAGTCAGAATGAAAGCAGTTACATGAGCAACAAATATACAAATAAAACACTTCTCTGTTCATTACCATGGTGGAAGTGATTAGGCAGTTGGGTAAGTTAGATCTCATAACTAGGACAAGCCTAAAAAGTGAAAGGTTCTAAAAACAAAGACAAGGACCTTATGCTTAACACAGTAGTGAGACTCTATGGACACTGCTATGTTCCCAATCAAGGTTCAGGATTGGGAACAGAATATTTTCAGAGCAAGAATGTCTATGTGGACAGTTACTAAGAGAAGGTCTTTTGAGGTTGGAAGTGAAGAACTATAGTTAATTTTTACCCGCACTGACTGTAATGGTCAGTTGGACACCCAAAAGTTCAATTAGAGGATTAAATAGATGCATATAAATAATTTGCATAGAGGTAGTTTTTAGTGTTATCGATGTAAAGACAATAGTAGTTTTTTTATGCTTGTAGATAAGAGTATCTAAATATGGCATATAAAGAAAATTAGTGATCACCAAAGAAAACACGCACTGAAAAACAGAGAAGAGGATCCACCATAAGAGACTGAAGGAAGAACCAGAGAGGCAGAAGACTCCTGAAAGGTCAGAGCCAAAAAAGAATGAGTAGTAGACAATAATAATTTTATTTATTTAGCAAATGCAAATTCACAAAGTCAAGCAATAGACAACAATAATAAAATAAGAACATAAGAAATCCCATACTGGCTCAGACCAATGGTTCTTCTTACCCAACACCCTGTCTCCAACAGTGGCAGAAGTGGATTTTCTAGAGGGATAACACATGAAAAGGGCTGATTTAGAGCAGGGGGAGAGCCACTTTTCAAGCCATGAGCCAGAACAACCTGGCTCCACACTGGCATGGGCGAGGTGGCTTCAGCAGCATGTCAACAGAAGGTAGTAGAATTAGGAAACGGACAGAGAAGGGCAACCAAGATCTGCAGGAGTATGAAGCAGCTGCCATAGTAGGAGACACTGAAAAAGCTGTGAAGGTTCAGGGGGATCTGATAGCGGAGACATCAGCCTCTTCCTGGTGGCAGGGCTGAGGTGGGCTAAACAGAAAATATGGGAGGTTGCGCTATACATCTTCTGGCCAAACATACCTATTCAGCCAGGCCAGAAGCGCTGCACCTTTGCAGAGGGAAGCAGGATACTTTGCTTCCACCTGCACTGGTGACAAGCAGCTGGGAGTTCAACTGATGCCACCACAACTTTTCCTAGCCTCTTGCTTCCTTGTAGTGCGGGCACAGCTGGAAACTGCCCAGTGCCAGCTAAGTTCACCACCAGCTGGAAGTTGCACCCATGCTGCAGCCAGGGAGCAAAGAGAAGTAGCAGTAATGCAGACAGCTTCCAGCTGCTCCCTCCCCCCCCCCCCCCC
>NW_017729033.1:15580261-15591886 GCF_001723915.1 Gavialis gangeticus
CCCCCCCAGTGCAGCTCTTCACTGCCCTTTCCCAGCACAGGCATGGACAGAGGCAAAGCCTTCCAACTTTGTGAGCCAGACCCAGTCCATGAAATGTATGTTGCTGATCTCTGATCTAGAGTGATATCTCCCCTATCATACCTTCCCCGGCATCCACCTTCACTGGTTGAGAGGTGCCAGAGAAAACATCCCTGGCTGTTCTGTTTAATACCTATTCATGGATCTATCACCCATGGATTTGTCTAGTCCTTTTTTTGAATCTGACAATATTATCTGCTTCTACGACTTCCTGCCATGCATAAAAAAGTACTTCCTTTCGTTAGTTTTAAAGCTGTCTCTTGTTAGTTTCAATGTGTGCCAAGGGCAGTGCTAGGGGGGAGGGGGGCTATAGCCACCCCGAAATTTGTCTTAGCCCCCCTAGCCATGTCCCTGTCCAAGCCCCCTGCCTCCCCACCCAGGGTGCTGCCACCCACCTTGCACAGCAGAGCCCTCCCTGCTCCCATCTGCAAAGGTGCAGCACTCCTGGCCTGGCTGAATAGGTATGTTTGGCCAGAAGATGTATAGCGCAACCTCCCATATTTTCTGTCTAGCCCATCTCAGCCCTGCCACCAGGAAGAGGCTAACGCGTCCTCTATCAGATCCCCCGGAACCTTCGCAGCTTTTTCAGCGTCCCCTACTATGGCACCTGCTTCATACTCCTGCAGATCTTGGTTGCCCTTCTCTGTCCGTTTCCTAATTCTACTACATTCTTTTTGAGATGCAGAGACCGGAGCTGCACACAATATTCAAGATGTGGGCACACCATGGATTTGTATAGTAGCAGGATGATGTTTTCCATTTTGCTTTCAATTCTCTTCTAAATGATGTCCAACATTTTATTAATTTTTTTGGTTGCTGCTGCCCATTGAGTTTATGCTTTTAGAAATCTATCTATGACGACTAGTAGATGGTTAGTATGGAGTAGGCTCAAAAGCTGCCATGAGATCAAGGAGGAAGAGGATGGAATATATCCAAGAATCCAGATGAGTCTTGTAACTTGCCCCAAACATCAGCGTATCCAGACGCTCTTAACACATGGTAAAGAACAACTTCCAGAGCAAAGACTCTTTGTTAAGAAAGCTATGTCAGTCATCTCTTTGTTAACAAAAGGATATCATAAACATATTTCCAGTGGTAGCAAGTGTCAGAGAGAGATGCAATCTTTTAGTTATTTGCTTTGCATGTTAAAACTACCTCCTTAAATTCCACAGAAAATATTCCTTCCAAATGGAAATGTTTAATGAAAGAATGGTACTCTTTAAACATGTGGTTTTTTCCTTAGTCAAATATAGATAATCTCTAGAGCTAACTGCTCAAAAGATTTACCTTGGAATCTTCTTTCAGAACAGCCGTTCATGACTTGTTTTATTTCCCTCAGATCCAACAATGGCCAGAACCCGTGCATTCCCTGAGAACTGTCCCATGTATATATTCCCATGGTTTTATTCTCTCTTAATGAGAGATACTATGATTGCAGACTGCATCTGCAGTAAGTTGAGTCATGGTAAATTCTCACCGAGAAGAGTGAGGTTCATGAACCCACAAAAACAAATTACTGAAGAAACTAACAGAATTAAAATGCTATTTCTGGCCTACTGTATAAGCACAGGTATCCCTAAACTTTTATTTAGCATTGTCCATAAACTGAGTATTATGATTCTGCCTGAGGTTATCCAGAGACAAACCTGTTAATGGAATCTTTTTTATTGATTTCAGAATATTCCCAAAGCACGTGGCCTGAAAAGACAAACCAGAGAGATGTTTTTGAGGTTAAGGTTGCTGACCAAGCTTTAAGGCAACCGGCTTGATGTGGTGGTTAGAAGCTACCCTTCTATAAACAGAGGTTTCAATTACATCGTAAAGTAACATTTAATTATGATATACACCACCAGATGCTATCAATTCAAGAAAGCAAAAGAAGTGTTAGAAGGAATGGTAATTCAAGCAGTAGGTAAATACTGCTCCAATTTGAAAAGCAAGTATAAATAATTACATTATTAAAAAAACATATTTGAGAAGTGCTTTCATCTCTCTTTATACACTCTCCCTGGAAATGAAGCACATTCCATGGAAGGTTGGTCCTTCCAAACACCTGTAAAAATGTGGATAATTAACTAGGATGTTGTCAGAAAAGCATGATGATTCTCTTTCCCTAAGCACATAGATAAAACAGAAAAAGTCTTCCTAGGCATGACATTGTTACTTGGGATTCCCACTTAAGGGTCTGAATTGTGTAAAATGCTTTAAATGCATCGGGTACACTGTAGGAGTCACAGAAATCCATGAGGCAAAGTCTCTTCACATCAATCAAGAATTGTTTTGTATAAAAATGAATGTGCTTTTATTTAAATGTTTTGTGAAAAGTTATACTGAATCATCCCAAGCAAGTTCATTAGTAGCAAGAACAGTTTTCTAAAGCCTTCCTTCTGTCTTTTTCTCAGTTTTACCTAAGTTAGCAACAGGAAACGGAGATCAGTTTCATGGTTTCTCTCTCACTCCGGTTTCAACCAAGCTGTCCTCTGTCTGTGCTCTCTTCTCATCCACAATGCAGTAGCATGGGGGGGCGGGGTGAACAGGGCGACCACCGCGGGCGCCAAAGCAAAGGGGCACCTGCAGGTGCTGGCCAGCTGGGATGAGGCATGGGATGGAGCCATGAGTGGCTCATTTCTGGGGGCGCAGGGATGGGGAAAGGGCAGCTCCTGCTGCTGCATGCACTCCCAGGCAAGCATGGGGAGGGGGAGGTGTGCCCCCCAGATCTGTGCATGGGGCGAGGGCAGGCTGCTGCTGCAGGCTTTGCCCTGGGCACCAAACTTTGTTGCTATGGCACTCCTCATCCACAAGGAGTTCTCAAAACATTAGATCTGCTTGCTCCCGAACTGTCCTTGGACAGCAGCAGGAAAAAATAGTATACAGAACTACCCAATATTCAAGGTACAAGAGAAGACTAGAGAAAAATTTTAAAAGAAAGTAAGTGAAATATGTGGTTTCCTATATCTCTCAATTGAGAAGCCTTTTGTGCTACAGTTCTGCTACCATGTGGTCCTCTGCATTTCTAGGTTCCAAAATTGCTTTTTCCTCTTGGGTTCCCTAGAGAGCCGAATCAAGGCTACTGAAAATTGATTTCAATTTCCCTTTTAGGAAAAATGTATCCTATTTAGACCAGCAGTATAACGAGCAAATAAAAACACACAAGGAGAAGTTGTTTCACACAGAACGTGCCTCAATGAGTAGGTGCTGATACAATTCTCAAATTTTATCCTAACTGCATTATTGATTTGTCCTTTCCATTTTTTCAATACACTAATACGTCCATCAGACAAATAGACACTGACAGTACAATGGACATAAATAGAGTTTAATTACCTAACAGTAACTTCCCTTGCTAAAACAGTGCAGAAATGGAAAAGCTTTGTTCTACGTTCATACTGAAAGTTTATAATGTATACATTGCTGCTGAATAGTCCATTTTTATTTCACCTATACAGATCACTATGCAGCTTTAACAAAAGTTTCAGTGATGGAGACTTCAGGGAAGACAATTCTGCTGTCCCAACTGAAAATGGACTAGGAGAGCGGTTGGTAAATAACAGCCTGTAGGCTGTATCTGGCCTGCAATGGCCCCGGGTATCAACAGCATGCAGCACAGCCCAACATATCCCCCTTTCTGTCCTGCACCATGACATTGACCCCTCCCTGCTACATTATTTGCACTCAGCAGCAAGTTGGCCCTTCCCTACTGCCACTGGAGATGGGAATTGGCAGCAGTTGGCAGAGGTGGCAGCTGGAGGCTTGGGCAACTCAGAAAAGGTTGTCAGTCCTTGGACTAGGAGACATTTATACATAACTTTTCTAGGTAAATATTCCTCCATATTTAATTCTCCCAGTTGTACTGGATGTCATTGCCACAATCTATACAAGAGATAGAAAGTGACTCATACTGTAGAAATGCATTTGATTTCACAGGAACTCTTACTGGCCATTTTGGCCAGGGGGAACAGAACCAAGAGCCTTCTTCAAATGGCTTGATTGTCTAACTCAGGGGTCAGCAATGTTTTTGGGCAGAGTGCTAAAAAACACCTGTGACCTTGACTTGTAAGATGTTGGCATGGCAAGGGGGGATGGTAGAGCCATGAAAGGCCTGATCCTTGTTGTGGCAGTGCAGCCCCAGCCCCTTCCCTGCTGTCTGCCCTGAGGTGCATGTGCCAAGAAAAATGCCTTTAAGTGCCACACTCTGGTACCCAGGCTGGGGACTGCCTACCCTGGTCTAACTCCTTCTGTAACTCATAAACTGTCTAGCTCAGTGTTTTTCAGCCTGTCTGTGGACCCCTGGGGGTCCACAGACTATATCTAAGGGGTCCATGAAAGATGACTATCGTCAGTCAAAAGCATGTGAATACCCATACTCATAATTCAAAGGGGTCCGCACCTCCATTCAAAATTTTTTAGGGGTCCACAAATGAAAAAAACTTTGAAAATCAATAATCTAGCTCAATTCTTGCATTCCTGAAGGTCTAGCCTTATCTGAGCAGCTGGTCAATGAAGAAAGTCAACAGGTATGAGACCAAACATGAAGAGGACAATTATAAGAACTCACTGTTCACAAACTGGCTGTGGCAGCTATACCAAACTACATTTTCTCTGGGTAATACAGTCAAAATGACAGGCACATCAAAACACCTTACAAGAGATTTCCCCATTTAAAATTGTGTAAAAATAGAGTCCAACTTCAGAATGGCTGGAAACCACAACCTCCTCACCCCACCCCACCTCAGCTGCTCACTGCATACTGGCCTCTCTGCTGGGCAGGTGCCCTCCAAGCTGTGCCATGCCACTGTGCATGTACCCCAGCACCCCCAAAGCTGCAGGCTATGTGGAGTCCCACAGGCTGCTGCTCCCTACCTCCGGATGTGGCAGCAAGAAGCTGAAGCCAGGGGAGGGAATAAAGCCTGGAGATCTCAGTGGCAGTAGCAGCCAGAGTGGCAGGGGGAGTGGAGCTGGGGTAGGGGCTCACACACTGCAATAGACTGTATGTGGCCTTGGATAGCCCAAAACTAAACACAAATAACTGTGAGGAAAAAGTGTAAATTAGTCCTGAAAGTCTTTAACCAAATATTCCTGCCACCAAGAGAGGATCTTTTACTGCTGGAGACAGGAAACCGCTGGGGAATGAAAACCCTAAATCAATTCCATAGCAAGAGAAAGCTTTATCTTTTCTCAAAAATTTCATCAAAATTTTAACTGAATCCAATATATCAGGTCTGATCTCATATGAAATTGGAGGAATTTCTCTTGGTGTTCTCACTTTCTCAGTCTCTTCCATTGACAGTATTCTTCACTTTAAACTACAGATGATAGACTTAAAACTATTCAGCTACAGGAAAACCTTTTGTGTAGACTTTCAATAACTCTACACAATAACCTGTTTCAGTAATTCAAACTATTGACACTAATGCAACCACAGCTTTACCACATAAAAATCAGAATTTATCATTAAACCACTCTCGTCTCTCCTAGTTTTAATACTAAAAGTTGCCTGACTGTTTCTAGGAGTAAATCCATAGAAACTAAACAACTACATTTATATTAAATCACATTACATTTCACATTCATTAGGTCAATTGATATCACGACTTACTTTTATGCTTACATTTTTCACTGTAAATATTGACTTTTAGGCTTAGATCCAGAGCAATTCTGGCCTACATTTTCATCCAGCCAGGATTTTGCCTGTATTTTTACCAAATGCTATTTTTTTAAAACACTTGCCAAGTGTAAAAAAAGGCCAAAAAAATTATGTCCACGAAACACTTTCCAAGCACACACCCTTAAAACTTAACTGAATGGAAGTCTGCATTCATATTGTAGCATTTATAATCTTTCATTCAAATACTTGAGACTTGATGCAGATAATGTGTATGTTGTTGTCCATGGAACGCAAGTTGATTAGAAGCTCTCTCTCTCTAAGCATTTAGAGTATTATCTGAAAATTAAGTTATTAAAACAGGGTGCCCCACAGAACATGGAAACTAATAAATCAGTGTCTGTTTACAATGACTGGTAGATGTCGTTAGGCTGATTTTATTTCTCAAGTGGTAGTACAGAGAGTGCCTGAAAAGAAGAAAGACCATGCAATCCTTCCCTGAATGTTTAAACAGCTTTCTCCTTACAGAATAAATTTTGAAAATGTATTTTATTTGACTAGACTAAATTAGGAGTTTTGTGTTGCAAGATTGGTACTTTCCCAATAATATGTTTGAAATTCAAAAGCAAAGGAAAATATGCAGGGGTAAATGAAGACTTAAAACAAAATAAAACTACATTAGCTGTATATTTTATCTGGCAAAGCTCTACCTCATTTGTTGCTGTCAGTTTCTCTATTTCAAGGTCTAATAAAGAATTAGCTGTAAAAAGGGGAATAAAATGCAGAACAATTAAGAATTCAACAACAGATGGCCCTAAACATTAGTGATCCAATTGTTTGATATTGGCATTTGGTTGTTTTTTTTACTTGTTTAATAAGGATATTAATTCTGATATATTTTTTCTTAGTAAATTTTATCCTGGCCAGTTGCTGCAGAAATTATAAAATCCTTGCTGTCCAGACATTTTACAGTCATCTTTGTAACCATTTTAATATAGACTCTGATAAGAGTTGCCAGACTGAGACTGTATGCTACATTCCTTTAAGTCTCAATCCTGCACCCACCGACTTTAATAGATACAGAAAGTAACCTAAACTAAAATGCTTACTGGTGGTAAACCTGGGACTGGGAAAAATGTAGAGGGTACAACTTCAAAAGACATATGATGCCTAATTAATCCGTTTGCCAACAGGTCAATGCACTGAAATAAGGCAACTGGGGAAAAGTACTGAGAACGAGCTCTTTTGGTATAACATTAATAGAAACCTTAAAAACTTAGAAGAATTAAACACAAAGAACTAATTTATTCATTGCATCCACATCTATCCAAACAGTCAAAAAAATCAGCTTGGAAATAGTACACTCCCCACCACATATAAATTTACATTTCATGACTTAATTATTTATTTGATTTATATGATGCCCTTGCCAGCAAAGGCTCAGCAGCTTACGCTAAGAAAACAAAATGATTAAAAAACAGAGAGAGTGAGACAAGTGGATCACCACAAGTTAAAAATGAACTAGATCATCAAGATAAAACAGAGACCCCTAAAATGCCCATGATTATGTGGGCAGCCATTTATATTGGACAAATAGCACTAGCCATATGCCATCCCAATAGGTCTTAATGATAAAGGCATCACTTATGCCAGTCTCATCAGTTTTACCGTTAATATTGGCCATGAAACTGACACACTCATAAGTTTCAGTGCTAGTACCAGCACTGAAATTAACGTTCTTGTCAGTTTCACTGATAGTACCAGCTGTGAAACTGACAGTCTCCTCAGTTTCACTACTAATACTAGCTATGGCTTTTTTGTCTCTCACATTTATTGGGCATATTACTGTTAGCCCAAGAAGCCCACTATAAGTGGCAGGGACCACTTACACAAATATAACAAGACTTTTATTTCCTTTCTCCATCAAAATATACATTCTGATAAAATATTGCTCTGTACAGGAATACTAGTCTATTGTCACATCTTGTCATTTGTTATACAATGTCACTGACAATTAATAAGCTTAAATTACAAACTGATGTTTGGCATATTTTCTCAAGCACCATGAAACCAAAATCCAGTTTATTACACAATGATTTAAATTTATTCACAAGCCCTCAGACTGATTTGCAGTAGCAGCCATAAAATTGTTTAAAGTGAACAAACAGCATTACAAAAATAAGGGATTTTAAAATAAAAATTACTGCATTAACGAAAATGTATATAATGAAAATAATGAAAGTTTAAATTAGATTGTAAATATTTCACAAAATATATCTTTAAAGATAAGTTCTGACGTTATTTAAAAATAATCTAATTTTTTAAAAGGTCAGATTGCAAATAACCAATACAATGCAATATATGTAAAAAACAACAGAAAATACATTTGAAAGATGATCTGACAGATTTCAAAGCTATAACATAAAACCTGTAGCATTATTTCCTTTGCAAGAACTGATTACATTAACAGCACCTGTATAAGGAATGCTACTCTGCACTGCTTTAAGCATTAGTGATATCACCATCTCTAACAAAGGATAGCACTCTGAGGCCCAAAATAAAGTGAAGGGAAGTCATTCAGTTTATCTGCCAAATACATTTATTTGCAATTTAAACATATGCATTTATCCTATACAATACAGATTTTTTTAGGGCTGTCAATCACTGCTAATATGTGTGATTAACACGTTAATCTGTTCTTGTGTTAATTTTTTTAGGCAGGCAGGGTATGCACAGCCAGCACATGGCTCCCAGGGCAAAGGCAGCAGGGCACAGAGCCCCAGTGTGCAATGGGCAACCCACCTCTTCCCCATGCACAAAACCAGGGGGCACGTGCTCCCCATGCCTCCTCCACAGGTGCATGCAGCGGCGGCTAGCCACATCCCCCCTACATGCCCGGATGAGCCTCCCACAGCTGTTCCATAACCCACCGAAGCCCCGCAGCCTCATTCACCCCAGCCTCTGCCCCTCTCCCTCCCTCACCATGGGGGCCTCCGTCTGCCCCTTCTCCTACCCCTCCATAGACTTAACTGCCTGCTGGGTGATGCTCTACATGCTGCCAGGTTGCATTCCTGTAGGGTTACCATATTTCCAGTTCCAAAAAAGAGGACACCTATGGGGGGGGGTAATACAATTGTGTGGGGGGACAGTGATATCCCCATGCCCTGCCCTGCCCTTCACTACCAAGCCATAGCCCCCCAGCCCTGCTGCTGCCCGTCACTCCTGACCTAGACTACCCTGCATTTTGCCAAGGTATATGGAGACCTCTCTCTCCCCAGTCTCCAAACCCCATACACACACACAGCCCCCCACACCTTCACAAATTCCCTCCCCATATACACACACCCCAACCCCATACCCTAACTGTACAGAGTACCTGCATAATTTTGCATAATTGAGTTTTTCTGGGCATCATTTTGAGTTTTTAGCAGTGCGATTAAAATTGTGATTAATTACAAATATATATTTTTAATTGAGCAACTAATCACTATCAATTTTTTTAATCATTTGACAGCCCTAATTTTTATTAATGCTCTTAAAAGGAACACTTTGAATTTGATTTTGATTCTTTACTAGGAATTCTTTTACCAATGGTAAATTGTACGTACATTTCAAGCCTATACTGATCATGCATTTTCGTAATATGTAAAGCTCTTTATTTTTCACTTTCTGTTCAAAACTATTTTGCAGAACATAACTGACAATTTCTCCCCAGTCTAACTATACATTTAAAAGAGAAAACAAATGATGTTCCTTTTATAGTGAAGCAAATGCCCTAAACTTTCCGTGCTAACCTTGCTTCCAGGTGCTCATGGCTTTCCAGAATGTTTACCTTTTAGGATGAAATTTTCCAGATTTGGGCCCAAATTCCAAACTGGCTACTAATTATGGACAATTCATTTACTGAGTGCCTGACTTAATTTTAAAAGCATTGAAGCTTTAAGAAAGCATTGAATACCTTCCATCTTAAAATCAGGTATCTTCAAGGTGTCTAAACAAGTTAACACAAAAGTTGATATTAACACTAATCAGTCACTTCTGCAAATTTGCTCCCCTGTTCTCTGCCAAGACAATGTGTTACAGAAAGTATGAGCAACAAGGAAAGGTATGTGTGTCCTTTTCCCTTTATCTTGTAGAAAACTTGCTCTTTGACAAGTAGTTTCAAGACAGTTTCTGTAAAGCCTGACAGTTCTTCAGAATGGGTACCATACTTGAATTGGTCTGCCAGTTTACCTTGTTTGTGAATCTTTAGGAGCATATAGAAAGTTCCTGAGATAAAGTCAGGGGTTAATGGAGGTAGCTTTTTGTAAAGCCATTCCCTTTCTGACCTCATTTATCCTCAAGCTCAAGGGAAATCTACCAAATATTTTTAAGGTTCCTGACCAACATGAAGGGGAAAACAAACAAACAAACTATGCTTTACCAGAAGCACCAACATGTTACAGTTGCTGTGGAGCCAGGTCAAAGTATAGGTCATGTGCTTCAGCAGAGGTTTTCGGCACTTTTATCTAAAGATGATTCAATCAGCTATTACATAAAAGTGCCAGAAAAATCCTACTGGAGCACCCACTATATACAGATGTTGGGCAAGCCGGGTCAAACTAACACAATGCCTCTTCTGAGCATGTGCTGGGCTCTGCATGGGAACATGCTGATTTTAAAGTAAAACACCTTTTGGGGGGATTTTTTTACATATGTAAGCAGTCTAAAAGGCAAGTTTGGGAACAAAAATGCATAAGCTGGCTGGACACTAAGAACCAACAACTGAACACTGATATTGACTTTATAGCATACTATAAGCTACCTAGAGAAAACTACTACACGGCTGATAGACAACTGGTTCAATAGCCGCAAACAAAGAATAATTATAGGTAGACCCATGTCAGTATGGGAGGAGGTTTCAAGTAGAGTCCCACAGGGGAGTCCTGCGCCCAGTACTATTCATTGTGCTTATTAACGATCCTGATGCTAGAGTAGAGAACTTCCTGAGCAAAGTTGCGTATGAGACAGAACTGGGAAGGACCATGAACATGCTGGAGAATAGGAGTGCAATTTAAAAGGATCTTAACAGATTAGAAAGCCACGCTGGAGCTAGCAGGATGAAGTTCAGTGCTGAAAAATGCAAGATGCTACTCCTTGGAAAGAATAATCATAAATACAAATACAAAATGCAAGACATCTGGCTTGATAGCAGCCTTATGTAGAAGAATCTCAGAGTCTGAGTGGATCAGAGGTGCAATATGAGTCTGCAATGTGATGTAACCACACAAAAGGGGAATGCAGTTTTAAGGATGCATCAATAGAAGCATTAGGTGCAAGACAAGGGAGTTAATAGTGCTTCTCTAATAAGCACTGGTTAGGCCTCATCTAAACTATTGTGTGAATTTTTGGGCTCTATATTAGAAAAAGTCTAGATGTAGGCAACAAAAAATCAAAAGGGCATGGAAGGCAAGTCATATGAGGAAAGAATGGAGGAAATAGGCATGGTCAACTTGAGGAAAAGACACTTTAGAGGAGACACAGCAGCAGTCTTCAAATATCTGAAGGCCTGCCATAAAGAAGGGGGGAAACATCTTTTTTCTCTTGCTGCAGAGAGAGGAGGATGTATACCAATGGCTTGAAGTTGCAGCAAACTAGGTTTAGACTGGATATCTGAAAACAGTTCTTTATTGTTAGAACAGAGAGGCAGTGGAATAGATGCCTAGGGAAACTATGGACTCCATCGCTGGGGGTGTTTAAGAAGAGGTTGGATAAGCACTGGTCAGGGATAATCTAGGAGTGGCTATGCCCATGTTCTATTATGGGTATTTCCCATGCTTCTGGGCTTTTGCTAGTTGTCACATGGGACTGAGAAGAACATTTTTTCCCTTCCTGCTGTTACATGTGTCAGGGGGGATATTTTAGTCTTTCTAAGAGGCATTGGGTGTTGGTACTAAACAAGCCTG
>NW_017729033.1:15592026-15604633 GCF_001723915.1 Gavialis gangeticus
GGGGGGGGGGGGGGGGATAGGGGGTTGCCTTCCTCTGTAGCTGGGAACACAGCCCTCTTCCTTGAATCTCTCAAGCACAACTAATAACCTTTGCAGCAGCAGGATGTTGACCGCCATGGTCCTTCTGTTTTACATATGGCAGGTTAGGGTGCAGGTCTTGTGGCTGTGTCAGGATTGACCATGTAGTGCAGCTAAGAGGAAAAAATAACGGATTTGTATAAGATGGTTTGGATAGGAATGGTCCTACCTCAGGCAGGGGGCTGAGCTAGATAACATCTGGATGTCCCTTCCAGCTGCACTTTTCTATGATTTCTACAATTCCTAAAAATTCTTTCTTCACACTACAGGTGATAACAACCCTCCTTGCTTTTGATAGGGCTTAATCTCCTATCAATTAAATTTATTTTATTCTGTTAATTGTTTGTTTGCTACTCATGGGTATTTCTCGCATCTTCATCTTGCAGCCCTACCTATTGGTCTGAATCATCCATCACCATGCCTGCCTCTTTCTTCAGATCTGAAGAATGCCTTGCATTCAAAACCTTGTCTAATTTTATCCCAAAATTGCAGTTGGTCCACCCACAAAAATCCTTGCCTTTCACATCATTCCTAGACCATCACAGCTACAACATCACTCCAACACTTTTATCATTATATAACTGTTTTTTGCAACCTCTTTCTGGATAGCTGTACAACTGAAACAGCATTTTAGCAAGTATTGATATGGTAAGGAAACAGTTCTGTTTGATGGAAAGTGGCTTTGAATGCCCTAGTGAAAACTGGCTTTGATTTAATTGAGTTATGACATTTTGAAAATCATATTTTATGCACTTTAAATGAGATTTCCTTACTACACTTGCAAAGCACACAGCTACAGAGACAGGCTGTATTACGTGTGTAGCGAATTTAACATTGCACTGAAAAGATATAGAAGATGAATAAAGAATAAAGGAGTCCTTGGTCTTAATCACTGCAAACTTGAATACACAGGCATTCTGCTGATATGCATGCAAACTATTCTAGGTTTGTTTGTTTTGTTTTTTTAATTTTATAAAAAGAGAAGAAACATTTAATACAGATATATTATTGATGTGAGTATATGTTCACAAATAGTTATATATAACTAATTTCATACATTAAATATTAAGTTTGCAAAACTAAGCATACAAACAGCGAGGAAATACAGGCTAATTTTGGCTTTCTGTGCGTACATGTTAAGACAATCTTTAACTACATATTAACTTTATTTTTCAGAAAGAATAATCTATATATTTTTTCATATAGTTATGTATACATTTAGAGCACAATTATTTTTTAGTCTTGGATTCTTATTCTATTGTCATATTCCTAATATGTTGCCTAGTGCCTTTAATGACTTTTTAAAAGTTATTTTTCTCTAATGTATTTACATAGTTTAGTCAACAGCAGGTCTCATACTCAACAGCCGTTGCTCAGGTACATTTCAATGAGGAATGCACTTACCAATGAAGCTAGCAATTGCAATTTTATGTGGTACATGCTGCAAACATTACCACTGTCCTTCTACATTGCTATATAAATTGCTAGAATAGAATATATATCTGTTTTTCTTATAAATTATGAAGAATCTGTCTGGTCTATACTGAGTACAGGACAGTACTACACATACATCCCTGTGCATATCACTTCAGAAAAATGTTGTTGCAGTACATATTATTTGAAGCACAATATTTGTCTGTTTAATTAAAGACTGTATCATAAAGCACATATGGATGTATAAAAACCATGAAGGTAAAAATATCAGAGTTAAATAATGTTCTTTTTATTATTATTATTTGCAAAGAGAAAAAAGATATGAAGTCTAACAATATCTAACTAGAAAGCACAAAAATTGGAATGGGATAGGAAGTATGCTATAATATTTGCTAACAGATTGATGCATACAGACCCCCTATGCAATTTTTAATGATCTAAGCTAGGACAGACATACTTTGCACTGCATATCCTAATGACTGAAATAGCTGTGGCATGAATTAATAATAGTGAGTCTATAAAGGTTGAATTGATACTGACATCTGGATATTACTACTGTAAATGACAGATTAATGGACAAAGGCATGAGATCCCTAAAGTCTTTTTATATATTTAATTACAAAGGAAGTAACTTCAATTACCAATAATCATATTAATTAGCACAGTTAAAAATCCCATACAGCAGCAAATGGTATCACAGGAAATCTTGGCTCTAACAATGACAAGTTAAGTAATAACTTACACTGATGCTAGCACAGAATAAATGATTTAATGATCCACATAGACAATTTTATTTTACTAAGATCAATATCTGATCCCTATTATAGACTAAAAGCCATGCCTAAAACCAATTATACGAACCATTGTTGGGTGTCTAAATTACAAAGAAACTTCCTTCTAAATTGTCACTCAATCAAAATTAAATAGCTGCTGTAAAAAATAAACTTATCCTTTTACCCTTCCAAGAGCAATAGGACGCCAGACCTTTTGCCTTTGGCTTCTGGGTGATGGAGAAGAAAAATGAGGCATTCTTTATTAGACTGTCTTTTCACATGGAACATATGATTAAAATAAATCCGTGAGCATGAGTTAACAAAAACATGTAATTTCTTTCCCAAAGAATATTATGAAAATATGAAATTTCTCTCTAAATCACCTACTTCCAAAAAAGAAACCACTTCTCACTTTTACAACTTGACACCCATCCATCACATTCTCTTTATACACTACAATGCAAAACAGCCAGTAGCACACAATGATAAAGTCTAACTTTAACTAGTGGCTTAACTTTCACCTCCACTTCCCTCAAATACCCTTATGATTCATAATTCATCTTCTTCCAAATTTCTTGCAAAACTTGTTGTTACCTGAAAAGGCATGAAGGAAAGAACTAAAGAGGACATTAGGTGAATCTCTGGAATAGTCATGTATCATCAAAATGAACATTTTGAGGAGGTAAATTACACTTTTAACTCCACATTAACCAGAAGATTGGATAAAATGCATATGATGGTACTAGTTTTAATCACCATGAAAGGAAAAAAGAAATAAAGGACCTGATTTGGCCAAACTTCCTCACCTGGTCTGCATCTTACTCATGGTGCAGGTTGGAACTCAGCAGAAGTAAAGTTAAAAGTACAGCATTCAAATTTTAATGATCACAGGAAAAGGAATTTCACTGAGAACTAAAGAGAACTGAATGGTAGAACAATATTCAACCCAAAGAGAGATTAATAAATAAAGTGTCAGTAAAAATCCATGAGCCAAAACAGAAGCAAATGTGGGCATAAGCCTGTCTTATAACTGGGCAAAGAATGGGATTTTTATGACTTAATAAAATAGCGGAAATTAAAGTTTACACATTTAAAATGTTTGCAGATATCCACAGAAAAGATTAACATATGAAATAGTGTCTAATTAGAATAAACACACAGCTTAAAAAAGGTCATAGGTTTGGATTCAGGGTTTCTCAAAAACTCTCCAGGGAAACTGTAGAACAAGTACTTATTTTGGACCATAAAAAGTATACTAAAATCAAAGTAGGAGGAACTGTCAATAACAGATAATTCTGGAATATTGCACACTGCTCCAAGACATTTAGAGAACCAAGCAAGTATTAATTAGGTGAGACTGAATTTAGATAAATGGACAAGGATAAGTAATACAAGTAATACATTATATTATTGGATAAAATACTAAGCTAGTGAGAATGATCTGGTATGATAGTGGTCAACACATATAAGTTTGAAGCAGGATATGGTTGCAGGAAGAAAAAAAGGGAAGAAGAAAACCTCAGCTCCAAGAAAGACCCAGACTTTCTAACTAAAGATATGATACCCCTATCTGTGAAAGACGGGAGATAATATTCCTCGGCAGAATAATCTGATAAAACTAAATTGGACAACTGGGAGGAATAACGCACAGTTGGGGTTAACTATGTTGGGAATCCTATTGACAGTAAGATTAGATTGTCAATCTATACACAAAGCTTTCAAAGACTCATACAAGGAACAACATTAGAAACAGGCTACTAGTATGTAAAAACACCGATAAATTAGATGGCTGTCAGCTATAGGCAAAAAATGTAGCAGACAGTATGACATAAAGGGCACATCTACACGTTGCCCTATGGCAGCATGTTACTGTGCTGTGCTTTAGTACTTTCTTTTGGAAATACTAAAACACGATGCAGTTACTGCCTGTACCATGCCGTATGCTCGTCGTATTTTTAGCAGCTACTCTGCCATAGTAGCACACTATAATGGGGGAGCATGCCACTCTGGCAAAGTAGCTGCTGGTCACACATAGACACCCATACACACTATGTCACCATAGTGCATCGCTACGGTAACGTAGCATCACATGTAGACGCATTCAAAGGAATGACAGAACAGATATAGATTAAACTTATGCAAGTTCTGAGAAAATGAGAAACAAGAGGAGATAAAATAACCACATATACAGTCTTGAAAAATTAACACAACCATTTTTAAAAGGTTTATATTAGTAAGAATAATAGTCCAACCAAAATGTCTGCAAATCTGGCCAAGATTTCCAAAACACACTTGTGATCTAGAGCAGTGGTCTCCAAAGTGGGATGCGCAAGATGATCCATTGTGGTGCAGGAAGAAAATATTACAACTTCTATTTATATATATTGGGGGGTGCATGCTCAAAATTTTTTTTTACTGATAGGGGTGCGCAAATATAACTATACATATATTGGGGGTGCATGCTCAAAAATTTTTACTGATAGGGGTGCGCGATCAAAAAAAGTTTGGAGACCACTGATCTAGAGTACCTAAAATGTAGCAAAGGGCATGTGCAGTGCGAATGTAGCAGATCAAGAGTGCTGAAAAATTAGGCCCCTTTAGTAAGTCTAAAAGTTGGATACCCAAACAATGATGGCTCAAAAAAATCACTGGTCCCATTTGAAAATCTTGGTCAAACAGTAGACTCAACTTTCTTGGACTGGGGAAAAAACGCCTTGGGAAAAAAATGGCTCTTCATTTTCGCTTTGTTTTTAACTATGGAAAAATAGAGCAATTCTTCTGTTGCAAAGAATTCAGAAAGACCACAAAAGGTCAGAACGTTTTTAACATTATGGATTCCTATTGGAAATCTCTGGGCTTGTTCTTTGAATTATGCTTGAACACCTAAAAGTATTTAAAAGTACTTACATTTCATGGTACCCTATGGCACCCTTAAAAGGATCTCAGAGCACCCCAGGGTGCCTTGGCATTCTGGTTATCACTGCTCTAGACATGAGGCTAGTATATCAATAACATTATTTTATTAATAACATAAAGTAATGGTTTGCCCCAAAAGTAAGAAGGACATAAGATTAAACAGAAGTACCTGGGTTTAGTGTCAGGTGCTGCTGAACTAATTAAGGTAGATGTGTCACAGAGTCAGTCTTATCACTAAGCCTGAAATGTACTTTGTCACAGGAATAACTGAACTAGAAAGATCCTAGGAGTGTATGCAAATAGGGGAAGAAGCCTAGTAGCAGGATGGAAATAGTAATTCATAGCAACTCCTCCAATTCATCAAACACTTCTTTCAAAAATACAGTTCTCCCAACTGGGATAGTAAATAAATTCATACAAACAGCTGCAACAGGATTAATTTTATGGACTACTCCAGGGAAGCTAGATTCTTTCATAGCAAATGATGAAGCTGGAAAATATCAGGGTATAGAAAATGAAATAATTCAAGCATTACAGTAAGAAAGCTCAAAAAGGATTTTTTTTCTTGCATGGGAGCTTGTGTTCTCCTGGTTTATTTGCTTGAAATAAGAGATCTGATAGCTCCAGCAGAACTGCCAATGAAAATAGGGATACTCTATTTCCAGTTTCAAAAAAGAAGACACCTGCTGGAGGGGAGGAGGCAATGATTGTGTGGGAAGGAGTGTCCATGCCCTGCCTCTGCCCCTCACTCACCAAGCCAAGGCCCCACAGGCCTGAAGATGCCCCTCTCTCCCGATGCGCAGTCTCCTGGCACTGCCTGTGCTCCACACTCCCAACTCAAAGTCCCCTGCCCCAACAGTGCCCCTCACTCTCAACCTGCAGCTCCACCCAGCTCTGAAGCATCTCCAGGCTGCCCAGCCTCTGCAAAGCACAGGCATGGCCCCAGTGCTGCCAGATGGGCCACACAGTTCCCTACTGCCATCCTCTTCCCCCATTGGAGGGGCAGGTGCTTGCCCTGTCCTGCTGCAGCCCCAGCACCCATCCCTTCCACATACCACCACCACCACTACCACACGCACACCCCCACCCTGACACTCCCCAAGACTTGGCCCTCCAACCTTCACCCGCCCATATACTTACCTGTACCCAGCTAATGAGGCTGCTCTCACTACCCTGCCTGGCTGCATGTTGACAATGTGACAAGGTTACATTGTGGGCACACAAACACACATGATGCCCCCTGCCTCCAATCACTCTCCCCCTCTTCCCCCAGCCCCCAGCATTCCCTTGCAAGAGCAAGCTGGGAAGTGCCAGGAAAAACTTGGATGCTGAGCAGAGCAAAATCCTGGAAATAACTTGTTTATATTTTTTAAAACTGCTCAGAGATAGGAGGACACAAAAAGAGGGCCTGTCTGGGAAAACCTGGAGCTATGGTAACCCTAATGAGTGGTGTTCAATATCAGTACTGTTAGGTGTGCAAACACCTACACAAGACTCACAAGAAACCCATAAATATCACATACGAATCATAAGGGTCAACATTATGACCTACCAAGGCCTTTCTGAGTTCTCTGCAAGACAAGAATTGCTCTCTTATTTTCCCTTAGTCAAACGAGTAAAGCCTAAGAACTGGCATTTTCAGGGGTGCCTTTAGTCTATCAAGGGCACCTTGAATCTAAAAAGGTTGAGAGCCACTGGTTTAGAGAGAGCCTCCTGACAGCTAGGGTGCTGTCATCAACACCAGCAAAGCCTTATTTCTGGTGAAGGAATGAGGAAAACCCATGAGAGAAAACTATGAGATCCCTGCAGGCTTCTTATTCACAGATTATTTTATGGCTGCCTTCCTCCCTATTGCATTCAAGAAGCCTGCCAAGAAAATTTATCCAAAATACTATTCATGTGAATAGTAAAGGCTCACAAAAAGGCATTTTGCTTGGCACATGTGCCTCGGGGCAGACAGTGAGGAAGAGGCCAGGGCTGCACTGCCACAACAAGGATTGGGCCCCTTGCAGCTCCCTCACCGGGTGCCCTGGCATGCCGCCATCTTACAAGTCAAGGTGCCAGCTATTTTTGGCACTCTGCCCAAAAATGTTGTTGCCCCTGATCTAGGCCTACACCAAGACTGAACGTAGTGTAAAACTCTTTAGCTTGGCCACTGCTAGCAGTCTAGGTAGAGCAGAAAGGAGCTCAGTGCAGGCTAGCCAACCAAGCATTTATCCCACTTTCTTAGGAGTTTTGTACAGTTACTAAGTTTTTCACTACTGCAAATATATATTATATTACTTACAAGAACATAGGTTTTCAACTGCATGTAGGATGGAAATAACGTGCATTAAATTGTGAAATATGTTATAAAGTTCAATGTGATCACAAACTAACACATATATATGAAAAGGTCAAACTTAAATTGTTTTCATTCTTTACTTTTGCCTTTCCTGACTTTTGATTGCTTAACTATAAAACTGGGGGGGTTCTATGTTTTCAAAAATAAGAAAAGCAAAATAAATATTATCAAGACGTTGGAATCCTAAATTCATATTTCTGCCAATGAATAAGTAAACTTGCAAAATATTTTTCCAACAATCAGTCTCTAATTCAGATGTGTAAACGTGCACTTTGATGCCTAAACACTTTTTTCATTTATCAAAATTAACCCATATATCTATATATCTTGTGAACTAGTTAAATATTACTATCGCCTTTTTACAAATGAAGGATGCAAAGTGGTTAGGCAATTTATCAAACCTGCAAAGAAATCGGTCTTTGAAAGGCAGAGCTGGGGTTAGAATTTAAAACTCCCTGTAGTTCACTAAAGTACTCACATTAACACAGTACCCACCTCTTCCCCAAGACTTAGAGTAAAACATAGGATCATGGAAACAATGCAAGGCTGGAAGGGACCTTACAAGCTCATCAAGTCCAGTTCTCTACTCAACACAGAATTTACCAGTCTTCCTGGCAAATTCTATATCATTTTCCATCCATCCTTTTATGAAGTAGTGCTGCTACGAGAAATTTCTCGTACAAATGAGAGTCCTGTTCCTTCCTTCTTTAAATCTGATCACATTATTAAAGCATTTGATTAGGAGTTTTTCACGTGCAGACTTTCAGCTGATCCTTTGGCATTCCAAACCTTTAGCTGGTAAAGCACAATTTTCCTCATATTTCTATTCCAACAGATATTTTTAACATGTGGGATTTGTTGGTGCCATTTCACATCCAAATTCTTTTAACTTAGTCTGTTGCAGTGTTTAATCTTAATTTGACTCTTTTGCTCTCATTTACAAAATTAGTATGAAGAGCAAATATTATATTATCTGACTTAAAGGAATCTCAAATTTAAAAAAAAATAAAAAGAACTACTATACAGTGGATGTAATTAAAATATGGAACTAGAATTATGGATAGACTTAGCTACACTCCAACACAAATTCCCATTCTGTAAAATGTTAAACTTTCAAATAATCCGAGACAGTATAAAACTTGCAATCTGTCCAATTACCAGACCAAAATCCACAACCTTAACAAGAAAGGAAAACCTAGACTGAGGCTGATTACTATGGAAACCTGCTGTGAGTTTTTAGGAACACACACACAGATATTGCTTATAAACGCTAGGAGATCTGAATCAACCCCAAAATATAGCTATTTTGTACACTATCACTTCCTTCTTAAAGGAAAAAAAAAAAAAGACAGAAAAAAAAGGAGATTGAGGTAACCAGTGGAAGCTAGCTTTTCTCAGTTCAAACTGCATAAGGCACACTCATAAAAAAGAAACTACTGCTATGTAAAAATGCTCAGGCTATAATGATATCCTGAAAAAATATTTCAATTTAAAATGGGGAAAACAATTTATGCCACCATAATCAACTAATCAAAACTGGAAACAATGCATAGTTATTAACCAAACTGCTACATAAAAGTTTTTAGAAAAATCAAATAAGCTGCAAAAGAGTTTAATGGAAGGGTGAACAGAAATAAGAAACAGCAGACCACATCATTGAGAAGAAACACAGAAAAAATATTTAAAATGATATTTTAAAGTATTTAAAAAACTTTTAAACTATGTTTAAATTATTCATTATTCCCATTTTAAAAGTTTAAAGCCCATTTTCAGAAGAGAGGTAAGCACTTAACATCCTAAACCTTACAAAAACCAAGTAAGACAGTTGCATACGCATGTTCAAACAATCTGGGAAAATTCTTCCAGGTTGGTTTTCCTGATAGAAAAACTCCTGGAATCACCTGAACAGTTATTTCAATGCTGAGTACTTGAAAAGCAGATAGGTTGCAATGCTGAAGCTGAGCAGCCAGGAATGGCCCTGTGCACATATCTCAGCATTCTCTGCTGACTTCCACAGTCTTCTCAGAGACAGAAGGCAGCAGTACACAGGGCAGCCCTGACTGGTTAAGTCAGCCTGCGTCTCCCTGCAGCACAATTTGGAATTGTGATAGGGATGTGTTCTGCTCCCTGATCAGCTGGAGCAGCAGAGTCCACTGAGTAACACACCGTCTTGCTGGGGCTGGAAGTCAGGAAGCAAAGCATCCTGGGATGCTGGAGGACAGCACTGTGGCTTTACTCAGAAGACAATGTGCACAGACATTCATTCTCTCTGGCAGTAATTTAACCTTAGTTGGTCTCAGGTTATTTTTCTCCTGGAAGAGCCTTCCCCCCACAATACAAATAAGTTCTGAACATATGTACACAGAGACTCTCTCAGGAGAAACTGAATATCTGTACACGGCTTCAATTATTGAGGGCCTAGCCCTCAGCCACTTTTGTAAATGGGGCATAGTCAGTTAGGCCTGAACTAAAAGATGTTTAGCTGGATCTAGGTCTTTGGTACCTTTGCAAATATTACCCTCTATCTATAATCTAAGTGCAGGAATATATCACCATAAAATTATTGCATAAGTTGCTTTATATAAACACATCATCTGTCATTCAAAGACTACATAGTATTTTCCCATACACAACATTTTGCCTGCAGTCAAAAATGTTAATTAGGCTGCTTCAAGGTCAGCTTTGAATTAGTACTATCCAAACTTCTATTTCCTTTCTCTGAGAATTTCTTTCCTTCTTTACTTCTTTCTTTCTAAAACCTTACTCTGAATGAGTTTGCCTTTAAAAAGATTTGCTTCAAGAAATGCTTTTGAGAACAATTTTTAATCTCTTCAGTACTAAGGAATGTAGACTCAAACTAAGACTTTAATCTCTTAATACAATAGCTAAGGGTGTGTAAACAGACTATGTAGTACATTACAAGAAAAATCCCTTACAACAGTGAAAGCAAAATTAAATAAGAATAAATGTTGCTCCACTTCCACTGCATAATTCAAAAATAAGTTTAAAACAAAGGCAAAAATTATAACGAATTTAAGACTTGAAGAACCAAAATGAAGACTACCATGAAATGCATCCAAGTCTCATATAACAGGCAAAGGTTGTCAACATTCAGTATAATTGCAGGGAAGTAAAAGATCCCATATATTAATTAAGCAACGTGATTAATTCAGGAAGTCATCTGATTTTAGGATTATTAGAAAGATAAACAATCACAAAATAGCCAAAATGTATTTTCACATATGCAAATATCTAAGTTACTTTTATTTTCTGCTCTATTAAGAGTAGCAAAAGGTACAAGACTAGAATTAGAAGGATAAGGAGGAAGAGAAATCCAGACCATCTTTCTTGCATCAAACTTTAACTGGAGCATTGTTTTGTATATTCAGGAAAGTCTGATGCCCTAATCAAACTTCAAGCTACACCTCAAAAACAGTGATTATTCTTTTTCGTGGTTTAGGAAATTACAGTTCAGAAATCACATACTGATTTCATGTAGTTACGTCAAGCACATCATTAACATTGGACATTAACTTCATAAAGAAATATTAAAGTTAGCTTCCAATAATTGAAAAAGATTAGAAATAAGGTTTACTACCAAAGATCAGGGTTAAGAATGAAAAAAGGTACATAAGCTTGAAAGAACATGGATGCCTAACTGAAAATCTGAAGACTGTTGTACAGAATGTTGAATATATATTGTAATTTCAGTTAATGAAAAAATAGGTTTGCCTTTAAAAAATTTTTGCATGAAAGAAGGCTCTTTACTGATTTTTTGGTTCATCATTCCTACTGCTTAGTCCAGACCTGAAATTATAATGAACTGTTTCTGACTTCTTAATAGATCCATGAGCAACTAATTGTGAGGTTACAAACAGAACAGTTTGGCATCAAGTTTAGCATAAGAATGAGGAGCAGATGAACCCTTAAATAACAAAGATATTTTCATGGAAATTTTTCTGCTATAAAAATAGCAGCAGGGAGCTATTGAATCCACACAATATAGATAGTTGACCTATTAATTTTTACACACACACACTCAGTATGTATTATATGTGTATATTCACATATATACACACACATACAGAATACGTATTTTAAATTGTAGAAGTTATAGTTAAAATTTTAGATAATTTACATGCAGTATAGTATTTTAAAAAATTAAGGTAAGGACTCCCACAGTAAATAAACAATCAACTCCACAGTAGGAAGCAGGCAGGGAGGAAGGTCTTCTTTTTCCTCTTTCTGTTGGAGTTCTTTTGAATTTCGTGTTGTGCTCATTTGGATGGGAGAGGGAGGAGTTAAGTATGTTTTGAAAGGGTGGGGTGACTCTTTGTAGAAGATGGAGTGCAGGCTTGAAGGTGGGATGAAAGGGTGAGGAAGGGCAGTGGTGGTGGATGGGAAGAGAGGGTGAGTGGGTGAAAAGAGGTTTCATGTATTTGGTGCGAGTGGCAGTTGGGAGGCATGGTTGGGACTGAAGAGGAGGGTTTGTTTGCGTCAAGGTTTGGGCAGGGAGTCGGTGATTGGGTTGAGTAGGAGTTCTCAGGTTTTGGAGTGTTGTCTGGTGAATCCTGTCTGTGGGGTGTATGTTTATGATAAGCCACTTTGACTCTTTCAGATATGGTGGGGTACATGTAACAAATACATACATATGTACCCACACAATGCTAAATTTCTTAATTCTGTGCTATACAATGTGGCCCAATACAACATGCAACTTTTATGCACTTAGTGCATTTTGTACACTTATGATATCTAGTATAACTTGGAATTAAAATCCTTTTTAAATTGAATTTCCTTGATTTAAAAAGAAAATATGACAGACCTAATATTTAGATAGCTTTGCTAGTCAGAACTATTCTGACTAGCAAGTGTACAAGATGAAATTCAGACTGAATGAGTCTCATGCACGTTTTGAAGTCAGTATTATGGCAAGCGGTGTTGTGAAAAAGATGCATCTAAATGCAAAAAGAATATCAAAATGCCTCTTTGCTTTGGGGGGGGGGGAAAAACCCCACAATATAGATGCCACTATTTTAGTTAACTCAAAAAATAGAACATT
>NW_017729033.1:15604644-15618272 GCF_001723915.1 Gavialis gangeticus
CAAAAAGAATATCAAAATGCCTCTTTGCTTTGGGGGGGGGAAAAACCCCCACAATATAGATGCCACTATTTTAGTTAACTCAAAAAATAGAACATTTAAAACATTTACAAATCTTGAGGAAAAATTAAACATTGGAAATTTTAACCCAAGGAGAACTTAAAATAAATATGTTGTGAGCAGCTACATTTAAGAGCTCATAATGGAAGTGCCTTGTAATTGAGGAAGCAATTCCATTACAACTGCAAGACTGCTGATCTAGCACTATCATCACAGGAAATTTCTGGATATTTAAGATGGAGAAGACTTCTTCACAGATATTTTTTTCTAAGTACCTCCTCTCTGCACAACACCCTTCCATTCTTCTCTACACTAACCAGTACTATAGGCTCTAAGATTGTGTTGCCATTAATCATTTCATCAAGTATCATAAATAAAAAAAAAACAATTTAAATAAGCGCATATCTGAACAGCTTGATTTTTATCTACATTAAAAGTTAACATTGTCCCAATATGCAAGGTGTAGAACTGCATGTCATCTGTGATAGAATATTATCAGTTTTAATCTGTCTTCCACAGCAATTTAAGATTTTTCAGGATATCCGATGCCTAAAAATCAAGATTTTTCTACTGATATATTAAAGGCAATAGTCATGGCTACGGTGACAGAGGTACCAAGTGCTGCATGTGATATCGCTCAGCCCATGAAATGGCCCTTCATCATGACCTGCTTATTGCTAATCTGTAGGAGCCTCACCATGAAATCAGCAATCGTCTCGCAAGGTCTCATGAGAAGAAAGAATTGTGTTTTGAAAGAAGGACCCAATAATTGGTTACTCTCGTCTGGAGCACTGATTAAAATATATATTACTTCTGAAAAGTCCTGATTTCTTTTGGTCTTTCTCTTGAATGGTAAATTTGTTCTAGCTTCCAATTTTCTTGGACTATTTGAACAGTATTTCACAGTATAGATGAGAGAGCTGGTAGAAATATTAAAACCCACCAGTAAGCACCTAGTATTTCAAACTAATCTGGAAATCAGCATACTTGAGGCAAGTTTATGTCAAACTATTTTGGCAGAGTTAAGGGGTTTCATCTTATTAATTAAATAATGAAGGACATGAAAGTAAATGGAAAATAAGATGAAATGTGACATGGATTTACCAAAGGTACATCATGCCAAACTAACGTTTCTTTAGTAACTGATTACTTAAACAAAAGGAAAGGCGTTAGATTTAAGCCAAATTTAGTAAAGCATTTGACATGGTGCCAAATGGTAAACTAGTTCAAACTGGAAGAGATGGGGAAAAAAACATAAAGAGAAGAAAACAATAGGGTTGTGTAAGAAGGAAAAACATTTGGCTGCAGAAAGGCTGCTAGTAGAGTTTCTCAAAGAAGGATATCAGGATTGATTTTTATATTTATATTACTGGTCTTGGATAAAAAAAAAAGAGAGACACAAAGGGCACATCCATACATGCAGGCACGTGCACTTGCAGCAGCTCAAATACCACCATCACAAATTTGTCCTGGAAATTTGTGCCTTAGCACACGTGCCTAAACATGCACTTCGGTGTGGGGAAAACCCTGCCCAGCTCCTCCTGGATCTTCAGCCAGAGGGAGTCAGAGGCTGGAGCCAGCACCTGTGCTGGCCCCAGCAGTATAAAAAGCTGCCCTAGCAAGCACCTTAGGACTGTGGGTGCTCAGGAGCTTCTGAGGCCCAGCCGGCTGGTATCTGGGGACACTAGCCCCTTGTGTCAGCTGGATTGCTGAAGCAGCGCTAACCTAGAGTGGTCCCTACCCCCTCTACCCACTGCAGCAGTCTGGCAGTGAGTGCTGCAGCCTAGCTGTGATCTGCTGCCACTTATGACGGTGTCCGCCGCCTAGCTCTGTGGCCCCATAGCTACACACCTTCCAGACCTGGAAAGGGATTACCTGGCCACCTGAGCTGTGGTATGGGCACTGCAGCAGAGCCACCTACACCTCTGGGACAGCTGCCAATAGGCCAGGGTTGCACAGTTGGCCTTTGGGCAGCACTGGTACCCCCGCTCTGCCATCTGGGCAGTTATCGCCTGGAAGATGTGCTCATTATGGTGGCCTGCTTTGAACTGTCAATGCATGCCCTCCTGGCCCCAAATAGCCAGGAGATCAGCTACCTGGTCTGCCCTCCAGCTAGGTCCCTGGTGCTGACACTAGGCAGGCTCCTCTACCTGGGTCCTACCACTTGCCTTACCAGCAAGTGTTCCCTGTTTAAAAATTGCAAATGCTTGGATAAAAAACCCAACTTCCTTCATTAAAATACTCAATCTCTGTTCTTCCATGATTAAAATGAAATGTCACTATATATGTAAAGAAAGAGAGAGATCAGTTGGACAATGTTTTATGGATATATTTACAATTTTAAAGCAATTTGGAAGCCTACCAGTGTCTCTATAATCATAACAAAATGAATTCTAAATATCTAAGCAAACAAGGTCCTTTGGGTAGATGTGATATCTTTTATTTGGCCAACGAAAGAGTTGGAAAAATTATTCTTTGCAAGCTTTCGGGCACAAACACCCTTCAGGAATAGGGAGAGTCCAGATATTTATACACTTCAGCATTTGCTTTTGTTTGGGGTTTTTTTGTCCTAGAAAAATCAGAGCTGCCCCTGCCCCCATCACTCACTAGGATGTGGGGACAGCTGAAGTTGGACCCGCAGCTGCTTTGTGGTGCTGAGCAGCACTACCCCTTGACAGTTGTCCTGCCCCTGCTCACTGTTTTGGGACTGGAAGTCCTGCCCCTAACCCTTGACTTTTGCCACAGATTTCTAAAATTATTTTAGCAAGTTCTGAAAGACTGTCATTTCTCTAGGGAAATTCTAGAAGGGGAATTAACAGCCTGATTAATAGCAAAGACTCGGGGAACTCAGTGCATTTAGTTTATCAAAAAGAAGGGTCTTGATCACAGTTCATAATTATTCATATGAGGGAGCTTGATAACCTAGGGATTTTCAGTCTAGCAGACAAAGCTATAACAAGACCCAGTGACTGTAACTTAAAGCTAAAAAAAGAAAACCAGACTTGAAACATGGCGCTATTTTTAATAGCCGGGGTCATTAATCATTGGAACAATTTAACAAGGGGGGATTTTGGATCAGTGGTAACTTTTAAATCAAGATTGATGTTTTCCTAAAAAATATACTCTAGCTTAATCACAGCTATTGGTCCTAAAGCAGGAATTGAGTCAGGAAGTCTTACGGCCTACACTATGACAGCAGTGATCTCTTCTGGACTTCAAGTCTATGATTTTTAAAAATATTTTGTTGATAAATGAGTACAATTTAAAAATCCAGTTACAATATATTTAGTTGCATTTGACAATTCCCAATGTTCATATATGGTTAATATTGTAAAAAGAGGAATTTCCTGTGGTCATATTAGAGTAGTTTTAAATAAGTACAAGGAATTTCTTCTCAAAGGCTTCAGGTGCGTTACAAGTGTAGCTTATACAACTTATGTTGGTTGCAACAAAGGTACTGAAAAGTTAAGGTCTTGATTAATCATTCAGTTTCCAGAATGGGGATATAAAAAAGTGCAAGGTATATTTTAATAAACATTAGCATGCTTTCCACAGATGAGAGCTTTATGATTAGAACTGAAATATTACCAAATATCTTCATAAAAATAACAACTACAACTCTTCTTATAAGGATTTTATAGGTTTAGGTCTACTTTTCAGGTCAGCCAGTCAGCTTAATTACTATTAAAGATGAAAAGATAGAATTAAAATATTTAAATCATCTAGGACATTGACTTTGTAGTGTGAAATTATATGCTTTATGTTTACAATTCTAGGACTGAAAATGTTTTCCTCATTACATGACCTCTATTTCACATTTCCAAAAAAAGTCACTGACATGCCACACTTATTTACTTTTTTTGTTTTTGCAAAGTAAAGGATGCCATTTAAACTTACTAATTATAATATGCCCTCTGAGCTGAAGAGGGAGGAAGAAGGGAAAACAATACAATGTAATTGATACACTGGTGATCCCCAGAATATGCCTAATATTAGTACTTTGAGCATCCTCAAAAGTAAGTGAAATTAAGGACACCACACTACTGAAGTCTTGAAATTATGAACATTTCATGAGAGTCAGTCAGAAAATGCCAGAGTAAACAGAGATGTCTATGTCTATCAGATACAACTGGCAAGGCACCTAGAAGGCAAATAAAAGGGATTTCATAGACATTAGGGCTGGAAGAGACCTCAGAAGATCGAGTCCAGCCCTCTGCCCCCTGGGCAGGAAAGTCAGCTAGGGTCATAGTATCCCAGCAAGATAAGCATCCAGATTTCTCTTGAAGGCGTTCAAAGTAGGTGCTTGAACCACCTCCAATGGCAGGCTATTCCAGACCTTGGGGGCTCAGAGAGTAAAGAAATTCTTCCTTATGTCCAGCCTGAAACGGTATTGCAGGAGTTTATAAATGTTCCACCTAGTCATCCCTTGGGATGCTCCTGGTGAACAATCATTTCCCCAGATCCTGGTGAGTATCCCTTATAAAGTTATAGGTGGCCATCAGATTGCAGGAATTTATAACCGAGATTGCCCCTGAGCCTGCGCTTTTCCACGCTAAAGAGTCCCATTGCTCTCAGCCTGTCGTCGTATGGTCTGTTTTCCTGACCTCTGATCATGTGTTTGGCTCTTCTCTGGACTCTCTCAAGCTTCTCCACATCCTTTTTGAATTGTGGAGCCCAAAACTGAATGCAGTACTCCAGCTGCGGCCTCACCAAGGTTGAGTATAAAGGGAGAAAGATATCCTGGGATTTGCTCGAGAAGCATCTATGGATGCAAGCCAGAGTTTTGCTCACTTTACTAGCCACAGCATCACATTGAAGGCTTGTATTCATCTCGTGGTCAATCAAGACCCCCAAGTCCCTTTCATCCGTAGTGCTAGCCAGCATAGTACTGCCAAGCCTATTAAGGATGCTGCCGGTTTTTTCTCCCAAGGTGGAGAACCTTGCATTTTTCAGTGTTAAATACCATCAGGTGACACCAGTGCCACAGTCTTCAGTTAACTACCTGGATCCTCCTCTCCCTCCTCAGCCCATAGCCTGAGACTGGGAGGATGGAAGAAAACACCACCTGTGCCCCGAGACCCTTTAGCTCCACTCCCAAATCCCTGTAATGCCTCGTGACCTGGCTGGGAGCGCTCCAATTCTACAAACTTATGCCAAGAGAGTTCAGCAAAGATTTTCACACCATCTCCCAGTAGTCCTATGGCTCAATGTCTAGATGGAAGGAGATATCAAGTGGGGCTTCCCAGAGCTCTGTCATGGGTCCAGTGCTGTACAACATCTTCATTAATGATTTGGATGATGGGAATGCATATACACTTAGCAAATTTGCAGATGACACCAAGTTGGGTGACGCTGCAGACATTCTGGAGGTCCACAATCAATGAGATGAGATTCAATGAAGACAAGGGCAAAATGCTGCATTTGGGACAGAATATTTGCATGTACAAATACAGACTAGAGAATGATTGACTAGGTTGCTGAGGACCTGGGGGTTACAGGAGATGATGAGATGAATATGAAACAACTGCATTCTTTTTACAAGAAAGCATACTGGGTTGTATCAACAGGAGTGTCACTTACACATCAAGGGAAGTGTTTCTTCCACCCTATTCAACACTGACGAAGCCTCTCCTGGAGTACCATGTCCAGTTTTGACGTCCACACTTCAAGAAGGATGTGGAGAGACTGAAAAGAGCCCACAGCAGTGACAAAAATGATTAGGGCTCTGGGAAGCAGGACTTGAGGGAAGGCTGAAAGAACTAGGGTTATTTAGTCTGAAGAAGAGAAGAGAAGACTGAGGGGGGATTTGGTAAGAGTCTTCAAATACCTGAATGATGATTACAGAGAGGATAGAGATGTTTTTTTCTTTGTGGCTCTAGGGAACAGGACTAGGAGCAGTGGCCTGAAGCTGCAGCAGAGGAAATGTAGGTTGGATATTAGGAGGACCTTTCTGATTATCATGGTGGTCGAGTATTGGAAGGGGCTACCTAGAGAAGTTGTGGAATCTCTACCTCTAGAAATTTTCACAAGTAGATTGGACAGACACTTGCCTGGGATAACTTAGTGTTCATAGGCACTTTTACACGTCATCGGGGATGGGGTGGGGGGTGCTTTAATTAGAGTGATGCCCAGAGCCACTCTAATTAAAGTGCTAAACTATTTCATGTATTAGCATCTCCGAGCTTCAAAATGGTGATGGGGGCACTTGAACTAAAACTCGTTCAACAAGCTTTAGTCAAAATGCCCATGCTGCCATTTCAAAGCATGGAGATGCTGATACATGAGACACGAAGGCTGGGTGGAGCACAGTACCACGGTGATGTGCTGTAATTACAGTGCATTGGAGCAGCCCCACAGCACATCTACAAGCACCTCATGGGCTGAAGCTCACTTCATCAGATGATGTATAACTTATTTGTATAACACTGATGATGTACAAATTTTCCATGCGAGTTTAATATTTCAAATAATATTTGGCTGAGAAAAAAGAATAGGAGGCATTACTTTCAGACTAACCCTTATACATTCAGCTACTCCTAAATACATTATATTATGAACCATATTGCATATACCAGTAGACACCATACAAAATGTATTTTGTACCTTTTTCCTTAAGGGTTCATTGCACTCATTTCCATATATTTAGGGATTATTATCTGCCTACATTCCTACAACGGGATTTTTACTCTATTAATCTATAACATGATTATATAGAAATGATGCTAATGCTTTTAAATCACTAGCTTTTCTATAAAGCCAATCTGTTAAGACACAAGAATAAAGCTCACACTGTGTCAGCATATAGACATATTTAAAACTGAAATACAAAAGTAAATATTGCTAGAGTGAATATTAGAAGGAATTCAATGAAAGATTATGGTTTTAGCCATAAAACCTTAGTTAAGTTGGAAACATTCCAAAGCTATCTTTGGCAGATAAAAGTTTGGTACCAACATAAGAAAATATTCAAGGAAAGAACAAGGAATAAAAATAAGGAGAAAGGGAGGACGCCAACATGGAAACTCAGGTGAACTGCAAAATAGTTAACTGGACCACAGATTAAAGCACAACTTCATATGCATGAAGAATCCAAAAAACAAACCTCAAGAAATATGTGATAATTATGAGAATGTAAGTCAGGAGTGTTGGTGGAGAAAAGAACAGAAGCATGAAAAAACACAGAGATTTAAAAATGAGAGAGAGAGAAAAAATCCTAAAAAGTAAGTTATGACTATGTGAAGTCTACCCATTAACGGGATTATAACTTGTTTATATGTCATAATAACCAATAACAACAAATTGTCTTATGAGTGCAAAAGTATAATAAAACACAATTAATCCTGAAATAAGTATTAAAGAAAAGATTCTTAGTATTTGTTTTAAAACTAACAGAAAAAAAATTGGTGAAGACAAAGTTAAGAGGGATTTATTATTTACTGTCTCTCACAATACAGGAACTGAGGGTCATAAAATGAAACTAGTGGGTAGTAAGTTTAAACCAAAAAACCCCACGTTCTTTTCCACGTGTCTAATTTATTGAAGTGTGAAACTTATTGCCACAAGATGTTGTGGAAGCTGACACTTGAGCCAGATTCAAAAAGGGATTACAAATTCTTGGAAGAAAGGTGTATTCATGGTTATTGAGCATGGGGGTCGTGGGTAGAGCCTCTGAATCAGAACCTCCTAAACCCTGACTGCTGGAGGCTGCAAGTGAGAGAGGAACACTGAAAAAAAACCCTGGTTGTACTCAGTTCACTCTCAGCATTCGCTCTTTGCCACCGAGACACAGGATAGCGGGCAGGATTGACTATGGTCTGACACCGCAAGTGGCAATTCTTATGTTTGTATATCCGTATGTTCTAATTTCATGTTATTTAAATTTTACCACCATATAATATTATATTTTGAAAGTTGAAATGCAATTTGCACAAGTTTGTAAGTATAGAGATAACCCTAACCAACAGCAGCATTTACAGTCAAAGCTGGTAGCTTTTAGTATGACAGAACTCACATTAAAGATCATGGAAACTGTATGCAAGTAAGGCTCATAATCTGACTCTTAATTTGTCTATGGGACCCAAATTAGATTACTACCTTATGCCATGAGCAATCCCACTGATTTCAGCAAGTTTCTCATAAAAGAACTGTACAGGTGAGAATGGCAGAATAGGCTCTTACAGAACTATTACTATTATTATTATTCCTATGTCCCAGGGAACCGGGATGGGACTTACCCATGGCGGCAGAGAAGCCTGCATGGGGCGTCTGCCGCGCGTTTATGCTGACGCGACCGGAAGTCGGCGTCGGCACCGGCAGACGGCCGCCGGGGATAAAAATGGCCACGGGGAAGGAATGGGAGGGGGGAGGAGCTGGGGACTCCTCACCCACGGAGGCTGGAGGCTCTGAAAGGGAACGGGCCACGGGCCCCGCCCTAGGAGGGGCGAGGCACCCCCGAGCAGGACGAGCTGTCAACCGCTCTGCACATGGAGCCCAGCGAACAACAAACTCCCCAGCGGACGAGGCAGGGAGTGCCGGCGGTGAGCTGCTACCAGCCCCGAAGGTGAGGAAGATACCTGCGACGACCAACCGCAAGACAACAATGGAGGAACAGCAGACGGGCTCCAAGGATGAGGAACCCAGCAGAGAGGACTTTTGGGACTGCGAACCTGAAACTTATGAGGCTTGCAGGTTCAGGGCTAGGACGCCGGCGCAGGGACGCGACACCGCCCGAGAGGGTCAGGACCCCGAAGGGCCCTAAGGAGGCACAGAGGGGTGGAGGCTGTCGCCATCCCGACCACGCACATAGACAAAGTGGGGCAGGGTCGCTCCCAGCAGGGGCCGTGGAGGGTCCGGGTGGGAGGCCCAGCCAAAGGGGCCGAAGGGCCAAGCTTTCAGTTTCCTGCAGGTTTTTGTTTCCCAGTAAAGGGATACCCCAGTTGAGGGGTACAGCCAGGGCGATGGGGCCAGGGACCCCATAGTGAAACAATTCTCACCGGGACCCCACCTTGGGTCAACCGGCATACGAGGGACCTGACGACAGGGGCCGATCGGGCCGGAGGGGCAGTAGGAGGGCAGTCCCTCAGTCGCGGGAGCCCTAAAGGAGGCGTAAGGCCGGGGTGCAAGGGGTGGTGGAGCCCCACATCGTGACCGCCGAGGGATCACGGGCCACGGGGTACCCAGGAACCGTCCTAACTGAACGTAACAACAAGTCGTGGCGGGCGAGAACTAGGGCGGGGAATGGACATCAGAACAACCAACCCCACTCAGTGGTAACTCAGGGACATCAGTGGCGGTCCTCCTCCCACAGATGAGTGACCTCCGGGGAGGACCCCAGCCCGGCAGTCACATCCTAGAATAATACTTTAATGTAGTTTGCTATCATTGTTAAATGTTACATGCCTAGGAACTACCAGAGATACTGTCTCAGGATCACAGCTTTTCCTTTGGTCAATTAGGCAAATTCTTCCCCCCACTGCTGCTACCATGTGACATCCCTGTGTCTACTGCAGTATTTTCTTATACGGAAATGTCATACAATGAAAATAGTTACATAGGTTAAGTGCCAGTGTTTTCTCCATTATGGAAAATAAGTTTGCCCCACTACGTGCTTTTGTTTTCACTCCATCTCACGGCTCCTATTCTGTTTCTCTCAGAAGGAAACAAGCTAGAGAGACAGAATCATATCATGACCCAACTTCCAGTGGATCAGTTCAGGAATTGCAAGAACTACAATATTTTTCATTACTTCCCAAGATAAATTACAGGTAGCACTGCTTGGAAGTGTTTCATAGCTCCTACTTTTCATTCCAAAAATGACTGTACTTCAAATCTAAAAAGAAACTCATTTTCAGGGAGGGACAAAGATATATTTTGCTCAACCTTACAAAAAGGGTCATGAAAATTTACCCTTCTAGCATAAAATCTACTTGCTCTTCCCTCATACAACAAAACAAAAATAGATAATGTAGTCCACTAGCTTAACACTAGGTGGGAAAGCAAGGCATGAGCCCCAAAGCACTACCTAAGGAGGGGGTAGAGATAGAGATGGCACCTGCCCCACTCCTCCCTGCCCCCTGCACCTTCCCTGCAGTGGCTCTGGCTCCAATTCTGGCAACATGGAAGCCAGAGAAGTGGTAACAGTTTGTGATGCAAGTGTGGCAGCTGCAGTTTTGCTGCTGGTAGGGGAGACAATGCCCCCTTTTTTGCTTCCATAAAACTAGTGTTTAAATAACTGTTCAAACTGCATGTTGGGAGCAAAAAAGGAAGTGACATCTTCCCAGGGGTCACTGCACCATGTACTGCTGCTGCTCAGCCTGCAGAAGTGGCTACGTACACCCCTGATGTTCATCTGTGTTTACCTGAATCTTGGCAAATATATTTCCATCTCCATGTTCGAATTGCTTTGTACCATATTATTTACTTTAAGAGACAGAACTAACTACCAAAAATACTTTAACCCACCTTTGCGTTGAGAAATTCTGCTCAAGTTGATTTTAGGCTAGTCTCTATTGTATGGGTCAGAGATGGGAAAGACCTGTTGGGTAACCTCAATATAGGACTGGTCCCTAGAGTGTCTTCAGGAGTAATTCGTTCCATTGCCTCTGGTTCCTAGCTGTAATAAAAGGGTTGTAAGTACAAACTGCAAACGGGCAATGGAGCGCAGAAAATACATTTTGGAATTATTAGACCAAAATGCTAAGCAATAAAATATCAAAATGCGACAAAATCTATATATATTTAAGTGTATGCTTCCTATTTTATCTTTCTTAATAATTAAATATTAATTTTAGTTTCCATACAGAGCTCTATACTTTAAAATTCACAGGTATGTTTCAAGATCATCTCTCTTTTTCACTCTGTCCAATTTCTACTTACATAATATGCAGATTAGCACAATGTATTTAATAATAATAATTTAAGTTATGATCTACACTTTGAATTTTTGACTCCTGACCTTATTTCTATATTTTTACATTGACTCATAAGTACACAACAGCTACCACACATTAGGTGCTACTAGTTAATAAGTCATTTGTTTGTATCTACAGCTAAAAAAAAGTTTTTAATTAAAAAATAAAATTAAATTAAAAAAAAAAAATCAGCAATCAGCTTGTGTAGCAATGTATAACAGATGTTTCTAGAAAACTTGTTCAGATTTTTTCTGCAAAAAACCCTCCAGAAATGTTAAAGCCCATACTAAAAATATTCCTTAGGATAAAACTATTTGTATAGTAAAGCCACACTAAACATTTTAGTCCTGAACATCTGACTTTGTTAGCCACATTTGAAAATGTAATTTGCATGACTTTCACTAAAAGGCAATAGGACTGGCACCTAACTCCCACTGAAAGCTTTTGGAAATCTCATACCAGAACAGAATTAGTTATTAGATATTCTACATAACAAATATACTCTCTCATACATTTCTTCCTTTAATATGTATTAAGTAAGTAAATTACATTTGTCAAAATATTCTGGACAGGGAGGGTGGGGGAGGCGGGGGGAAGCTTCATAACCCACAGTAATGGACATACATGGCTCATCTTCAGATCACCAGGAAAATATTAACAATAACTAAGAATAAAATTCATATTTTGTATTTGCCAAGTCTCCTAATATTTTATTTATATATATATATAAACAAACACACACATACATGCAACCACTAAGCTTTCATTGGGAGAAAAAGAACTTCCCTTAGCATCCACTTCCTCCACATTCAATAGCTGGCAATATTCCCTAACTTCACAAATTTAATCTCTAACAGGCAGTAAATAGAATAAAAACAAGTTAGATTTTATCCTGCTTTATCATCGCTGAGTTTATTACATGCAAACTGGCAAATCTGCATTATTTGAAAAACATTAAAAAGCTATTGTGTTGTTATATCATTTTCCATTTTTTTTATGTCCTCATTGTTTATTGTTAGGGGCATTAGATTATGTCATTAGGAAGGACCATAACTTGAAGTAGGTCATAAGACAGCAGACAAAAGGTGAATACAAGAAACAAGATTCTGCTTCCCCATACCTATTACTGCTACGAAAACAACTGGGAAAAGAGATGTATATAAATCATAACTATTAGAATGCATTTATTAAGCTGTCCATCAGACATTAATGGGCATTGAAATAAGAAGTTATTAAAACTTAAATAAATGTTAATCATTTTGGTAAGTCCATAGAGCTTGCCCTCTTCACTTTGTGTGTACATTTTATTTCTCTGCTTTGTTTCTGAACCATAATTATGTCAAACCTAGTCAGAGTTTAGACACTACATTTAAGGGCACTATAAAAAAAGATAGATGTAGTGGCCTAGTTTGTGATTTCATTGTTTTTGCCACTGATGGTATTTGCACTAGATTAACTTAGTGGAAAGACTGTTCAACAGGAAATCACTTAAGAGCAGTCTCGTTAAGTAAACAAAAGCCCCTAGAATGAAAGACCTGAAGAATGCTTTGCATTCAAAAGCTTATCTAACTTTATCCCAACTATGCAGCTGGTCCAAAAAATTGTTGCCTCTCCCAGAATGAAAGTAATAATTTCAATGGATTTTGGATTAGATAGCACAGGAACACTTGTCCTTAGGATTTCCTAGAGCCTCCAGCAATAAAGTAGTCTAAAAGAGAACAAATCATACAATGATTGGCTCAACCCCCCCCCCCAAAAAACGTGTCTCCCCACAATTATATCAATAGTACCTGACAGCACCAAAGTTTTCCATTATTCTTAAAACAGAAAGTGCACCGAGGTAACTGAATATTAATGGTTGGCAAATGCAGACATACATATGGCAAGGATTTATACCATTTGGGAAAGTAAAGTTCAGAAAACACAGCAGTTTTTCATGGGAACAGCTGCAACACTAGATTTCCACTTATGGCATTTACTTGAATCCAAGACAAAGTTCTTTCCCTTCAATCGCCATGGAGGTGGTAGGGGGAAGCCTAGTCTTGGATTTGAGTACCAGCCAGGGACAAGCAGAAGCTCAACTCTGGCCCCAGATGGAGGGTTGAAGCCAGAGCTGAGCTGTTGCCTCCCCCAGGCTGGAATGACTCATTTGGCAGGGAAGGGGTCGCAGGGCCAAGGGGATGCAAGACTGACAGCAGGGTTGGGGGTGGAACCTGCAGCCTGAACCCCACCCCTTTGCTCCTGGTGCATGTACCTCCCCCTCTACCCCATGCTCTCCCTGCTGCCTGCCTCCTCTAGCCAGCTGCCCCCTCCCTCTTTATCTTCTGCTCCAGCTCTGGTTCCTCCAGCCCTGACTCAGCCCAGCCAGAAACTGCTATTGCTTCTCCCTGGCCAAGCTAAGCTAAGGCAGCACACCCCTGCTGCTGAGTGCCCTAATCCAGAGCAGAGCTGCAGAAGGCGGCAAATGGGAGAGGGTAGGGAAGGAAGGGGAAGGGGACAAGACAGGCAGCAGGTGGGAGCAGGGTGTGTGTATGTGGAGTGATGGGCAGTGTGGGGTGGCAGATTGCAAGTGGGAGCAGGGGCCACCCCAGGCTGGTACCCCCTGCTGTCACCTGCAGCCTTCCCCCCATGCCCTGGCAGGCCACAGGTAGATACAGAGGG
>NW_017729033.1:15623272-15638247 GCF_001723915.1 Gavialis gangeticus
ACCCCTGCTGCTGAGTGCCCTAATCCAGAGCAGAGCTGCAGAAGGCGGCAAATGGGAGAGGGTAGGGAATGAAGGGGAAGGGGACAAGACAGGCAGCAGGTGGGAGCAGGGTGTGTGTATGTGGAGTGATGGGCAGTGTGGGGTGGCAGATTGCAAGTGGGAGCAGGGGCCACCCCAGGCTGGTACCCCCTGCTGTCACCTGCAGCCTTCCCCCCATGCCCTGGCAGGCCACAGGTAGATACAGAGGGTGGGGGAAGCAAGGAGTAGGAAAGCAGGGGGGTACATGGTGGGGGATAGGCAGCCCAGGGGGGTGTAATGAGACCCCTATGCCACTACTGAAGAAGAAAGTGAGCCAGGGAGCAGCTGGCTGGCTCCAACCCCCTAGAGGGGATAATACTAGCAGAGCCCTTTAATGATATGGCTGCCTATTAGAGCTGTGCAAAGCTTTGGTAGCCGATTCAATTCAGAGGAGATTCGGCTCACTCCAGGCAGAAGGGGGCAAGTGGCAGCACGGCATAGCCCCCGCTCCCAGCACTGCAACACTCGCATTCTGAGCTGGCTTGCAGGGCAGAGCCCCCACTCCCAGCACTGATGTAGGCGCAGTAGCACTGGGAGCGGGGACTATGCCCTGCTGCTGCCCAGAGCAAGCCGCGCCTGCATCATGCCGTCCTCCCTGCACTGGCTGGGTATGCGGCAGCAGGGCATAACCCCTGTGGCTCCCCCTGCCAGAGTAGAGGCAAGCGCAGATGGAAAAGCCATGGGAGAAGCCCTCATGGCTGCCCTGCCCAGCCCCATCCCCTGCCTGGCCCAGCCGTCCAGCACTTAAAAAAAAGCCCCACACTCACCAGCTCTGGCAGTGGTGATCAGTGCTTCTGAAGGCTCGTGGCAGAGCCCCTCTGCACAGCCCAGGGTACTGGGGGGCAGTGGGGATTGCCCCCCTGCCTGCCACCCATGCGGCAGCTGCCCCTGAGGTGGGTCCAGTGTGGCTCGGCAGGGGGCCACGCCCGACACCACTCAGCCCCAGGGAAGGGAAGGATCCAGATGGTTACTGGGGCAGGGGAGGAAAGGAAATGATGCTAAAGGGAGGGGGGGCAAGCAAGGTAGGAACAAAGGGCTTGAAATCAAGGGCCAGGAGTCTGGTGCCTCATTCCCTGCTGCAACTTTCCTCACCACAGTGGGGGGGGGGGAGAGAAAGAGGGGAGGACACAAATTTACAATGATCTTCCACTATGTAGTTCTATACATGGAAAATTAGAACAAATGTGTAATTTTCCAGCGTATAGAATCTAATTATTAGGGGTCTTAAATTCAAAGTAGTCTTGGATTTGGGTAAATACAGTACTTCTATAAACTGGTGTGATTATAACTAATTTACAAATGAGATATATTCTATGCAACTCGCCTTTAACATTTGCTATTAATGAAGACAGTTTCTCATTAAACTACTAATTCTGGTACTTAACCATTCACACACCTCTCTCCAATTTTTCAAAGTAACTACCTAACGCAGCCAGACTGCATTCATAAATGCTAAGATCTTCTCATTTTGGCTTCATGGGGGATATGATGGAGGTCTATAAAATCATGAAGGGCATGGACTGAATGAATAGGGAACTGTTGTTCAAGGCCCGCTCTACATGATTTTCAACCAGCAATTCTCAAGCAGGATGCTGTGGCACCTTGGGTGCCTTGAAATGCATTCAAAGGTGGCATGGGTTGCCATGGACTATGCCCTGCTGGGGTGCCATGCGATATTAGCATGGTATGATCTGCAAATATGATTCACAAAATAATTATAGATTTCAAGTAGAAACCCATAGTTTTAAAATTAGTCTGATTTCTTGTGGTCTTTCTGAGCTCTTTGCAACTATTGTTGCAAATTGCTCTATTATTTTTCTGTAATCAAAAAAGAAGTAAAAACAAAGAGCTGGCTTTTGAGGGGTGCTTTGAGTCTAAAGAGGGATACCTCAAGTCTAAAAAGGGTTGAGAAACTGCTCTAAAGCATCCACTCCCGGTACAGTTGTATATAGGATCTTGGGCTACATGGATCACTGGTTTGACCCAGTATGGTACTTCTTATGTTCAATATCAATGCACATGTGAAAGCATTCATTGCTGTGGCTAGGCAGCACCTGCCCCTCTCTGTCCCTCACTGTGGGGGCTCAATCTGCCCCCCACCCCTCCAACAGACTTACTAGCAGGATGCTGCTCTCCAAGCTGCCCGGCTGTATTCCTATAAATCAGCTATGGGATTGGGATTGGCCAATATGATTGCTTAATATTTGGCCATCGGTATTACCCAAGAAAAAACTTTATCAGCACACCCCTCACCTGTATATAGTACAAACTATACATGACACTAGTCTAAAACCAAAAGGCTTATGATTTATAATATAGTTAATTGGGCTGGACCGTAGGAGAGACAACAGTGATTCAAGCCATCATGACCCAACAGCTCTGCACTGCTCAGTATGTGTGTGTACTGCAGATACCCCCAACAGAGGATCCAAGTGCTAATTAACACCCCCATTCATGACTGGAACTTGGTGTTCTTGTCACCAGTCCAGAGATCCTCCAAAAATTCATATGCAGATGAGGCACAGGTCCAGCTCTAGTCTAAGGTTACCATATTTCCAGTATCAAAAAAAAGAATACCTGTGAGGGGGATGAAGACGGGAAGAAGGGAAGAGACATATGATTGTGGGAGGGGCAGTGATATGCCTATGCCCTGACTCTACCCCTCACTCCTAAGCCCCTGCCCCCTCAGCCCTGCCAGCACCCCCTCACTCCCAACCCGCAGTCCCTTGACCCCCCAGCTCTGCTGGTGCCCCTCATTTCCAACTGGCAGCCCCTTGAGCACCCAGCCCTGCCAGTGCCCCCCATCCCAACCCCCAGTCCCCTGCCACCCAGCCCTGCTGGTGCCCCTCACTCCCAACCCACAGCCTCCTGCCCCCCAGCCCTGCTGCCCAAGCAGCTCTCGCGTTGCGCACACACACACACACACACACACACACACACACACACACACACAGTGTATCTTTTGCTGGGAGTAGCTTGCTAGGGCCCAGGCAGGGAACACATGACCCCTGACAGCAAATCACCTTGCCCGCTGCTCCCAAGCAGCCAGCCCAGGAAAGCAGAGGAAGACCTAAAACTTGGACAAATGCTCTCATTTTAAAAACCAACCCAGACACGAGAACAGGGGGCCAAAAAAGAGGACATGTCCGGAAAAAACAGTAGGGCCACAGTAATCAAATGTAACAGGCTGAGAGAGCAGGTGACACTGGGGTCCCATTTGGTGATATCTGCCAGATATTTAAGGCTGGTTAAAAAACAGGAATCATTGGACATTGGAAAGAAAGACACTGCTCAGCTGCAGGAGTGAAGAATAACTCAAAATTATGCAATGCAGTGGTTCATTATGATTTTTTTTTTTGGGGGGGGGGGGAGTCCATGCTGAGGGGGAGTGGACACAATGGGTGCTAACATGCATCTTATTCAGATGGGCTACACTAATCTTTGTGGTAGGTTCCCATCAGTATGTTTGCCCCTTATGGGTCATGTGTTTTATAGTCATGTTTATTGTTCACTACATTTAATCAAACTTCAGAGTTGGTTTCCATTATTTAGCACATCCTGCTTTTCGCAATAGTTTAGTGATAGACCATGTATTTAGTGAAGTTTCCTTGTATGCAAAAATAAAATGAGGAGTCCTGTCCCCATTGTTCCCTCCCCCACCCCACCAAAGTTGATTAAGGTGAAACATTTGTTTTATAAAATTGATTAAACAATATAATTTATCCAACTCCTGAATTCTTTTCACACAAGGAAGGAGAGATTGGTCCCCATCCTTTTTTGATAGGCCTTGATCTCCCAATAATCAGCTTCTTTTCTTCTGCTAATTGTGTGTCTGCTACCCCTGAGAATTTCACGTGCTTCGCTTGCTGTACCTTGGTTTCAGTAATCAAAGACCTTACAAAGAATATCTTAGATTGGAAAGCTTATCTAACTTTATCTGAACTACATAGTTGGTCCAATAAAAGATAATAACCCTGAGAAATCCTTGCCTCTTGCATTCCAATGGTAATAAAAAATACTTTAAATTGCAACCTCTGGCTATGGACAGAGGTAGCTTTTAAATACTTCAAAAGGAAAGCAGGAATTGCTTCCAAGGAGGGTGCATCAGCTGTTACTTCTGTGGTCCTGTATCAATCCAAACTCTACACAAGACTACCATCAAGCCTGACACAACATAGACCGTACACCCTTGCCTGCTACAGAAAGGCAAGTGAAACAGGGCAGCCAATGTCCTGCTTCTTCTAAATGTTGTTAGTATATGCTCAAGAGATCCCAGGTAGAGGACCATGCCCTCTGCTAGAGAAGGCGGCAAAATCCCCCACCGTCCATACCAATCTGACCATGGGGTTCCTGACCATAAATATGGTGGTTAGGACCATTATGATGACCATTCCTTCCTGACCCCAAATATGGCAATTGGTCTGATCCCGAGTGGAGGGGCAAGACCCTCTAGCCAGGGACCTCTGGCTTTAGTCCCAGCAGGAGCATTGGGCACACCCAAGTTGAAGTCCCCAGCCTAGCCATGTCCAATGCCCAGTGCTTCTAAGGGAGGCTTAAAAACACCCTGATACATATAGCAGAAAAGGGGGGGGGGGGCAGGGAGGAGGAAACAACCATCTAAGCCCAGAAGCATGGGAAAATACCCATAATAGAAAAATAGGCAGTTACTCCTAAATCATCCCTGACCAGTGGCTGTCCAACATCTTCTTGAACCTCCAGTAGTGGAGAGTCCACAAACTTCCCCAGACAGTCTATTCCACTGTAAAAGGTTTTTTGGCTATCCAGTCTTCTAGCCATTGGTCTATGTCTTAACCTCTGCAGCAGCAGCAAGAAAGAAAAGGTGCTTTCCCTCTTCTTTATGACAGCCCTTCAAGTACCTGAAGACTGCTATCAGGTCCCTTAAGTGCCTTTTCCACAAGCTGAACGTGTCTAGCTCCTTCAAGCTTCTCCTCATGTGCCTTGCATTCCAAGCCCTTGATCATCTTTGTTGCCCACCTCGGGACCTTCTTTAACTCCTCCATGTCCTTTTTAAAATGTGGAGCCCAGGACTGCACAAAGTGAACTTAATGAAGACAATGAACTTAATCATGTTAGCTCAAGCCCAGCTTTCCAACCTGTTGATATTCTTCTGAATTGGAGTTGCATCCTCCAATATGTTCAGTCCTTACCAGTTCTGTGCCACCTGCAAACTTGCTCAAGAAGCTTTCTACGTCAGTATCCAAATCGTTAATAAAACACTTTGAACAGCACCAGTCCCAGGATAGTCTCCTTTGGGAATTCGCTCGAAACCTGCTATTCTGACATGGACCTGTTAATAATTACCCTTTTGGTTGCAGCTATTAAGCCATTGCCTATACACCTTGTAGTAGTTTTATCTAGCCCACATTTCTCCAATTTGTTTAAGAGAAGATCATGCGGGACCTTATCAAAAGTCTTGCTGAAGTCCAGATACGCTACATCCACAGCGTTCCCTTCATCCACTCAAGTACTTTGTCAAAGGAGATCAGGTTTGTTTTGACCCTATTTGTTTTTCATAAATCTGTGCTAGCTGTTTGTGAATTAGCCCTTCTTCCTTCCAATGCTTTACAATGGGCTCTCTTAGGATATACTCCACTAACTTCCCAGATATTCTGGCGAGGCTAACTGGTCTGTAGTTTCCCGGGTCATCCTCCTTGCCTTTTCTAAAGCGGCACACTATGTTGGCACTTTTCCAGTCCTCTTGTATCTAGCCCATCTCCTATGACTTCATGAATATCATTGCCAAAGGCTCTGAGATCTCCTCTAGCAGTTCCTTCAGCACCCTGGATGAAGCTCATTCAGCCCTGCTGACTTAAATTATTCAGACCCAACAAAAGCTCTCTGACCATCTCTTCTGTTATCTCCTCCCTCAGTTTGCATCCGTCCTTATCCAGATAATCCTTATTAGGTGTCTGGCTGCAGCTTATTATTTTTTCTGAAGACAGAAGCACAGTAGCTGTTGAATAGATCTGACTTGTTTGCATCTTCAGTTAAGGGGTTCCCCCGGCTTGTTAACAGTGGACCCACAGTTTCCTTGGTCTTTCTTTTCTGGCCAACAGACTTATAGAACCTCTTCTTGTTGTCTTTAACCTCCTTTGCCAGGTGCAGCTCATTCTTCATCTTTGCCCTTGCAAGTTCTTGCTGTTCATGGTATACCTCCTTGGTGACCTGCCCATGCTTCCATTGCCTGTACACATTTTGCAATTTGAGGTATTTTAGAAGCTCCTTGTGCAGTCACATTTTTCTCTTGCCAGTCTTCCATTAGTGACATCCATACTCTGCTAGGACAATAAACAGAGCCCTACAAACCAAGTCCTCTTTTAGAGTGGCTTAGGGATCCAGCACAGGCTTCTCTCCTCAGGTGAGACAGTATTTGCAGGGTCAGGCATGTGGTCCATACTGCTGGACTTCAGGCTAGCCAGAGCCTCTCTCTACCTCACACTGTTGCCCCTGATTTGGGGCAAGTTGGAATATGGTCCCAAGGAAGGTATCCCCAGTCTGTTCCTCTCAAGGCTCTGCTTGCATGGAAGCCACTGCCCAAGAATTAACTGATTTACCAAACTATGTCAATATAGCATATATTGATTTTATTGGGGGATAGCTCATCATTAATTGTTGCAATCTGCAGAATTAACAATCTAGCCTCTTTGTGCAATGGGAGAGGCAAGATTCAATTCCTGATCACTACAGACACCACAGCTGGGTAGTGTCCTGCCCACTATTCAGGCTCATAACTTGAATATCATCATAGATTCAGACCTCTGTCTGAATCTGTCAGAGAACCACAGATTCTGCATAAAATCTCCAGAATACAGCCTCTACTATCTATCCATGCAGCTAAAACTTTAGTCCAGACACTTATGTCCTTACATCTTGGTTACTTCAACATATTTTTTCTGACCTTGTCAAATCCAACCTGGCCCAACTAATTATACATCCAGAAAGCCACTACCAAGATTGTTTTCTTAACCCATCACTTTGGCCATGTGACCCTTCTTATTGCTTCCATCCATTAACTCCCACTTCTCTCTCTCTCAGACATAAGCCATTTGTCTTCACTTTTCAGGTTCTTCCCAACATATCACCATCCTGGGTTACGGTCCAAAAGAAATTTCAAGTTGAACACTTTGAAGTGCAACCACCTAAATCACAGACTAGAATTTGACCAAGGCACTAAGTATGTCATCCCCTATACATAATTACAAAATGGGCCAGGCAAACTTGAATGACTTAACGACTATAAAAATTAGAGCCCTATGTGCAAGTATCATCCAAAAGACAGCACTTCTAGCAACACACTACTTCATACCTCATCAAGCATATCAACTCAAAGAGAAAAGCATCACTTATTTCATTTGACACCTAAAGGTTCCTTGGAAGTCTTAAACTCAAGTATTTGACTAGATGCAAATACAGAATAATACAGACAGTGGTAGTCAGCTATGCTGGCCTGAAGGCAGGCAGGGACAGGGTAGAGAGGCACCTTATAGACTAGGTCTGTCTAACTGGTGGTCCTGAGGCCACATACAGTCCATGAGGTGTTAAGGTCTAGACCCTGGGCTCCTGCCCAGTAGCCCCTCCCTCCATCATTCTGTCTGCAACCTCCCTTCCTCCCCCTCTGACCCTCCCAACTTCCACCAGACCAGAAGGCAGTATAGTGTGGTTCAGGGAGATGAACATGAGCCTGTGTGTTACAGGGGTAGCGGGGGGCAAGGGTTGTCCCTGTGCAGTGCAGCAATAGTGGGGTCATCCATGCTGCATGCAGCCTGGAGGGTCCATGGCTTGCCCTGGCACTGCACATAGGCATAAGGCCCTTGCTGGTGTAGTCCATGGGGCTCATAGCCCCTGGCTGCTTAGAAATTGGATAGCCCCATTCTAGACAAAGTGAATCAGAGATGCACAAGTGTAGCCTAGGTACATGTAGGGGTGCGTCCCCACCAGTGGAAGGGGTGGGGTGGTCAGTCAAGAGTGCTGAGAGAAGGGCCTGCCACCTGGGAGCAGTTTCCTCTCCTCTCTACAGAGCCAGGCTGAGACAAAGCGCTCAACTATATACAAGTTTATTGCTACAAATAATGAATATGAATAAGAAATATTAAATATTTACAGCAAAATCAGTATGTGACACCTTACACAATAACCTACAGTCAACATATCGCACCACTTCGAGGGACTGCAAAAACATGAACCAGGTGATTCACAGCATAAGAAATAATTAACCCCCTTGCACAGAATAAGCATTAACACTTTGGAACAGGTAAGTCGAGGCAGCAACACAATAAACACATACAAACATCAACTTAGATAAACCCAGGTAAGCTGAGGTAGCAATACCATAGACATACACAGGCAACCATAGAGGTAAAGTTCCAATAAGAGATAATAAACACATATAGGCAATGAAGCCGGATAAACCCAGATAACCTCACTTAAAGGAGTACCCATAACTATATTAACCTCTACAGTATAAAACAACAAAAATTACAAAATATGGGGGTGCACTCAGCACCCCACGGGGTGTTCCCTGGAGCCCCTTCCCTTTAGGGGCCTGGGATGTGGACATGCCCCCTCCCACAATGGAGGCGGGTGGAGGCTGCGGACCCTCCTCTCCCAAACCTACCACCCCTGTTGGACCCACTTCCCCAGCAACTCACATTCCTGCTCTGAAGCAGCCAAGGCTCGTCCCCTGGTGGCCAGTCCCATAAGGGCCTCTTTCCGGCGATGCCTCCAGCTCCTCTCGATGGCCTGGTGCCCTGCACTGGGCACCCAGGGCACTCCCACGGGAGCTGAGCCTTAACTGGCTCCGGTTCCCCAGCCTCACACTGGGGGTTCTTCGGTTTCCCGGGCCCTGCTCCGGGCACTGGGGCTCTTTTAGTTTAATGCGGAGCCACACTGCAGGGCTCCGGTTACTCAGCCTAGAACCAGAGCTAACTTGAGCAGCCTCGAGCTGCTCCCAGGGTTGGCTTGCCTTGAGCAGCTCCTAGAGCCTGAGCACCATGCTCCAATCCATGCACCACTGAGGCTCAGGTGGGGTCCTGAGGACAGTTGTCTCCAGAGCTCCTCTCCTTGCTGTCCCTCACTGCATCTCTCCCTCCAGTGTGCCAACTATGTTCTCCTTTTATACGCTTCAGGGGCTCCACCCCCAAAGTTCTCCAGACCTGGCAGGACGCAGTTTCAAACTACGTCTAGACTACTTCTTGCCCCCACCCTTTGGGGAAAGGGCATGGCCTTGCTTACCCTGGTTTGCTTTTGATTGGCGGATGGGCTTTACCAATAGGAATTGCAGAATCAAGCCCAGGACTCGTCCAGAGCTCAAAAGGAAAGTCTCCTACATAAGATTTCTGATTAAATTAGTCCTTGCTCCTGAAAGCTTGTACATCTCTGATTCACTTAGTCCAGGAGTGTCAGATTCACCTTGTGCTCCAGGTTAGATTTAGATCTTGGGGCTCCTTGTGGGCCAGATTCAGTCTGGGGCATGAGGCCTGCCCCTGTTGACAAAGGGCCATGGGTTCTGCAGCAGGCCACACCCAACAAACTTTCCATGTCTGTCTGTAGCTCAGAAGACCAGATAGAGAGGCTCAGTGGGCTGGATTTGGCAAACAGGATATATGTTTGACACCCGTGAGTTAGTCTATAAAGCGTCTCACTACACTGCCTTCTACTAAATGATACATTGCCATAGCTACAGCACATCTGTGTAATTATACTGAAAGGAATGTAACAGGTCTTGAAAAGCCAAAAAATTGAGCACCCCCCAATAGCAACCCTTGCAGCACCCTGAATCACCTATTTTTTAAAAATCCATTTCCAGTGTGTTGTACAAAGGGATGTAATGCCATTTTAGCTCCTGAAGCTCAATTATGTGCCATGACTGATTTTTTTTTTGGTATCAGTTTTCACTGTATTATATTATCAAGAACTTTCTTGGATAATTTATCACAGTCTCTTAGACATGAACTTCAGCTTCTCTTGTGAATATTAAGGCAAAGAGGCAAAGATTTCTTTTAACCTTGCAGAATAATCGACTGCATCCCCAGAATTAAGATATCAATGGTTGAATAAAAAAAGGCAGATTTGCCCCATCCGCAGAGGCTTTCTGAAATATTGACATAGCAAGCAACATTTTAGAATAATAGTTGATAACCAAGACCCACGTTAACCAGAAATTGTCTATCTAGAAGTGGAAGTTGTCTAGACCTCAAAAGAGAGGCTTATAAAGGATGAAAGGCTGGAAGTACCACCAAGGAGGAGTACTAAGCACTGGTCCATACCTGCAGGGAGAGGATCAGGAAAGCCAAGGCTGCAACCGAGCTCCATCTGGCCTCACATATCAAGGATAACAAAAAGTCCTTTCAGATATGTAGGGAGTCAGGGGAAAAAAGCAAGAGTGACATTGGACCCCTGCTGAACCAAACAGGACAGCTGATAACCGACACGCAGGAAAAGGCCAAACTGTTTAACGGGTACTTCACGTCAGTCTTTCATCAGTCCAATGGGACTGCCATGCCTAGCAAGACATGGGATGGCCAGGGTGAGGGTGTATTTATACCCAGCATTGGTGTTGATCTAGTAAAGGATCATTTTGAGAGGCTGGACACCTTCAAGTCAACTGGTCCTGACAGACTACACCCTATGGTACTCAAGGAGCTGGCAAGTGTCACAGCCCAACCATTGGCAAAAATATTTGAAAAATTCGTGGCGCTCAGGTGAAATCCCTGAAGACTGGAAGACAGCCAATGTGGTACCCATCTTCAAGAAAGGGCAGAAAGTAGATCCCGGGAATTACAGGCCAGTCAGCTTGACCTCAACCCCTGGTAAGATTCTTGAGAAAATTATCAAGGAGACCCTTCTGGATAAGCTGGCTGAGGACAACATCCTGAGGGATAGCCAGCACGGGTTTGTCATGGGTAGGTCTTGCCTGACCAAATCTCATCTCCTCCTATGACCAAGTGACGTATCACCTAGACAAGGGAAAAGAGATTGATGTCATATACCTGGACTTTAAAAAAGCTTTTGATCTGGTGCCCCATGACCTCCTCATGGAAAAATTAGCCAGCTGTGACCTCGGCTACACCACAGTCCGATGGCTGGGAAATTGGCTCCAAGGTCGGACCCAGAGAGTAGTGGTCAATGACAGCAAGTCATTATGACGCCTTAATTTCACCTTAATTCTCAGGGGTAGCAGACACACAATTAGCAGAAGGCTAATTATAGGCTCAACAGTGCTACACTTGCCAGCACCACTACTGAAAGAGACTTGGGGGTCATGATTGACCACAAGATGAACAAGAGCCACCAATGAGATGTCACAGCTGGCAAAGCAAACAAAACCCTGGCTTGCATCTATAGATGCTTCTTAAGTAAATCTCACGATGTCATCCTCCTGCTTTACTCGGCCTTGGTGAGGCCGCAGCTGGAGTACTGCATCCAATTCTGGGCTCCACAATTCAAGAAGGATGTCGAGAAGCTTGAGAGAGTCCAAAGGAGAGCCACGCACATGATCAAAGGGCAAGAGAATAGGCCCTATGAAGAGAGGCCGAGAGCCATAGGACTTTTCAGTCTGGAAAAGCGCAAGCTCAGGGGTTACCTATAAAAGTAGATAAGGGGTGTTCATCAGTATCTAGGAGAACGTCTGTTCACCGGAGCGCCCCAAGGAAAAACAAGGACCAATGGTCCAACTCCTACAAGACCATTTTAGGCTAGACATAAGAAAACATTTCTTTACTGTCTGAGCCCCCAAGACCTGGAATCAGGAGGTTCACTTCCCAAACAAATTCATCTCCCAAGATCCAAGCAGACCTGGAGGAACGAGTTTCGGGCACCTACTCTGGACTTATTCAAGAAACACTTGGATGCATATCTTCCGGGGGTCCTTTGACCCTAGCTGACTTCCTGCCCCGAAGCAGAACTTGATGATCTTTGAGTTCCCTTCCAGCCCTAACATATATGAAATCTAGATACAACCAGAAATAATGTAATGTAGCCTTTGTATGGAACTGAGCAGAAGAGCTAATTAATCTAGCGCACTAAAGCTAGAGACAACCATTTACTTCCAGCAGTGCACATTTCTAAGAAATTTGCAACCCTGGAAAACGTGGCAAGAAGTGGAGGTGAGGTGGCAAGCTCTCTAGCCAGGGGACAACAGGAAAGCTCCTTTGCTCCCCATGGCAGACAAGTTGTCTCCAACTGATGCCAGGTGGGAATCAGATGGAGATAGTTGCAGGAGAGAGGATTAGCGAGGGGATCGAAAGCACGTTTCTTGCCCTTGCCTTCATGGTGGGCAAACTGAGGCTGTGCTTGTCATTACCAGTACCCCAGGAAGCAACTGGGGATGTCAAACACAGCCCAGAGCCACCCACAGGGGACGAGACTGTGCTCTCTGCCTTCCACCTCTCCCTCCTCTCCAACTAGGCAAACGAGCCGGTTTTGCCAACTACGCAACTGGTCACGATCCCAGGGCATCAACCAGGGCTGTCAAACACAGCCTGCAGTTGCCCACATGGAAACAGCTCTTGCAGCCTTTGGAAAACCACTGCAAAGCCAGGCACTGTTTAAAGGGCAGCAGAGCTTCAAGTTAAAACAACAGCCATTCTTTCCTAAAAAGTGAAAGGTTTCACTCTCTAAGCCTGAAAAACGTGAAGTCTTACTTAGTCCAAGATCTGTCATGTAACTTGTCAGCTGCCCAACTCATGTGTAAATAGTGTTACTGAACATAAAGATTTCAGCAATATATTTTATTTTAAATATTTCAAAATATATACCATGGGTGTCAAATCTACCCAAGCCCTGCTGTTAAATCCACCCAGGTCCAGCAACAGAGTCAAGACTGACGGCGATGAGAAGACCAGAGGAGGAGGACCAAGGGAACAGGAACTGTCTGGAAGCAGGAGGGGGTAAGCCAGGCCTGCTACTGGTGATGATCACATCCATCAGGGCCATAGGGCCTCAGATTCTGTTGCAGGCCATGCCCCCAACCACCAGCGGTCCGATGGGCCAGATTGGATCTGACCAATGGAAACTGTCAGTCTGTAAACCATGTTTGATACCTGATACATGTGATTTTAAATTATAAATAAAATATAATTATACATAAAATAAACTGTAAGAATGATAAAAATATGTACCTGGATATAAACAGGGATTTCAGCAATATTTTATTTTAAATCATATTTCAAATATATAGAAGTAAAATGTACTTATGACATCCTTGTTTATAAATTTCATAGATTTCATAGACATTAGAGCTGGAAGGGACCTTGGAAGATCGAGTCAAGCCCTTGCCCTGGGGCAGGAAGTCAGCTGGGGTCATAGGATCCCAGCAAGATAAGCATCCAAATTTCTCTTGAAGGCATTCAATGTAGGTGCTTGAACCACCTCCAATGGCAGGTTGTTCCAGACCTTGGGGGCTCGGACAGTAAAGAAATTCTTCCCTATGTCCAGCCTAAAATGGTCCTACAGGAGTTTATGACCATTTGACCTTGTCGGCCCTTGGGGCACTCTGGGGAACAAATGTTCCCCCAGATCCTGGTGGACACCCCTGATAAACTTGTAGATGGCCATCAGATCACCCCCGAATCTGCTCTTCTCCGGGTTAAAGAGTCCCATAGCTCTCAGCCTGTCATCATAAGGTCTGTTTTCCTGACCTCTGATCATGTGTGTGGCTCTTCTCTGGACTCTCTCAAGCTTCTCCACATCCTTTTTGAATTGTGGACCCCAAAACTGACACAGTATTCCAGGTGTGGCCTCAACAAGGCCAAGTACAACAGGAGAATGACGTCCTGGGATTTGCTCAAGAAGCATCTATGGATGCAAGCCAGCATTTTTCTCACTTTACTAGACACAGCATCTCATTGAAGACTCATGTTCATCTTGTTGTCAATGATGACCCCCAAGTCCTTTTCATCCATACTGCTAGCCAGCATAGCACTGCTGAGCCTATAAGGCTGCTGTAGGTTTTTCTTCCCAAGGTGGAGAACCTTGCATTTTTCAGTGTTAAACACCATCGGGTTCTTGTCCACCCATTTCCTGAGCCTGTAAAGGTCAGCCTGGATCACCCTCCTGTCCTTGGATGTGGATGCTCTACCCCAAAGTTTGGTATCATTGGTTAACTTTAAACTAAGCCCACTGGGGGATGGGGGGGACTACCGCCACTGCTGGCCCACTGAGCAACCCTGGCAAAGCCAGCAGGCACTTAAGGGAGTACACCCCTGCCCCAGCCCTGATACAAAGGGACACTTACCTGCCTGTACACAAATGCCAGGAGCTTGGGGAATAAAGCAGGAGGAACTTGTCTTCCTGCTTAACACAAATAATTATGATGTCATAGGGATAACAGAGACCTGGTGGGACTACACGCATGACTGGACCAGGGGTATGGAAGGCTATACCCTGTACAGGAGAGATTGAGTAGATAAAAGGGGCGGGGGTGTAGCTCTCTCTGTTAAGGAAAGCTACACGTCCCTGCAAGCTGATATTGGTGACCAGGGTGGACAACTGGAGACCCTCTAGGTTAAAATCTGTGGGGAACTTGGCACAGGGGACATAACGGTGGAAGTCTACTACAGACCTCCCACCCAAAGTCAAGAGCTTGACCAGGAGTTTGCCCGGGAACTGGCAGAGGCCGCATGCTCCAGGACCATGGTTGTCATGGGTGACTTCAACTACCCAGACATCTCGTGGGAGGATCACTCAGCAAAATCCAAGCAGTCACAAAGCTTCCTATCATGCATGGATGACCTCTACCTGACTTGAGAAGTCTATGGGCCAAGGAGAGGTAAAGTGCTGCTCAACCTGGTACTGGCAACTGAGGATGACCTAATCAGTGACGTAGTGATTGATTGGAAGCTGGGCGACAGCAACCACGAGCTGATCACCTTCACCAT
>NW_017729033.1:15639069-15639405 GCF_001723915.1 Gavialis gangeticus
GTGGATCCGGCAAAACTACAGGCCCATCAGCCTGACCTCTATCCCGAGGAAGGTCTTTGAAAAAGTTTATTAAAAAGAGTCCATCCTTAATGGACTGGCCAATACCATAATCCTGAGGGATAGCCAGCATGGGTTTTTTTGTGGGTAGGTCTTGCTTGACCAATCTCATTTCCTTTTACAACCAGGTGACCCAACACCAGGACAAGGGAGAAGAGATTGATGTCATATATCTTGACTTCAAAAAAGCCTTTGATCTGGTATCCCATGATCACCTCTTGGCGAAACTGGCCAATTGTGGCCTTGGTTCCACCATGACCCGCTGGCTGGGAAATTGGC
>NW_017729033.1:15639754-15643204 GCF_001723915.1 Gavialis gangeticus
GCTTCTCAAGCAAATCTCAGGACGTCATTCTCCCCTTGTACTCAGCCTTGGTGAGGCCACAGCTGGAGTACTGCATCCAGTTTTGGGGTCCACAATTCAAAAAGGAAGTGGAGAAGCTTGAGAGAGTCCAGAGAAGAGCCACATGCATGATCAGAGGTCAGGAAAACAAACCTTATGATGAGAGGCTGAGAGCTATGAGGCTCTTTAACCTGGAAAAGTGTAGGCTCAGGGGCAATCTGATGGCCACCTATAAGTATATCAGGGAAGTTCACCAGGATCTGAGGGAACAATTATTCACCAGAGCGCCCCAAGGGATGACAAGGTCAAACAGTTATAAAATCCAGCAAGGCCATTTCTGGCTGGACACAAGGAAGAATTTCTTTACTGTCTGAGCCCCCAAGGTCTGGAATAGCCTGCCATTGGAGGCGGTTCAAGCACCCACATTGAATGCCTTCAAGAGAAATTTAGATGCTTATCTTTCTGGGATCCTATGACCCCAGCTGACTTCCTGCCCCAGGGCAAGGGGGCTGGACTCGATCTTCCGAGGTCCCTTCCAGCCCTAATGTCTACGAAATCTATGAAACTCGACCAGTCTGCTTCTGACTCCAATGTCCACATCATTAATGAAGACGAACAATATAGGTCCAAGGACAGAGCTTTGTGGGACCCCACCAGTCACAGGGCACCATGACAATTGACTTCCATCAACCTCCTCCCTCTGGCTCCAAACACGGAGCCAATTCCCCAGCCACGGGATCGTGGTGGATCCGAGGCCGCAGTTGGCCAGTTTTTCCAAGAAGTGATCGTGGGATACCAGATTGAAGGCTTTTTTAAAGTCAAGATATATGACATCAATCTCCTCTCCCTTATCGAGGTGACAGGTTACCTGGTTATAAAAAGGAAATAAGATTGGTCAAGCAAGACCTACCCGGAACAAACCCGTGCTAGCTATCCCTCAGAATGTTGCCATCATCCAGTCCGTTAAGAATGGCCTCTTTGATAATCTTTTTAGACCTTCCTCAGGATAGAGATCAGGCTGATGGGCCTGTAGTTTGCCGGATCCACTTTCCTCCCTTTCTTGAAGATGGGCACCACATTGTCCTTTTTCCAGTCTTCGGACACTTCACCAGAGCACCAGAAGTTCTCGAAGATCTGTGCCAGGGGTTGAGCTATGATGCTAGCCAGCTTCTTGAGTACCCTGCCGTGTCGATTGTCAGGGCTGGCTGACTTGAAGGTGTCCAGCCTCTCAAGGTGTTCCCCCATTGATGGAGGGCAAGGAATCTCCCTCACTCAGGCCTCCCTGTCCCATGATGGGCAGAGGTGTCCCATGGGACTGGTGAAAGACCAACGCAAAGTACCCATTTATTAAGTCGGCTTTTTCCTGGGCATCAGTCGTCAGTTGTCCCATCTGGGATAGCAGGGGTCCAATGTTGCCCTTGTTTTTCCTTCGGCTCCCCACATATCTAAAAAAGAACTTTTTATTATCCTTGATACTAGTGGCCAGTTAGTTCTGTCGCAGCCTTGGCTTTCCTGGTTCGCTCCCTGGAGGACCAGACCAGTGCAGAATATTCATCCTGAGAGGTGGATCCCATCCTCCATTCTTTGTAGGTCTTTGTTTTTAGATGCAGGAGGTCCGCTAGTTCCTTGCTGAGCCAAGGGGGCTGCTGTGCCCTTTTGCTGCCTTTCCTCCAACAGAATAGCCTCAGCTACATCTAGGATCGCTCCCTTAAAGAGCAACCACTCTTCCTGAACTCCCCTCCCCTTGCAGTCATGGTCCCTTAGGACCTCACCGACAAGGTTCCTGAGCTTGTCAAAGTCAGCTTTCCTGAAGTCGAGGACTTCTGTATTGCTGAAATGACTTGCCAGCTTTACGGCAGATGGTGAAGGTGATCAGCTCATGGTCACGGTCACCCAGCTTCCCTTTGATCATTAGGTCGCTAATTAGGTTGTCCCTGGTTGCCAGCACCAGGTTGAGCAGCACTTTACCTCTCATTGGCCTGGAGACTTCTCGTGTCAGATAGAGGTCATCCACTCACAAGAAGATTTGCAACTTCTCAGATTTGGCCAAGGGTTCTTCCCATGAGATGTCTGGGTAGTTGAAGTCTCCCATGACAACCATGGACCGGGAGCATGTGGCCTCAGCCAATCCCCTGGTGAACTCATCAAGCTCTTGACTTTGGGTGGGAGGTCTGTAGCAGACTCCCCATTGTGTCCCCTGTGCTGTTTAACCCAGAGGGTCTCCAGTCATCCACCCTGGTTGCTAATATCGTCTTGCAGGGACGCATAGTTCTTCTTGACATAGAGAGCTACACCTCTGCCCCTTCTGTCCACTCAATCTCTCCTGTACAGGGTACAGCCATCTATACCCGTGGTCCAGTCATGGGTGGAGTCTCACCATGTCTCCATTATCCCTATGACATCATAATTATTTGTGTTAAAGTAGGAGGACAAGTTTCTCCTGTTTATTCCCCAAGCTCCTGGCATTCGTGTATAGGCAGGCAAAAGTCTCCTTGGGGGCCCTTGCCTTGCCCACAGATTGTTCCAGGGCTGGGGTAGGGGTGGGCTCCCTTAAGTGTCTTGGCCTCCTGGCTTTGCAAAGGTTGCTCAGTGAGCCAGCAGTAGCGGTATTCCCCCTGTCTCCCAGTGGGCTTAGTTTAAAACCCCATGGAGGAGGTCAGCTAGTCTGGCTGAGAAGAGCCTCCATGGATATATAAGGATTAATAATAAATATATTTAGCTCTCATACTTTTTTGTAATACAACATTAACAGATTCCAAAATAAAATGAGGGTTGGAATCAAAGCCAGATCCAAACTGGGTTTACAAACTGGGGTCAAATATTCTGCCCCAATAACTTTCACCAAGTAGAAAAATAACTCTGTTGAGCTGTTCCAAAGTGTGTTGTAAGTGGGATCTCAATCTTCAGAACTACTACTAGTACTGGACTGGGCTGTTCCAAAACAAGCCCCTCCTGGTTTGGGTCCTGCGTATAGCATTTCCACATCAAAGCAGCAAACTGCTAATATGGATCTTTAAATGGGACTTCCAGCTTTGGGAATACTAGGGAAAACATAGCAAGCTGCAGACAGTATTAGCAAAATTGAAGCTACAGGTCAAAAATTAGCACTCATAGGATGGACAGGGGGAAATATTTTATACTAAGATCCAGAAAAGGCTGCTAAAATGTTGCAAGTGTGATGTGTTTCATGAGGTTTAAAATTAGAATTTTAAAAAAGAAATGCCATTTCAGAGATCCATCATTTGATTCTAAAATATGGCAGAATATTGCAAATTACTGCAATTTTTTGCTAAGGTATTTAACCGATCACTCCTTTTAGAACTCCACCAGAAAAACTATTCCAGATGCTTTAGATGCAAAAGTTGTTATAAAAGAATTAAATATAAATATATTTTAGGTAGTAAGGCTAAGACTTTTTTTTTTTTTTTTTTT
>NW_017729033.1:15643515-15644843 GCF_001723915.1 Gavialis gangeticus
GCTAAAACTTTTTTTTTTTTTTTTTTTTCAAAGAAGTGCCTAAAAGTTAGTATGACAGCTTCCTGAAGAACTCCATTTTTTTTCCAAAGACCACCGCAGGCAAAAAGATGATGATAAAATAAATCCTAGTAAGAAGGACTTCACATTATTTAATATTTAATTTTTTTAATCCTAAACCCAGAATTCAGGCAAGCTCCTTGAACACCAACAGGTAACCAGCTAACATTCTTACATTCATTTGTGCCTATTCCCTTTTAAGAAGTCTAGCTGCCACAACATTTTTGGTGAAATTATATTAATATAATTTAATATTTTATAGCAATAACAACGTGATAGTTTTCTAGTAATTCAAACAGCTATCATTTTTTATCCAAAACATTCACAATCCTCTCCAGGAAAACTGCTACCATAGATCATTCTTTCTGAACTCTGACAGTAAGGTTCACTTAAGCATTACTTGCCAGGAGTATTGAGGGGTGGGTTGGGGAGGGAAGGTACTGAAAATGTAAAATTATACTTGACTGCTGTCATCCTTACACCAATATGCAACCATTAGCACCAGGGATCCTGGTTTTCCCTGATGAGACATCACAAATTCTCCGATAAAAACAAACAAACAAAACAAACCGTGTATCCTCTGATAAAAAACCCAAAATCCATGATTAAAATGGAGGGCAAATATATATATAGGCATCAGTTAAACGCAATGTTTTCTTGCTATATTTACATTTTAAAGCAATTGGGAAGCCTACCAGTGCCTCAAATCACTATAATAAAATAAATTCTAAATACCTATAAATTTTGACATTATCATGGAAAAATCAGAGCTCTCCTTGCTCCCTTAGCTCACAGAATGCAGGTCCAGGCCCCTCACCCACTAGCCACAGCCCCTTGACTCTGCTGGTGTGCCTCACCCCACACCACACCCTGGACCTGCTGATGCCCCTCACTCTGCCCCCAAAACTCCCCCAACCCTACTAGTGTCCCTTACCCTCTTTCCCCCCACAGTCCTGCCAGAGTGGGCCCCCAGCTGCCAGGGCTACAGGGCCAGGGCCTGCAGCCCCATCCCCCACAGAATGCAGGCAGCAGCAGCTGCTGCAGCAGAGCAAAGCCCAGCTTACCCCCTACTCCCTGTGGCGGGTGCAGAGATCCCACCTCAGGAACACAGCTGGGTATTCGTATCCCTCCACTGTTTCCACCACGTGAGGCGGGCCAGTAGGGGGTGCTCCTACGTTGAGCCACCCACCTCCCTGCGCCCGACCACCTTCCAGGCTCCAAATGCCTCCCTAGGGGCGCCTTATGTCCGGCCGACCCCTCTCCCGGAGCAC
>NW_017729033.1:15645771-15646420 GCF_001723915.1 Gavialis gangeticus
GGGGGGGGGGGGCAGGGGAGACCCATGCCCCCCAAATCTGTGTATGGGACAGGCGTGGGGGGGGTATAGGCGGCCAGCTGCAGGCTCCAACCCTGCTGGCCTCCCTGGGGTCTCTGCAGCCCAGTGGATATGACCCATCACTGCAGGGCACAGAGGGACTGCATGAGGAAGCTGCTTGCTGCTGCAATCTCCATGCTGCCCTGGCAATGCATCCCCTCCATGTGCAGCAGCAGTGAGAGGCACAACCCCGTGCCACCATTCCTGCTGCTACTGCACGTGTAGGGGACACCTCACCAGGGCAGCACAGAACTCACAGCAGCAAGCAGCTTCCCCATGCGACCTCGTTGTGACCTGCAGCACCCGGTTACACCTGCTGGGCTCCGGAGACCCCAGAGCAGGGCAGCAGGGTGGAGAGCCCAAGCCTAAAGCGGGCACCCTGCCCCCACCCCATGCACAGATCTGGGGGACATGGGTCACCCCTCGCCCCCCAGAAGTGTGCGCAGTGCCACGGGGCTGGCCCCCCAGACAAGTTGCTCACAGCCCCATCCCACTCCCCGGTGGGGTCCCGCAGCTGTTCATTGTGGCCCCGGGGCCCAAACCCCACTCAACTGGGCAGCAGCCACATCCCCAGCCCTGCCCCAATCCCCCC
>NW_017729033.1:15646553-15651087 GCF_001723915.1 Gavialis gangeticus
CCTGCATGGAGCTCTTTGCAAAAAGTGAAAAATATGTGCGTTTCACTGTTAAAATGAGAAATCTGCATTTTTCCTGAGATAAAGCGGGAAATCCGCATTTTTCTCCATTTTTCCATGGGAAATGGAAAACCCGGATCCTTGATGATCACTATGCGATTAGCAGACAGTAAACTGAGATCTGTCCTCTTCAAGCAACAGAGGAAGACACCTTCAGAGACCTAGGGAGGTTGGTTACAGAGTACAAAATAAAGAGTAGAATGGATCAATGATTTTCTGTACAGCTTGCCAATGCCATACATTGCTTATAAAACTTTAGTTTTATATTACTTAGCTTTTTAAAACTCTCAATTTAAAACAATTGCTAAAACAAACAAAGACAGTTGATTGGTCATGTGATACTCAACTAACTGGTAAGAACATGTAGCAACCACTCTGACTGCCAAGTTTCTATTTCCAAAATACATTGAACTCTTTAATCAACTATTTTTCCTCATTTGTTTTGTACATCCATGAAAACTTTTAACTAGTTATTACAAAACTGCGGTGTTAGCATGTTGCCTTAAACATATTTTATTGCACAGCTAACTTATTTGTAAATATTATGCACAAAACCTATATTTAAAGGACCTACTTAAATCACAGCACAAGCGCGTGGTGCAGTGGTGCCTTTAATCTTCCTCTTTTTGCTATGAGGCCTCTATGCCGCAGAGTGGCCAAGAGGCTACTCAGTGCCGGGGGTAGGGAGCAAGGGGGTTAAGTTAGGAGTGAAGGCTGACCATACAACCTTAATTCAGCCCCTGAGGGCAAGTGCATTATGATGTAGTCTCTAGACACAGGATCACGTTACTTTTTCTGAAAGATCCCTGCCCCATTCAGTGCCTAGGATGGAGAGGGCTCAATAAGTAAATGACTGCTCAATAATTTCTTTCATTCTCATTATTCTGTGCATGTCCCCAAGTCTTATTTATTGCACACTATACAAACCCTACTCTTAAGTCACAAGTGTTACTTCATCAAGGGCTTTTCTATTATGTCAAATCTAGACTATAAAACTGATTCAGACAGGAATTAATTTCCACCACTTCTAAGACAAGGGAAATGGTAAATCCTCATGTTAGAGCTGAGAACCTAGGCACAGTGCTGAATGTCAAAGTAAAGTACCCACTAATTTTGAGTGCACAACTTCACACGCTTCGGATCTGATTTTTCAAAATACTTACTATATATCACAGTTTGTATATTCAAGTAAGAAGTCAGTGGCAACTATGTTCACTAATGACAGCTTTGCCCTTCTGCAAATCAAAATGCAGAGTCCCATGTAAAGCATGCAGAGAATAATTATTAAAATGCCCCTTTCTGGAAAGTCTAATCTAGAGGCAGGGAAAGAATCCAATTCTGCAGAGAGCACAGGAAAGGCAGACTCCCCGTTCTCTGTTCTGGTGACCAGCTCCAGCCCAACTCAAGACAAATGCCTTAACCACAAGACCCTCCTGCCCCCTTCTGCAAAACTATACCTCCATGATGACACCTTCAAAATTTCAGCAGTAAATAAAAAGCAGGGAGGGTCTTACAGACACCAACCTCCTCTACTAGACCACTCTAATTCATATCTAGAACAAATCTGTAATGCAGACAAAGCATGTGTCATTCCAACATTAAAGACTGCGTCACAGTGAACAAAGTGTCTGATAAAGTTACACAGCCATTATTTAATTACAGCATTTCCTAAATTAGGAGTGCTCAGTTTGGAACCTTAATAGTGTTCCTACCGCACAGTTGTGCATGTACAATCTCCTGGGTTTCTTTTTTTAAAGCAAACTGGAAATAAAACATCCCAGAAATACTAATCACAAGGCATCATGTTGAAATTGGAACAGTTTATTTGCAAGGCCAGAAATTTTAGATCTATCATTCAGCTAATGAACCAATAGCAAGAGAGGTGTCATCTTCCCAGTAGAGTGGGGTGAGATGCACCTTTTGCCAGAACACAATTTGAATCAGTTTCCCCATCTGTGACATTTTGGAACAGTTCAGTTGCACATGTGTACACACCCAGACATATTTCCTAACAGAGGAAATTTAAGACTCAGGAAGTATGCATCTTATTCAGTCTCTGGCAGGGATTGCTTTATAAGCAAGTATAGTCTATAGTGCTCAGTCCCCCCAAAATTTAACCTCTTCTTCTCCACCTAGGCTAACATAGCCTTAACTCAATCTAATGTCTTCCCCATCATAGCTTGTTGACCCTTTCACAGACTCCTTGTCTACTTCGTCCTAATCCACACCCTGAACTTGCTTCCCTGAACCACAGTTTTTCTGCCAGCTTCTCATGCCTGGTCCCAATCTCACTGCTTAGCCACTTCATGGCAAGAAATACTGAAGTGCTACATGCTCTTCTCACTTATCCACCAAGTCCTGTTGCAAGTTATGACCAAGTATCACTGCCTGTGAGTGGCGACTACACAGAGAACAGAATTTTCTCTTGTTTATATTCAGAAAGGAGCCTCTTTTCAGTAACTAAGCTGAGCGAGGCTGTTTAAGTTGATGTTAACTTGCAACTAAAAGCCAATTTCTCCTCTTGGCCATCTAACATGATAAGAGGGACCATGACAAGCCATCAAATGCAAACTCACTTAAGCCAGTCAACATGGATCTTGTAAAATCCATAACTCTAAACTATTTTAAAACATTTATAAGAATACAATTTCAACTGAACTTAATTCTGTAAAATATAACTTGAGATTTCTTTAAAATAATTTCAACATATTGCCTGAGCATTTTTCAGCATACAGAGTTTTAAAAAAAAGCTGTTGTAAGACCCAGTGAATATTTTTTTAAATATTCATGACAAAGTAGACAGGGAATATCCATGTTTCCCCACATAAGGTGCTAAGTCCTGCTTCTGCCCCGTTGTCAATGAGAGGACTGAGGCTCTTGTGGCTAAGATATTTAGATTGAATGAAACTGGTCTGGATTCTAGTACAGGTCTACAACAGTTTTATTTAAATCTAGGCAAGTCACTTAGTTTCTTCAGCTACAGTATAGATATCACAACATTTCTCTACATCAGAGATGCCTGAATTGATTAATATGCAAGATGCTGAGTGATGAGCACAAAAAGACTAAAAATAGAAGCATCTTGCCACTGACTTCACAGCAAGAACTAACTTGAGCAAGAGACCCACTGGAAACAATTCCTTACAAGAACTTATTTTAGGAGACAGTGGATTTAAAAAAGGGAGGGCATCAGAAATCATAAATTAGTTTATGGTGATATTATTGACATAAGCACACAGTCTAAAAGGGAACAGACTAAACCAACTAGTAGATGACCCATCCATGATGCATTTTCGTTACTGTTACTGTTGACTCCTCCAACGGATACCAGAAAATATCTATTCTGATACCAGAAAATGTCTACTCAGAAATATCAATATCAAACTTGATTCTTGACACAAAGCCTTTGAGCATAACTATTTCCCCAACAGGTGCTATGCGCAAAGTAGTGGAAAAAAATTACTCCGTAGGCAAAGGCAGTGAGAAAATTTTTGCTCAGGATTTTCACACTGACCATTCCGTTGTGAAGACGCCAGTTAACTAAGAATGATCAAAATAGAAAATAAAACAGAGTTTAGCAATTAATAATAGGTCCACTGGGCAGTGTAAATGGGAAAAACATACCATAAAATAAGTGACTGCTATAAAATGCTCAAAAATTGATTTCCTTACTCTGATGGGAAATGCACACTAATTCAAGCTGAGCAGCACTTAGAAGAAAGAAATGTAATGAATCAGTGACTGAACCATAAAACAGATTGGCAAGCAAACATGGAGATAAATGTTGTATACTATTTACTTGTACATTCACCTTTTCACCCATAATTAGCCTTCCAAAATTGGGGTGCATGTCTTAAATGGCAAAAGCAATTTTTCTGCCCGGCATACAAGCAATGAGATGCTATAAGGTGGCTGTTAATTCTTTTCCTTCTCTTCTCTACCTGGAGGGAATGGAGTCCAGTAGGGGCAGATCCACGGTAGGAAGGGTGGTGAGGTCACACCCTCTTTAATTCCTGCTCCACTCAAAATGTAAAAACAACTGCCCACCAGCAGCAATGGCACTTCTATTCAGGTAACACTCAATCGACTTAATGACGTATTATAATCTACCTGACTCCTGCTAATTGCTCTTTATTCCACAGGTATTAGACTTCTCTCCTTTTTAATGGGCTCGATGTTCCACTAATTAAAAGTATCCTTTTTTGGCCATTTTGCTGCCTATTAGCTACTTCCATTCTCTCTCCTATTTCACATCCCTGAACACTGTTTTTTGGTTCTTTCCAAAATCCTAGATTCCCCAATGGAGTCCTATCTTCAGCAGCAATTCAGCTGGAAAGGAGTTAAAATTCCAGCTTTTGCCTGCACAAAAAGGAGAGAGTGAGTGAGGTGAAGATTAGGTTTTGCCCTACCTCTATGTAGCCACAAATCTGGAAAAAAAATTCTTCGTTCCATCTTCCGAAAACAGGGTGTGCGTCTT
>NW_017729033.1:15656116-15660473 GCF_001723915.1 Gavialis gangeticus
TATTATATATATAGAAACAGTCATAGTGAATTCTGCACTGTGAAGACTGGAAAATAAGATGGCCAAACCAGATTTATACAGCATTTAATTGCCAGATGCCCTGCACAGCTTCTAGAAATATCTAGATCCTAGCAAACGCTTTACAACTTCATTTTTTTTTTTTCAGAACTGAATGACACTAAATTCTACCCAGCTCATACTTCCTTCTCCAGTCACCAATGACTAATCTGCTCTCCTTCCTCTATCAACAGTTCTATAATTTTCTCATTATTTCTTAAAAAAGCATAACTGTCATATTAAAATTTTAGAATAGTTACAAATTTACTTTTAGAAAATCCGATTACAAGTTGATCTTTCCATTATAAAAAATATAACATTTTCAAATTGTTTAAATATTTGAGTGACATACAAGTTAAAAAAACCCACCCATTTGTTCTCCTCAGTAAGAATGCACCATTCCACAGCAGTGAAGAAGGTTTTAAGTGTCTTTTAAGATATAGTACAACAGCTTATAACTTTTAAAACATAAAATGTCCTGGGGCTAATATCTGCAATGTCATTGTTTAAATTCTATATGAAAAAAGGCTCTGTTCTAGTTTAAGCACTTTTTTTACATTCAAAATTATTTAGAAGTCAGATTTAGTTGCTGAAAGGAGAATTTAATATTGTTGAAATTGAATCTACTCAATTCTGTTATGTACCTATACGTATGCCCATAATGGGAACAAAAATCTAGCAGGAAAATTTCTGAGTTAGACTTATCCTGAGTAATTCTTGTACTACAATGCGGTTTGTAGCATTTTTAACCGCATTCTGCAAAGACACAAAAATACAGTGCAAGAAGATTCCCTGTTCCAGCTTCTTTACAAACATTTGGCACAGGACACCAGCAAGACACTACAAGCTGCAATTTAATACCCATTTAGCAACTGTGAACCCTTGTTGTTTTTACAGACTGTAACATATTTCAGCTCCTATATAACACCAGTAACAAAACAGGCAAAGGAAGAACAATGAGGCTTTCCTATCTGTAAATTGTTTCTATTTAAAGTTATTTATACCAATGTGTAATAATGGGCTTTCCAGCACAACCTCGATAGTTAGACGGATAAACAAACTGTTGGCCAAACTCTTTGTGCACGGACATACCAGGTAGCAGTTGCAAGAGAACATCTCCAGTCAACTTCTTGCTTTACTCAATATATTACTAGACCATCACAACATTTACAACTTTTAAATTTAACCATGTTCTGATTCAAACCACAGGGAAATCACATTGGTGTGGCAGCAGAACAGAAATTCAAATTACAGGTGAGAAAACTGCTACTGCTCATCCTGACTGTTATATCTTAAGGAGCTAGAACAAGAGTGCCCACTGAACCCCAAAAACAAATGGGAAGAAACCCAGGCCTATATTTGAAATAATTAATGAATGTGTAAAATGATTACCAAGGAAGTGTGTACATCATTCTAGTAGAAGACACTTTAAACATTCTGGGAATTTTACTGATTTTTAGACTTGGAAATTCTTGGATATATGGTCCCACCTGTAAATATAAATGCCCTTTTTCTTCTTCACTCTACCAAGAAAATGAAAAGGGAAGTGGATTTGATTAAAACTATGAACATAGAGCTTTGAAATCCTCCAAATGTCTAAACTGGACCAGAATCATACGTCGAGAAATTTGGAAACAGGCAACTTAGTTGACAGAGTAACTGCCACCTTGATGTGTAAAGTTCCACCAATTTTGGTATAAATTCCAGAACGATTTGAAGTATTTCCTTAACAGGAGAATGCAGGCTGATCCTCATACCATCCATACAGCACCTTCTCTGAGTGATCTTTGTACCACCCATATAATACTGCCCAATCATCTTTAGAATACAATTTAACTTTGAAAAAGATGAGGAAGACGGCACTTAGAATTCCTTCAGATGGATCTGGATAAGAACAAACAAACTGAAAGGCTTTCCTGGGATCAATCATCCTAGACTTCTATTAGATATAAAATTTCAGAACTTAAAGCAAACTTTAATCATTACTGGATGCCCGTCTCCCATTAGGGTTTATCTGACTAATTCTAAGAATCCCAGCAAAATGACTGTAAAAATCAAGAGCTGCAAGGGACCTCCTGAGGACATACAGCCCATTCCCATGCTCTAGATCTTCTTTTTCAAGCTATCCTATAAGTTTCAGGTTTATCAGATTCATCAAACAGAATGGCTATTGGGTCAGGTAGATAAACTTCATCATCAAGACTACTGCTATCAAGTTCTTTGCACAGACCAGAAATAAGACATCCTGAATCACCTGCAACACTGAGAGAGTACGTATGACTGTTGTTATGTCAAATCTTCTGAATTCTAGGTCACAGATTCCGAGTGGTCCCGGGGCTAAAGACCATCCTTCAGTCAATACCGACTGGAATCGCAGTTGCCATCTGCCACTAGTGTTATGGTAGGAGACTGTCCAGAGAAAGAGAGAAAAGTTTCCTAACCAAAAGGGTCATTTCTAACCTTCCAAGAAAAAAAAGAAAACAGCAGGATTATTTCCCAAAATCCAAGAGCACGCTGCTGGATGAAGGAGCTCTAAAATGTTTAAGTTTTGGGATTAAAAGAAGAAAAAAAAGCAACAACACAAAATGAGGGTTCCCCCCCCCCCAGGGCTTAAGCAAAGTCCAGAGACTGGGCCGTCTAACAGCCACTGCTGCTTGTACTTAAGTAAATAATGTATAATTCATTAGCCATCCAACATGGATCCTGCTTGGAATTCAGTTCCTAAACAATGATCTTACAGATCCTTATAAAAATGTTTACAGCTATACCCTGCCATCAAAGAGGCCACAGAAGCATGCAGGACACACATCCTGTCTTTGCCACTAGAAATGCTCCACAAAAAACACTTGTATATAGAGTTTGTGGAAGCAAACAGGGACTAAAGAGAATCTAGTGGACACAGCCTGTTTTATGAGAAAAATTCTAGCAGAGATTCTTCTGTTTCTTGGCCCAGCTGTAAAACCTAGTAGTCCAGATTGGTGTTTGCTATTGAACTAAAACACAGCCAACCCAGAATGATTAAAATGACATAATACTGCAGCTTTGGTACACAACAGGCTTTGAAAACTAGCAAGATCTAAATACAACGTGAAAATTTACAGCTTCACATTGTAAAATACTGTAGTGAAGTTATTGCTGACATGTCATCTGCCCAAAATAAATGCTACAAAAAAAGTAAACGTTTGGTCTAAAAAGTTACATCCCTAGCATTACAGGCTACAATGGAAATTACCACGAACATGACAGCTTTTCACAGTTGGCCGAATGCTATACATGACACCTTGGTACCTCACACACCACGTTCATTATATAATGAAAACCTAGGTTAACATGCAGCACCAGTTAAATGTACTGAACAACAACAACAACAGGCAGAGAGGAAGTTAGCCAAGTTAGTATGAAGTCAGGGAGAAAGAAGGCCAGGTGGCACCTTATAGACTAAATTAATTTAGAAAGGCATGAGCTTTCATAAGCTATCATCTAAAGCATGCAGGTATATTATAAATATACTGTCATAAACTTCCTTTTCAGCAGAATTTCAACAATTGGATGACATGTTGTTTAAGTAAGAAAATTCAAATTCAAACATACCCTTAAAAAAAAAAAATGATTTAATATATTATTCTCATGTACTGAAAAGAATGAAGGAATAGTTTACCTGGCCAGGATTAGCTACGGCTGTGCTAATGATATTGATCTATTAATTCAGATAAAATGCCAAGCTAAACATTTGCACCCTTCTTCAGGCATTGGAGAAAAGATTGTAAAAGTTCTCACTGGTAGAAATGAAAGTTCATATTTCATAGGAGAGTTGAAGTTGTGGTAACATCTGTCTGGAACAGTTCATTTTATATACAACTGATTCTAATCTGCCTATAAAATGAACTGTTCCAAACAGATGTTACCACACCTTCAACTCTCCTATGAATACAAACTTTCATTGCTACCCAGGAGAACTTTTATAGTCTTTTCTCCATGCTTGAAGAAGGGTGCTTGCACCTGAAAGTTTTCAATTAAATTTTTTTTGAAAAAATCTAGTTGGTCTAGTAAAAGATATCACCTCTACCACAAGTTCTGATTCCTTTTGCCTCTAGATCAAGATGGCCACAACCTGGATACCTGAAGCTAAACATTTTTCTTCTAAAATTCTATTTATTACGCTGGTAAAACCCTTGAATAATGTTTTGCCCACTAGTCACAATTCTGAAATGACCATAATACAGTAAAAACCCGGTTATCCAGCATGAGTAGGGAATGGGGGGTGCCAGTAAGCTAGAAGTGCTGGTTACCTGAGACAAGT
>NW_017729033.1:15660886-15676837 GCF_001723915.1 Gavialis gangeticus
GCTGGAGCTGCTGCCTGGGGGCATGGAGCTCGTGGCTCTGAACCTGGGTGGGGTGGGAGGGGCTGTAGAAAAATCGCTCCCAGGGTGGGTGGATCCCAGCTGCGGCTCTACCCCAGGCGCTGGGAGCTGCGAACCCCGCCGGGGGTGGGGAGCTGGAGAGAGAGCCTGGCCCCACTCCCTGCAGCAGGTGCTGCACCTGATCACTTTTCATGGGCCCACGGGGCCAGAGCTGCTACCTGTGGGCTCTGACCCTGGGTGGGGCAGAAGGTGCTGGTGCACTTCACGGCAGCAGCACGAAGCAGAGCACGACTGTGGCCTGTTCACGTTCAGGCCTCATCCTGCCCAGGCCAGAGTGTGGCAGCTGCAGTGAGTGTGGCTGTAGCATAGGTTGGAGGGAGGACAGGAGGCCCGTGGCACCCCCCCACCGCCCTGGGCTGGGGCCCCCGCATCATGCCAGGTGGCTAGGCATGCCCCCGCTACCTTAGGCAGCATCTCCTGGCCACCCCATCCCTGTGAGCATGGGCACCGGCCCAGGGCTGCTGACCCAGCCACACAGCTCACCACCCCAAAGTGTTCCCCTTCCCACACTGTCCCAGTACCCAGACCCCTTCCCCCAGGACAAGCAGGCATCCAGGCCCCCTTCACATACATACCCCCTCCACAAGCATGCCCTCCCTTCCCACCCACCCCCAAGTGGCTCCCGGACAGTCCCCAAGCCCCAGCCCTCCTGATGGTCCCCATCTGGCACAGGGTGATTTTAGCAGGGCCCCATCCAGTGATGGGAAGGGGAACATGGGGTATCCTGACCCTGTAGAGGGGAGGAAAAGAGGCATGGCCCAGCCCCATCTCAGCCCCACAGGGGAGGGGTCATGGCCCAGCCCCAACTCGGCCCCACGGGGGGAAGGAGGATTGATCCAGCCCTGGAGGTGGGGGAGAAAGGGGACCTGAGTGGACCCCAACCCAGCCCTATGGGGAAATGGAGGCATGGCCCAGCACCATCCAGCCTGGGGGAAGGGACATGGCCTGACCTCATCCAGACACAGAAGTGGGTTGAAAGCATGACCTGGCCCCAACCTGCTGCGTGAATTTGAGGTTTGGGAATTTGGCATGGGTGGAGGGTGACCATATCTATTGCCACTGCTCCCCTGCCACCAAATTTCTAGATCTGTGGGGAGCCCCACAGGCCTCATACCTATGGCTCCATAGGCCACATCTGGCCCACAGCCTGGAGGTTCAGCACCCCTGTCTTATGGCCATTCTGTACCCCACCCACGTTCTGTGAGTTACAAGCATCCTATAATTTGGCTACAATAAATAATTCCACAGTACATAGAATACATAATTCGGCACCACACCCATGGATGCCAGTGAGACTCAAACCTGAAAATGTATTGTATCAGTCATTTATGGTGACCACGAAAGATTTCCTAGTAAAAGTTCTGAATTGTGAGATAAAATGAAATACAGGACCAATACAAAAAAATCCCAGTATTAATTTTATCCCAGCAAGCACTAGGCCTACGATCTAAGACATGGTTTATTGCTTTATCACACAAACTAATCCTTACTGATTTCAGCTAAAGCAAAAGGAGGAAGAGGCATAATGTTGACAAATACTGAGTAATTTCGGTACCAGTGACATGCTGCAATACTAAATAGATGTTAACAAAGGTTTTTATTGCACAGCAGTGTTTTCTCCCTTCTCTGCTACATAGCTAAGCAAACGGTTGGACACAGGTGGTAATTCTAAACTGCAGAGGCAGTGGGCCTAGAATGAGTCCAAAAATTAAGCCAAACATACAAAAGTCAAAACAGTGCAAACTTACAACGGCCATACACAGCATTAATGCACCTACATGAGTATAAAAATGTGGCTCTGTCTAAAAATAGCAACAACACTTAAATTTCACACTTATTTTTTGTAAGAAAAAAATTGCATCCAGAATGACAGCTAGTATGTCAGTTTTTTGCCACATATTCTTAAGACAGACTTTATTAACCTTAGAAATCTGGATTCATGAAGTAGCAATCACTAACTATCTGAACAATCTTTTAAAAGGGAAATGTAAAAAATTCTCAATTATCCCAAAATATTAGTTCCTTCATTTTCGAAAAGGACCATTTGTGCTTCATTAGCATAATTTTCAATTTAAGTTTATAGAGATGTGAAATAGCACACTTTGATCTTGTATCGTCAACAGGAATCAAAAGTGACACTACCGTCCTTTTTGATGGTTTGGTTTACGTTTGCTTCTGTTCTTGACAAACTATTACATGGCCTAATATATGGGTTAAAAAATTAGGTTTCATTTGTATCTAAAATTGTCTATAAAAAAACTATATGAAGAACTGTTCAAGACTACTTATTCGGTCTGTCACCCAATGATCCTCCTATTGATATGCAAACTAATTGGCTCCTCCTCAGGTTTTAATGAAATCTTCAGGCTTGTTGGTCTGACAGCACATCTTCAAGCATCTCAAACTCTTTTTTTGCCTTTTGATCACAAAAACAAAGATTGGTAGACAATGTAAACCTTTTTGTACCTTCTTTTAACAGCAGATCCCCCTTGTTCAGAGGAAAAATACTGGGAACCATGTTTAGTTTCACCACAGAATCAGCTAGTACATAAATATTTCTTACTCTCATGCTGTTTCCCTATAAGCTCCAAGATCAAATGTTACTGTCATTAGAAGACATTCTTAAGGTAATTACATATAGTCTGTTCTCAGACAGTGAATTATCTGGTCTGTTAAAACATTTATTAGGTTTCAGCAAGCAGTTCATCCATAAAAGAGTGAGAAAGAAAAGCCAAAAGGTGCTACGAGATAGATGAGAATGACTGACAGACTGAATAAGGCAACCGATTTCTTGAAGTACTCTGTTTATTTGACTCTTGCTTCAAAAATGATGCCAACTTGGCTTTCTTAGCTGAGGTGATTTGTAGTAAGGTAAAGCTACTTTAGGAAGAAATTCAAGAGTAGTGCGCCAAGCATCATATTATGCAAGAAGTGTTTTTAAAAATGTCAGAATGGGTAGATTCTGGTTAGAGGGAAAGATTAGATGGAAAAGACATTAGGTCACCAAGTCTCCTAGATGAAAAACAGCAATCAAAAAAAGCTATTTTAATCAGGGTTGCCAACTGTCGCTAAAATTATGGACGCTCCATCAAAAACCACCTTAAAATTCCTGTCTGTAAAAATCCATAAAACATTTGGCCTTCCATAAAAACAGGAAGCCACTGGACTTTAAGTTCAGTCACAAGAAAAAAGCTGGAGGTATCACTGAAAGACAGATGGAGCAAAGCAATGGCACCTGGTGTCTGAGCAGGAGTGTAGTATCCTGCCCAAAACTCTGGCCCAGGCCCTATGGCTCAGTGTGCATCTAATTAATGCTCAGAAAGCATATTACCCAGTAAACTTTCCCTGAGTGTATGTCTACACATGCACCAGCTGATAGCAAATTTGCTCCTAATGGGAGCAGTTCAAGGAAGGGATACTCACACCAGGAGATACGATAGCCAGGGGAGCTCTAGACTTCCCCAGGTGCCAGCCAGCACTCAGCTGGCAGGAGGCAGCAGAGTCAGGCCTGGGCTCCAAGGGGGTGGGGAAGGAAAAAAACTGTCCCACCTCCGGTGCATCTGACTCCCACCCCCACAGCAGGCAGGTCCCAGCCCCCAGCTTCAAGACTGGAGCCAGGTCTGAGATATTGTCCCTTGCCCTGGGCAGCTGCCTGCTGCCAGGGCCAGCTCCAATCTCAGATCTGGGGGTCAGGACCTGCCTGCTGTAGGGGCAAGGGACATTGTCCTTGCTCTAGCTCTGCAACTGGAGCCAACCTGGCAGCAGGCAGCTGCCCGGGGCAGGGGACAGCTGGGAAGCAGGCAGCTGCATGAGGAAGGGGAGTTTTCCTGCCCCCTGCTGCTTGGGCTAACTGGTCAGCTATACAACCGTGTGCTACTGCATTTACGGGTAGAAAACCATGCATTAGACTAATCTATTGCACAGTAGCTCCTGTGCACGGTTACACAGCAATGCTTTCCTGAGCAGAAGATTAGTCTCATGTAGACACATCCTGGAGTCTGCATAGTCTTTTCCCCGCTCCTCAGCCTTTGGCTGTCCCATGCTCACCTCAAAAGGTAAAAGGAAGGTGTGGTGCAGCTAGGATTGAACTGTGGGCTGGAAGTGCAGCTGGCAGGAGTAAGGCTGCGGAATGGACTGAGGTGGAGGCAGTGGGGCATGGGCCTGGCAAGGCTGCTGGTGTGTGGAGTGAGTAGGGAACCCTCGTGATGGGGGAAGCAGGATGTAAAGCCACTGTTGCAGTCACACAGGACTGCCAACCTCCCTCACCATGATTTTTTTTCCTCACAGCAAAAACACGTCAGTAAAAAAGTTTCTCCATCAGTAAAAATATCCTTGGATAGGTAACCCTGATATAAATAAAAAAAATAAATAAATAAAAAAAAGAGAGAGATAAAACAGCTGGGGGGGGGGGATCCTTCTAGTAGTTTAGGCTACAAGATGACATTTCACATGGCAATTGTCATTCTAAAAGGAAGGAAGTGTTTGGTAAATTGCTAGGACTGGACTCCAGTTGTTGCTGGACTCCTTTACTGGAATGACGAGGGAGACATCATAAAGGATGTCTTTACATGGGCTCTGAGGGGTGGGAGGTGCTCCAAAAGCTGCTGTAATTAAAGCACCTGCAGTGTCTTGTGTATTCACTGCCCTGCACTTCAAAATGATGGCAGGGGTGCTTTACCTAAAGCTTGTTTGATCAGCGATAGTTAAAGCACCCCACCACCATTCTGATGCTGAATACACAAGACATGGAGGCTGCTGGAGCATGCTAATTAACACACTCCAGCAGACTTGATTAATCAAGTCTGCTTTGATGCACTGTAATTACAGCACATTGGAGCAGTGTCTACAGGCACCCAAAGTGGCTATGTAGGCTTCAAAGTAATAGAGACTTAATTTTCAGTCACCTCTCTATGGATCTTCTTACCAATCCTTCCTTATGACATCAAACTTAAGCCACTTCCCTTTGTTTTTATTCTTTAGACTATTCTCTCTCCCTCAATGCTGCCTCTAATCAAGTAGCGATGCCAGCGTCCTTTGCCACTCACATTTTCAAACAAGTATCTTCATGCTTTCTATTAAGCTGCCCCCTCCTGCTTAGAGAAGCTTCCTGTAAAACTTCATAAAAGTACCACATTATCCTCCTTCAAATCCTCTTTGCTATGATGCCTACAACCCCCCCACCCATACCCCTGACAAACAGCTATGCTGCCAGTGTGCCATGGCTATTGCCTATCATAGTAACGGATACTCTCATTATTTCCTTGTGCTCCCCCATCTGTCTGTATCCATCTGTTGTTGTTTGCTTAGACTTAGATGGTAAGCTCTTTGCGGAGAGGCTGCCTTTCTTCTTCTGTTTGTACAGCACTTACCACAATAAGATTCAGTGCACGGGTGCAGTGCAGTAGCAGACTCAAGATCTTTCCAAGATTGGTGCAGGATCTTACTTGCATATTCCATGCCTTTGGTAGAATCTAGCTGGTTCATGGCCTTTCAGTTGGCTTTTCATTAGTAAAACAGAGAGGAAACTTTGCTTTTATATAGTCAAGGGTCATAAGGCAGCTATCAAAAATACTCTGGGCCATACCTAATCTAATCTAACCCTCCTAATGTTTCTCAAGATATGGAACTGTGGAAGAAAGCCATCATCAGTCTGACTCTGATCAGTAAAATGTGAGCATGTGCCTGTGAGCATCACAATCTCCTGTGGCTGAAGTTGAGCATGTCTATACAGGAAGAACTGTGCTGCCTGTTTCCTCTTATCCTAGACACAGGATCTTGGGGAGTTTAATCAATCAAATTAAGTGTTAAGTTAGCATTTGACATAGGCTCACATCCTGAATACTGCTGGAAAGTACCATCTTTGACAAAAATGTGGCAATCCCTTTTATTTCTGGAAGCTTGAAGATATTCTGTATTAAGACATAGAAAAGCTTTGATTTATCTCTATGGTACCAAGCAGAAGCAAGCTTGTGTTATCCAAGCCCATGCCACCTTAACTTGCCCTCCATGCAGATGTTCATTCAGTATTATAAAAGGTTTGTATGATCAAATAGTATTTTTTCCTAATTACTATTGCCAGCACCACTGATGACATCCAGAGGTACCTCATAAATTATTAGAAATGTCTCCAAAAAAATAACTGGTGTCCATAGGCTGGTTTCAATACATGAAATGTTTAATACTCAGATACCTTCTATAGTATAAACTACTACTAGTAGTACTACCATTAACATAATATACCATAGGAATTTTGCTTTGCAGAATTTTGTATTTATTTGGTGAATCGCTCTTCCATTCTGAAGATACTTTTGTAAAAGCACATATATTTTTCCTTAAAAAGGCTGCATGTATTCTGCATCAGCAGAAAAAAAAAGAGTCCCAGCCCTCCCCCCGCCCCATTATATAATGGGATACTCATTTTGGTTTAAATCATTTTTTAATCATCCTTATTGAGTTAATGGTCATTGCCACCAGATCTTCATATCTTGATGTGCAATGAACATAACCAAAAAGTAGATCAAACAGGAAAATACTGAAGTTATTACAGAACACAATCCAACACCCAAAGTAACTGGGAATCTTTCCACCAATCAAAGGGGTTTGAACACACCTGCACATCAATGAAACTGTCAATGTACCGCAGCCATTGCTATCAAGGTCAAGTGGGACTTGATATACCCTATCTGACATGGACTACTTTGACAGGTAGTTAGACATGACACTATTTCAGCACCTATACATGAGTGCAGAGGCTGCTCCGATGCGCTGGAATTCCAGTGCATTGGAACAGATTGGATTAATCAAGTCTGCTGGAGCGTGGCAATTACCACACTCTAGCAGCCTCCTGCATCTCGTGTATCAGTGTTCCCATGCTTAAAAATGGTGGTGAGGGTCAAACTCCACCACCATTTTTAAGAATGGAGACGCTGATACACAAGACATGGCAGCACTTTAAATTACAGTGGCTCTTGGAACCGCTCTAACTGAAATGCCTCCCCCACCCCTGGAGCACGTGTAAAAAAAGTGCCCTAGTGCAGTAAAAAGCTGATTAAATGTGTGTTGCAGCATAGAAACCTGGTGCATCTTGGCTTCAGAAAGCAAAGCTATACGTTTCCAAAAAAAAGCCCATCATGAAATAACATGTCTACTATATTACTGGATACATTTTGCAGTTTTAAATTATGTTTTGTATCTGTGGTTGAATAAGCTATTATAAATGTCAAGACTGTCCATGTAGATAGTGATTGTCATTAAAAAGCAAGTACTGACCAACAGTTACATTGCTGTACCCAGGTAATATTATGCTTCCACATCACTAGAATGGGACTATCTTTGGAAGCCGATACCACCATATAGTAACTTCTGTTACATGTTGATTGTACAGCTGGTATATATACTGCCACTATACCTGCAGATAGGTATGAAAAATTCTTGCAATTCTGGATGGAGTTACTACTCTGAAAAATTATAGCCACTTAATAAACTCTCTCATATATTATCAATTATCAAGAAAATGTTGGAACTTCAGAGTGCTTGTATCCTTTGCCATCAAAAGTTTTAAACCAAAGATTTTATTCCTAAAGCAAGGAAGTCTTGTCTGGTTCTCCAGAAACCAAAGGCAGACATTAACAAACACAAATCACCACCCCTCTTCCAACCTCATTTAAAGAATCATAAATGGCAAAACTCAGACTCCACTAGCACCTAACCGAGACCTTGCTTAGTCAAGATCCAGACAAGCACAGGTGGATAAGCTCCTGAAGGCTACACATCTCAGGTCTCAAATATCAGAACCATATGGTTTTTTGATCTTAGCTTTCAAACCCAAATCCAGAACAGCAAAGTACAGCTTTTCCTTATTATATGAAGTCTTGCAAAGATTGATTCTTTACCTTCTTTATTTAAATATAGGATACCTCTAAAAAAAGGCAGTTAAAAGTATAGCCTCTTCCAGCGCCAATACATTAACAACATTCAACTGTAGATCTGAGCTGACCTGATCATTGTTGCCACAAATATGGCAGAATGCCCGCAAAAAGACACCTGAGTAAAAAACAACCAGCTGAAACAAAACTCGGGGAAAACAGAGATGCTGGCAAGAAGCAGAAACTTTGAGGAACCATCCAGGACCCCAACTATGATCTCCACAAAAGGCACCTACTATGTGCTGTTAAAACACTGCACAGTGAGACACAACTCTTAAATTTAACACTCAGCTCAGATAACTACATGCAGCTTGCCAGGAGACTTTATTTATTCCTCTGAAGAAAAGATCTAGCTGGTATCGTCCACACATTTGTGCCCTAGATAACCATTGCTATTTACTCCAGTTGCAAACTAAGGCCATTCAAAACCTCCAGGCTGTACAATATGAAGCGACATCGGCTAACCCCCAACAGGACCTCATATAAACGCACTACATTCTCAAATAACTCCTCATTCATTTCCAAAACTAATTTCTATGCTTTGAGTTTCTTGGGTTAGCACTGCCTTCCTTTTATTCGTTTGTGCAGAACTTGGTCCTGATTGCTGTCCCTAAACTCAACAACATACAAACAGCAGTATAAAGCCTATACCCCAATCTTCAAATTAAACATCTGTTGTCTAAAATTGGACCATTTCAGAACCATCTCTTACTCCAGAACTATGCTCAGAGTAACAGAAACTTTAATTATTACAGTACAAAGATGAAACCAACAGGACGTAAAGCCAAGGCATTCCCAGAAACAGGCACTACACTGTATAATACCCTGCAAAATACAACCAAAATGAGCCCTAATCTAACCCTTTAAAAAAAAAAAAAAAAATCACTGAAAAACCAGACCTCTTGGTAGAAGACTATCAAATACAGAAATTAGAAAATGAAGATGAGGAGAGAGAGAAAGCAGTAGTAAATAAAGAGGAAAAAAGCAGAAATAGAAAAATAATTTAAAACCAAAGTTAAGTAGCCAAACCCTAAATTGGCATTAAAAGGGATCATTTCAAATAATTGTATGCTGGTCTTCTTGAATCTAGCAGCTAGATATTGCAATGATTAGTAGCCTGGAAATCCCTAAGACAGAAAGGAATTCACAGCAGAAAGTCTCTGCACATAGTCAAACGAGTTTTTCTACTCCCAGGAGGTGATTCTCTGACCAGGAAACCAACTAGGAACTGACATCACCCCCTTCACAACTCCGAATTAAAAAGATCTGCATTTACATTTTATATTGCCAAAAAAATAAGGGATTCAGAAATAGAGATTCAGAATATGGTCATCTGAAAATTTACCTTATGGCTCCTAGTGTACAGATACATTATTATGTGAATTTTGAAAACTTCACCTGTGCATATCAAATGTAGAGATAAATAGCCTCAGACTCTTTTGGGCAAAGTTCAACATACCTTCAAAGAGCTTGGATACCGTAAAAGAAAAGCAATTATTCCTCATTTAATTTTTAATGGTACTAATCACCACCACCCTAGAGCAAAAATTGGTAATCAAACTTAGCATGCCAGGTTAGAAGGTCTCTAAGGCTGTGAACAGTCACTGATTTTTTTAAGGTAGCACAAAAGCCAAGTAAACAGCTGTCATAGCCCTTTGCTGCATCACAAGTGCTTCAATTTTGTGGCTCCAACAAAAGTACTAACAATTTGTGTTGCCTTTTTGCAGCTGATGTCCGTTTACCTATAGCAGTTCCCCCACCCCCCCTCTCTTCTTTGTAGACACATGCGGAAGGATTCCCCTAACCCTGACACAGGGGTGCATCTGCAAATGGAGAAAACCCTGCTTGCAAATGTGTACACCTCCCCCACAGATGCAGGGGCAGGGCCCCCCCCCCCAGGATCAGGCCCCTGAGGCCAGGGGAGTTTCTGTCTGGGGCAGCAGGAGAGTGTGGACTGCCATATAACACTTATGCCAGTTTCAATAGAGTTTAAACCACAAGCATCCAGACACAGAAGCCCACTTAGAATGGTTTAGACAGTTTCAAAAGTATACCTGAATAACCTAGTATTATTTTGAACTAGTTCTCCACGAATTGGTTCAGCGTTATGTGTGGACCCTGATTTTTTGGTGACTACTGCCCAATTGGTCTTCCAGGGATCCCACACTGCACTGCTCCTCAAGCCCTGCATAGCATTAGCTGCTCTGGTACACAGCCAGAACTCTACTACCCTGGACTCTATTGACCACGGTGTCCCTGGCTGGGGCCTCTGGGAACAGCTCTCTGCCACTTCTAAAAAGAGCTGATTGATTTCCTTCTCTTGGTGGCAACTGACCAGGGTTTCATACAACCTAGACTTATTTGGAGTGGAAAGTGGCCAGGTCAGGTCACTGCCTAGATCCCTGCTTCTGTGTGCCTGGAAGTTGAGGGCCCTGGGGGCCACCCAAGGACTGCACTATCACCAATGGAAGGAAACTGTCCAGCTGTTTAAAAGCAGTGCAGAACTGCCCTCTGAACCCCCAGACAGCCCTCCCTACCTCCATCCCCCAACTGACCTGGGATGCACCGAACCCTGGTCAATTTTCAGGAATTGAAATAAATTGATGAGTGGCTTATGGAAAACTGTTCTTAAAACAAAACAAGCTCTAGCATTTCTAGAACATCTAGCTCCTAGGAATCCAGAACCAGGGGTCCAGGCAGTGCCCCCCACACCAAGCACAATCAACCCAGGTACTATCACACAGATTTCAGTGACGTGCAGGACTGGGTCTTTATTGAGCTCAGTGTCAGTAAAAAGGCAGAGCAGAAAATTTTGCAGGTGGGCTGAGTATTCCCTACTACCTCCTGATGGCAGTTCAATGGCACTGTGCAGCATAAAAGATGACTGTTTTATTGAGAACCCTTAGTAGTGCGTGGCAGACACCTCTGGCCTGGAATAAGTGTGAACTGGTTTCCAATCAGTGACATTCTCCGAATGGTTCAAGTGATTTGTCTGTCTGTACCAAAAAATTTTCACCAATACTTACATAATCTTGATTCTCTTTGTTCAGGCTACTAAAGGTAGTACTGAAAGTCTCTAATATTAATTTATTAGAGAATTATCTTTAAATAGATTTAAGTAGTTTCTTCTTCCTATATGAATGCATAACATCCCTTGGGATGACGGTCAAAGACACCAAATAGTTGATAAATATATGAAGAGTAAAAGTATGATGAAATGAGAAACCTCTCAATCATTTTTCCAACTGACAAACTATTTCTATCTAAAGTACCGCAAAACAAAGTCCGGTGAACTCTCAACTTTAAGTGCCTTGCTAACACCGAGCCTCATATAGGGAAGATGAGATCTTTCTACACCCTAGGAAAGTGGGGGGAAAAGCTTTGCCATCTCTTTCAAACAGGAGAGCTAAGGAGAATAAGGAGACATTCATCTGACGACTTTCTGGTTCTGAAACAATATTTGCATTCTGCCACAAACCGCCTCACAGAAAGGAAACAGTTTAAAAAATCAACATATTAATAAAAACAATACAGTAGTACATTTTTTCATTCCTAAGATGATCTTTAACATACTCTGGCATTAGGAGAAGCCTAACAAAAGCAATCACTTTTCAGTGATGAGACATTCCCCTAACTGACTTTACATCAAGAAAGGCAAACATTTTGGGGTGGTGGTATCTTATACAGGACCAACTACCTAGATGGGAGAGACCTCAGACAAGCTTTTGAGCACGAAGTACCCTTCCTCAGGACTGGAAAAGAAGCAGGCAGCTTGAGCCGAGCAACGGGCACAATAACATCCATGTAAAACTCCATATGTAAATAAATAGTCTACTTAAAAGAATGGTGCCAGACTGGAAAAAGAGCAGAGGTATTACCATGGTTAGCTAGGGTTACCATATTTCCAGTTTCAAAATAAAAAAAGAACACCTGTGTGGGTGGGGGGATATGATTGTGGGGGGGCAGCGATATACCTGTTCCCTTCCCCTGCCCCTCACGCCCGAGCCACAGCCCCCCCAACCCTGCTGCTGCTGCCCCTCACTCCCAAGCCGAAGCTCCCCGTCCCTGTTGATACCCCTCACTCCCAACCCACAGCCCTCTGGCACTGCCTGTGCCTTGCACTTCCAACTCAGTCCCCCACCTCCATGGTGCCCCTCACCCTCAAGCCAGAACCTCCCCCAGCCCTGCTGATGCCCCTCACTCCTGACCTGCAGCCCCCTACCGCCCTAGTCCTGCTGATGCCCCTCACTCCCAAATTGCAGCCCTCTGCCCACCACCCCACCCTGCTGCCCCCAAAGACCTCCCACTCCATTCACCTGCTGGAGGGGCAGGCACCTCCCCTGTCTGCCCACCCTACTGCAGCCTTGGCACCAACAGGCACCCACCCCCCTCACAGGGACGCATGCCACGCCCCTCCACCCAGCCCCAAGCAGCTCCTTACTGGGGCAAGCCAGGAAGTGCCGGGAAAAACTTTAATGCTATGGGGAAGCAGAGCAAAATCCTGGACATTTGTTATTTAAAAAAAAAAAATGCCTGGAGATGGGAGGATCCAAAAAAGAGGACATGTCCAGGAAAACCTGAACATATGGTAACCCTAGGTCAGGTAAAAGACAAGTTATCCTTTCTGCCACATTCTCTTAAGTAGAAGACCAAGACTATTCAGAAGGAGAGGGAAATTATCACCTGTGAATTGCAGATTAGCACATAATAGATTGTAATGAGCGATTAAGTCCATGTCTGTGTTCACCCCCAGTTTTTAGTGTTCAGTAAAGCCGATTTTTTATTCCCAGGCCCACCTTCTGAAAACGTTTAGTAAATGTCCCTTGAGAACTAGGGCTGTGAGGGCAAAAAGGTAGTAGCTGTTCTGTAAAAAATGTTTACCTACCTATGTTCACGTGTCTCTTATCCCAACTGTGCTGCTGGTACAATAAAAGATATCCCTCGAAAGCATCCTTGCTTCTTGCACATTTCATGGACCAAGGCATCTAAAACATCACTAAAACACTATCGCACCCATATTGAGGCTTATCTTGGTCTTTACTGTCCATTTCTCTTCCTGACAGAGGGCCTACAGAATGAGATACTAACTGTTGCATCAAATCCCTATCACTTATGTCCCAGGTATGTATACCAACTGTTTGTGAGACTGATATAATGGCTACATCCTCATTCCAGGAGTGAAAGAAGGAAGAGGAGTGGTTGTTCAGAAGAGATAAACTAAAAAAGGAGCTGAATAATACATTACTCTATCAACTCCATTCTTTACTTTTATGTCACAGAAGTATAAGCATAGTACAAACCAAAAAAAATAAAGTGTTTGAATTTATAAATCGCACATTTTGCTGGAATGGTAGCAAAAAGTAATACTGGAGAAATGACTGATTAAGAGATTCTAGCAATAAAACAGCACATTAAAAGAGTCTTCAGATGGTTTGTTACTTCATCCTGACACCACCACAAAGAACTGTTGTGTTGTCATTGCATACTCCAGTATGCAACAAGCACTAAATCACAGCATGGCAATCTGCCCTGATTATTACAATAAAGAGGGTCATCCTATAAATTAGCAGCATAACAGAAATTACAGAGACTCTCCAAATGCAAAAAAAAAATTAAGTTAAATTTTAATACTTGACAACCTCCCTTTTAAAGTTGTAGCTGAAGCTGCAAATTTTACCTACCTAACAACTGTTATAATTCACTAAGCACATTATGTGCTTTGGTTTCTAATGTTTACACCTAAAAGACTCCCTCAGCTTCTTAGTGAACAAACCTACAAAACAGCCATTTATTTAGATAGGACAAATAACACTTTTCATATCACTGATGCACTCAGACCAACTCCAAAAGCTCTGCTGACATTGAAAATATTGTTGCACTAACAAAAGAATTGAGTTATGTTGGCTCATTCTCCATAAGAAAAAAAAACAATCCTTTCAAATGGAATACTGGTGGGAAAAAATGTCCTCAACTTCTAAGAGAGTTTAAGAAGTTTGTAGATAACTTTGTACTTACAATGGTGTGGGCAGTTTAAATGGAAACTAGAACAAATAGCCAACAGTGCTGCAGCAATGGCATTTTCAACAAGGGAACAAAGACCAATTCTACCAGCCAAAAAGGAAGATAGTTTTGACAGACATCTGAATCATTGTAAAACAAAAAAGAAAGAAACTACAGAATTTTCTTATGATGTAGTAAGTATACCAAACCATGATTTTGTAACTTTTAACATTTGGTTTTATATTCAGTTGCTTCAGTCTGGCATGGGACTTATCGATTAAAAATTGATCAGTCCTACGCAAGTCATAAACAATAAGCACTGTTGGGAACTATGGTAAAACACCACATATTAGGATACAGACCATGTGAAGAATGTCTTGCATTTGAAGAACTTATCTAACCTTATTCCAATCATGCAATTGCTCCAATAAAAGATAATCACCCCCTAAAAATCCCCCCCTCCCCCCGCATTAGGATAAAACTGTGCAGGCTGACAAGTCAATCTAATTCCTTCTAAACTATGTGGTTTATACCTTTTCAAACTAAAATTATCCTGAACATTTCACCCACAATCAATGGACTGAGATCAATTTACACAAGCCTGTAGGATATATACATAGATGAGCAAGAGCATCATTCCTCTTTCTCCCCTCCTCCTTTTGTATTCTAAAGTGTCACCAATATAACAAAGATCTTGGAGCATTCAAGAGTTTCCATTCAATCTGACTGCCATATCAATTGCATATGATCAATTTACAGAAGAACCAGAAAGATACTGTAGGCTTTTTTCCTGAAAATACTTTTGCATGTGCTTTATTCTGACTTGAGGAGACCCTGTAACATCAGTGAGACCCTTCAGCTGGTTATGGTTAAGTACATTAATAGGCATGCCCAAGATCAGTTTCTAAAAGATGAAGTAATTCCATGTAATCTGCAAACAGAAATTAAGAATATAAATTATAAAATTTACAGGAATTAAATTTAGGTTTGGGGAGATTACTTTGTCAACATTCTTGAATTTATAATACGTTTATTGGTTAAACAATTCTTCTAGCAGAGTCTTAACCAAGGCTGTTGAACAAGTCAACTCCACACTACATGCTGTTTTCAGTTTTGCATGTGATCAGAAAGAAGGTATGTGAGAACACGTGAGCATGTTTCTTATGTAGATTGATTACAGTCCATTTCGGCTGAACATGGTGCCCTCCATGAGCAGAGAGGTAGTTAGACTAATAATAGCTGTATTAGTCTGAAGTCAGGCAGAAGATGCACACAGGAACGCTTTAGAGGCTCTCTAGAGGCAGGGTGTCAGTCTGAAGTCAGGCAAAAGGGAGGGCAGGGTGACACCCTAGCCCTAGAGTGCTTCTACAGCATTGCTGTGCATATCTTCTGCCGGACTTCAGACTAACGCAGCCAACCATGTCTCTGCTCTAAGTATAAAATAAAAACAGTTCTTTGAAATTACTGAAAGCTATGATTTAGGAATTGCCCTGTTAGTGTACTACATTTTAAAGTAAAACTGCTGGAGATTTCTAACTATTAACTAACAATGCTTGTTTTAGCATTCATCTCTGCTCCCAAAACTCTACCATCATATTCTCCCTGGAATTCAAGTTTCAAAATTAGGACCAAATATCCTGATTCCATATATACACCCACCCCACATTTTATCTGAGCATTCCCCAGTAAAATCCAGAGCTGTCCAACCAGCAGCCTGCAAGGGGCTGAGTTGCAGCTTCAAGGCTCCTGCCCAGCTGCCGCTTCCCCCTCTCTTCTTCACCTTTGATGGCTGGCCCTGCCACAGAAGGTGAAGCAGTGCAGCAATACATGACCAGGGGAGCGGAGACCATGTAGGCATGCAATGCAGCAGTGAGGAGGGGACATGGGGAAGAGAGGTGAGGTGAAACAGTCAAGGGGGCACAGGTCCATGGTGCAAGAGGCACCTGTG
>NW_017729033.1:15677128-15691435 GCF_001723915.1 Gavialis gangeticus
GGGGGGGGGGGGGGGGGGGGACCTCTACATGGACATGTGGCTCAGGAGCCTGTGGCTCTCCCTGGAACAGCCCCAAGGCATGCAGAACCCCTGCTGGTGTGTCCTGCACAGCATTTGGCTTCCAGCCCCTAAGAAGCTGGACAGCTCTAATCTAAACAACTGACCTGAATTTTTACATGCTGGATGACAACTCAGTTATAAATAAAAAAAAAAAACCTTCAAATGAAGCATCAACAAGTCACACGAGTTCTCAGTAGGAAGAAGCCACCAGAATACTTCCTACATCATGGCTTCACTAATAAAATAACCATCACCACCTATGTTTTATACTTTTCATCAGATGATGTCAAAGCACTTTAAAACAGGAGATATTATTATCCCCATTTTACTGATGGGAGAACTGAGACAGAACAGTAAAGCAACTTGCCTTTGGCCTACCAGCTAGGCAGCAACAAAAGCTGTGAACAGCACCCATGTGTCTTAAGTCCAAACCACTGCCTTAGTTGCCAAACCATAATCCTGCCACAGCTGATATATGTTAATATGTACATTGTTATTATAAAATAAAAGAGTGTTGATTACAAAAAAGCAACATAATGAAGTAGGGAAGGAAGGTACAATTATTGCAAATCAACTCATGTGATTATTTTTCATTTTGTTCTGGAAAAAGCGATAAACTTTTATATAAAATTAGCAATTTCTATATAAAATAAAAGTCTAAAATAAACAAACTGCATGGTACACTAAAAATAACCCATCATTATCATTGTACTCTTTCACCTAATTTTAATCCAAATTATTCCTCCACAAGAAACCAAATTGAAACTATTCGTCCCTAACAAAACGCATACGTAGATCATAAAACAGATAATGGCATTTCTTGAATGGTTTTCTGGAACTGAAGCAATTGTGAGAAAAAAAAATATTGTATTTTTGTATTGCAAAATATAGTTTCAACAGTGTACCTTACATAAATTTGTCATTACATTTTCAATTCTGTGCAACTAATATGTACAACTTTCCTCTTTATACAGTTAAAACAAGTAAAACAACTGCTTATTGTTCCATCCTGGTAATGCACCTTCTAAACAAAGGTTTTGTAACAAATACTAGAAACAGGTAGGGGAATGAATATGATGATGATTTGGTACAGGAGTCAGAAAAAACAGTCCCACTAAGAACTTTTAAGAAGCTTATTTGATTTACTATTGACAAAGTGTAGGATGAACTGTGCTAAATTGCAAGTTCCACCATGTCTTGCAAACCTGTTAAATCTCTTCCACAACATATTAAAAGTAGAATTTTTTTGTAATGGTAATAATGCATTCCCTAAACTCGATGGTAACAGATTGGCCAGTATAATTTAACGTATTTTAGATCATACCTTTTCCCTTTGATGTCTTCTTCACTGTAATTTTGCATCTATACTAGGATTGTGTGATGCCATATATTGGAAATTGGAAACTGGAAATTAAACCTGACCTGTTCCCAGTCTCCTTATTTCCTAAATATTTCATGTGGCTAATTAGTAACCAGTTCTTCCACTTAGCCTATTTTCTTTGTCCTATTCTTCCACATTGGTATAATTAGCAACTTTTCGTCAAAAAATAAGCATGACAATCCCATCCCTATTATGCTGATCAGCATAATCAGCTGAAGTTCTTTCCCAAAACAGCTTAACACATCACTTTAACTTCTCAGCTGAAGAAGGACTTACATGGTCAAAGTCTGTCAGGCTGCAATCCAACTGCCCCAATAAAAAACAGAAACTTGATATTCTGACCAGTGTTGTTTAAACATCTCTTCAAGTAGGCCATTTTTATGTACCATGCCATCAACATTGTAGAAGTTATTCAAGAATATTTATACATGTATCATATGCATGTTAAAAAAATTAAAGGCAATTCAATTCAAATATTATCTAAAAAAAGAAAGAAAGAAAGAAAGAAAACCAGTTCACCCTGGAAGTAGTAAGAAATCCCCCAAAAACAGGTAAATCCCAAGTGTGTGGATTAACAGGCTTTACTTATGCTGTCACTTGGCGTCATAAAAATCTATGCCAGGATTTTTTGTCTATTTGTTTTTCATGGGGAGATTATCATCTTGATGATTTAAAAGAGACAAGATTGTTCCCATTATGGAATGAAACCATTCTTTAAAAAAAAAAAAAAAAAAAAAAAAAAAAAAAAAAAAAAAAAAAAAAAAAAAGGCTGCCTAGTAGTCTGTCAGAACCAAAAAGAAAGATTCCTTTCTAGAAATATCACCAGTATATGCCACAATACAATGTTTACCTCAATACTGCCCCTGCTCTAAAAGCCTCTTCAGCGTTAATTCCCAGAGTAAGGCTACAGGTCTTCTGCTCAAAAATTTCTCCCTAGATCCTGTAATCCTTTTCTCCTTTATCTCTGTTCTATGAGGACAGATCCACATTTGCATGGTGAGTGAGGATCTAAGTAACTTTACCTCTCACCATAGTTACCACATCTGATTTAACCAGGGATCCGGACACTGAATCATTGTTCTTTAAGATTTAAGGTTTTACATGTAGATGCCTTGATAATGTTCAACAAGCAGGCATTTTTATAAATAGATTTGGATGTGGTTGAGATAAATTACGTTTCATTTTGTTTGACATTAGGATGATATATCATCCGTCTCTGCCTGCTGTTGGGGTGGGGGGTGAGGGGGGGGAGAGGGTGTTTCCACCTTCATCAAAAGCTAAAAAACGTTTAAAGGTTATTGCTGAAGATTCCCCCCCGGGTCCAGTCTCTGACGGCTTCTAAAACAATCCCAGGCTCACGTTTTCATTAGTCTAACTATTCTATTATACTTTTTTGTTTCTCATGGTAACCGATTTTATTTGACTTAACAGAAGCTGTTCAAATATTTAAAGGCACTCCGAGATGGCAGGAGTTTATCTAGGAGCATACATGTTGTGCCACACATATTCCTTTCCTCGGGCTTTTTTTTTCCCCTCCTCCCCCCCACCCCAAAACAGTAACAAACAAAAGGGATATTGACGAGCCCCATTGCAGCAGGGACGTGCTCACTTCATCTGCTTATGCTGAATATTCAAGTTACATTCGGCACATTTCGAAATTACATGCTCGGTAGTTAAAACAGATGCTTCTTACGTTCCTTCATAGATAGCGTCTCCCTTTGCCAATACCGCCGAGCGCGACGCCAGAACTAAAGTCTAAACATCTGCAACACCTCTCTGTTTTGTTAACATTCTTGCACACATTTTACTGCTAACTCCAAAAAAGGCGGCTCGGCAGTGTAAAACCAGTGAAATGGGAAACATCTGCGAGATAGCGACGGAAAACGGAATGAAACATGAATAAACAAAAACATGGCGAAAGTGGCCTGGGGTTGTTACACTGTCAGATCATTTTTCCAAGCCCAACATCAAGGCTTTTGTTACAACCAAAGCGGTCATTTGCATGGAGAACCAACAGCGTTTCTTCTTCTTCAGCGTTTCCCAGATCGTAACACACACTCGGGCTCTTCCATGCACACACAGGCAAATCTTCCCCCTTGCGAACAAACAATGCCGCGAAACGCACACATCTTCTCCACTACGGAATCTACACATTACAAACAACACCCCGCTACTTAATCCTTTGCTACCGAGGCGGAATTTAGGTATAAAAATAATAGACAAACCTCGGGAGCGCTGCCCCAGCCGGAGTTGCTCTCCCTCTCCCTCTGCTCTGCTGTTACTGACAAGATCAGGCTGAGATTAACAAGTCCATGCTACTCTCACAACCTGAACTCCTCAGGTCTCCCCGGGCACTTTGCAGCCTTTAAATAATAGCAAACTTTTGGGAAAGTTAAAAAAAACAAACAAGGAATTAGAGAGATGTGAAGCAGGGCATAGGAAAGCAGGGAAGCATTGTCTGGACAATTATTACAACAGCACCAAGAGGACTTGCTCTCTAGTCAGGGCTGTATCAGCATTTCCTTCTAAACCCCTGTTTTGGGGAGGAGGAATGTTATAACTCAGCCACCAACACATTCTTCACAGCTAAAACATTCCCACAGGTGATTCCCCCCCCCCACCTGCTTGTTCCATTTTAAGACATCTCTCTGAACCATTCAAAAAGTTACAAGAACACAGAAGTTTATGCACTATGTCAGTTCAACAACCCCTACTTTGCACTCTTTCAACATCAATATTCTTTTTTTTAAATGAAATCTTTGCTAGCATTTGGTCTACAGTGGGAATCTGGCCCTGTAATAACAACACATGAACATCATTTTTTGAAAACCTAGGTAGTATAAATACACAACAAACTTTTCAATAACTTTTAAGTGATTTTATGTTGCTGTTGTTGTTGTAGCTGTCCTGGAAGATCCCAGTTCAATGGTCCAGGAGATATTAACTTGTCTATTCACAGAGAGTTCAGCACAGATCAATGTAACTCAGTTTAAACCTCTAAAGCAGCTTCATTAAATTCAACTCACCCCACTGGCTAGGAGCAAGTAGTTCTCCTGAAAGGCAAGTAAAATGTCCTCCTCATCATGGCAAAGAGGGTGAACAGAATTTGTGTTTGATTTGCAATGGCTGCTTTACAATGCTGTTCTAAGAGGCAACAGGGAAGGCCAGTCTGTACTTCTATTCAGTCCTTGACCAATCAGGGTAAAGGATGTAACTGGTGATGATTTTTAGTGTGTGGATAATTTCCCCACAGAAACTAGTGTAAATAAGCCCACTTATCTGACCATGTTATATGTGCATAACTAACCAACCCATAACAGTTCACAGTTACAAGCTCAACTACCACAATCCCAAAACAAACATTAAATTCTATCCAGATACTAGTATTAAAAAAAAAAGGATATACAAATTCAAGTCCTGACAGGTCAAAGGCAGTGCTGGCCAAGGAAGCTAGAACACATGTTCTGCTATTTCGCAAGCTATCAAAAAGTGCATACACCAGCAGAGACTCCACCAGACACTCCGAATATCCTCAGTTAGACACTTGGGTATCCTTGTGCTACCTACCAAACCCTTATTCCAAAACATTACTTTTCATTTTAGAATCCTAATCTCATTAAAAATTATATTACAGACATAAATGTATCACTAAAGATTATACATGTGTAACTTCTCCTACCAACATATAGATTCAATTCACACACTCTACTAGCAATGTAAATAGAGTAATTATTTCTTTAAAGTATTATTTCTCAGCTTCCAAAAACAAATGATTGCTTGATCATCCATCACAAAACATTCATGATCAGCATAGGCCATCCAGTCCCTCCTTTGCCACACACACACTATTAATGCCTAACTTCATAATGGCAAGTTATTGTAACACAGTCCATGTATCCAGTATATTACATACAATACTGTTCACACTGTTCATATAATTTCCACCTTGCCAAAAATTTGATCTTATGGTGTATTTTAAGCCAGTGAAGGCAAAAGGTCATCAATACACATTTTCAATATATAATTACTTGCCCAAAGGAGACAACTGAAGTTTCTGTATTACTACAGCAGATAATATACACAATATTTACACTTTGCTATACATATAACCAAAGCAATTAAGCACTTGCACTGGATGTGGCATTTCTTCCTCCAAAAATTAATCTCTCTTTCAAAACATAAAACAAAAAAGTTTAAAACAAGTAAGGGCCTTCTGTAGGCCTACAGAATTATGTCAGCAGGGTTTAATTTCAACTAATTGTTAATTCTTATTAATAAAATATGTGAAGAGGATAAACATTAATAGGTTGTGACTTGAACTGGACAAAACCAGAAGATGCAAAATTGAAGTTGACATTTCTTCTCTCTCTCACACCACTAGGGGACAGGAAAAAAGAAACAAGATCTGGCATACACTCCTACCTTAATTTACCCCAAGTTTACATTTCCTGGCTGTTATAAGTGTCACAAAATGATCATACAACTTAAAAATTGGCCACTGTATATAAAAAGTTAATCTGTTTTGAATTATTAATTAAATGGAAAGCATTTCAACTCTTTTAAATTAAATCAGGGAGGGTGGATTAAGCAGCAGAAACTTGGAAACAAAAACCATAGCCTTTTAAACCATAATGTTATTTCTGTACACAAATGTATACAATACTTTTATTTATTCTGTTCTTAATTTCAATAGGCAGTTACTGATCAGTGTTCTTTAACATCACCCAGAATTCTGATATTAAATTATTAACATGGTTCTTGTCCACACACTTTCTACATCGATATCTGCATGATAAACTAATGGCTGCAACCTTAAACTGAAAATATGCCAACAATGCATACACACGCTGTATCAATATTTATACATGCAACGTAGAACATAAATTAGTTGGCATGGAACAATTAAAGCTGCCTCTCTGAAGTTGCAATATTTAAAGGTTAAAGATTAGACATGCTCCCTCTTGTGTTAAACTAAGAATACATGCTGTTTTCTGTGACATGATGGTGGCTCAGCCATCTGTTCCATTAAGCAAATACCTTCAACTTTGGCTACTCATTTCTGACAAATGTTCACCCACAGCTCTACAGGTCAAAGACAGACTCATTTTGACCACATAACCATATCCACCTGATTGCTTTCTATTTGTATTATGCTGTGTCAGTTGGAACAATACTGAAGATAACTATCAAGCCTATCAGTTACAAAAACTATGGTAAACTGAGATTCTTGGATATATGTAAATATACATAGCTAAATTCATTACATATAAGGTTGCATATATCTAATGGTAATAGCTGCACATTTCACACCTGAGCCCGACAGACATTTTGTTGTAATGTATCCTTTGCTATTTTCATAGTTCATGTCATTAGCATGACTAGTACATGTATGTAATCCAGCATGCCTATTTAATTGCCCCTTAAAACATATCTTGCAAGTTGTATGCATGCAAGAGAATATAATAGGGAAACACAGTGATACAAAGATTTGTAGCATACCATTCACCCAATTAAGACTCCAGCCCTCAAAGCTGAACAGCCCAAGCAAACCCCATGGAGCCTCAATCAAGTCAATTGACTTCAACCCAAATAAATCCAGTTGTAGGATCTTGTTCTTAGCTCTTATGTAGACAAGGAAAACAAGGCAGCTGAACACAAAACTACAGGTACAGCTCACGACTACGTTTTTTTAACTAATAACAAATTTTAAACACAGACTTTGCTCCTGATGCCAACAGGACAAATCACATTTAGAAACAGGTCAGCTGGTTGTGGTCAAATTCTAGCCTCCGCACTAGGTTTAAGCACAGGTCATGTTTTTAAACAAACTTTGCAGGTGCTAGTCTGAAGTCACGCAGAAGGCAGGCTAGAGATACACCTTCTAGACCAGGGATTTTCAGCCTTTTCTAATATGTGTACCTTCAGCAGCACCTTGTTTAATAAGTGTACCCCCAGCAGGGCTGGTGAGTGGCCGGATGCAGAGTGCGGGGGGTGTCAAGCAGTCAGACAGAGCAGGGGCCTGCTCTCCTTCCGCCCCAGCCCTGCTCCTGAGGCAGCGGCATGGGGTTTCATAGTTTCTAGGGTTGGAAGGGACCTGAACAGATTGTCAAGTCCTGCCCCCAGCAGGAACAAGTGCTGGGATCATACTACCCCAGTCGGGGTGGCAGTGCTCCCTCCCCACCCATCCCTGCATGCCCCCGGGACCTTTTAGAGTAACCCATGGGGGACACGTACCCCCAGCTGACAACCCGCTCTACACCAGCAGTTCTCAACCTTTTTTGGGTCCCAGGACCCATCTGTAAACACCAACAGCCCATCCCAACCCAGTGGCCCTCGCTCCAGCACCGCAGCACGTGGGGCAGGGGGGTGCACAAGGGGCCCCTTGCCACCCTGCACAGGAAAAGCCTCTGTTTCCCCATGTTTTCCTCCTTGAAAGAACCCACTTAAAATTAAAAAAATAAAAAAAAGTCTGCTGATCCGTTTTTAAAGTTTGTTAGTCTATACTTGCGCCCCGCTTTTGGGTCGCGACAAGCTGCTCTCGACTCAGCACAGGGGACGCGCAAACTTTTGCAAGCTGAGTTTAGGTGCTTCAGATTTGGCTAGTCCAGTGGTGCTCAACCTGTCAGCCTAGGGATGGGCCCGATCCGGCCCCCAGGGCCCCGGCACAATCCAGCCAGAGGCCTGCAGGGTGCCTTTTTTTATTTTTTTTTTTGCTCCTCCCTCCCCAGGCAAACCCAGGCCCTGTGGAGGAGCCGCCGCCGCCTCGGGGAGCCCTGCCCCGGCCTGCCCCGCTGGCAGGCCGCCCGGGCCCCCCCAGCCCGCTCGCGCACAGAGGTAGCCACAGGTGTCCCGGGGCGGAGGAGCCGGGGGTCGGGGACTCACTCTGTCTCCGCTATTTAAACCTCTTCCCGCCGCCTCACGCCTCACGCCTCACTCCCTCTCTCCTCCCCGCGGAACTTACTGGGCACCGGCCCCCTCCCCCCCTCCACCCGCACAGCCCCGCTCCGGCCAGCGGCCGCGGCGACTTCACCCGCCCCCCTCCACGCGCCACGCTGAGCTCCCATTGGCTCCGCGCTGTGCTCATCAGCGAGCTCTGTCCAAGCATTGGTCAGGAGGCGTGTCACTCAAAGTGCACGCCCGCCCCCCCTCCGCCAGGCTCCCACCTCTGACCCGCCCTCCCACCACGGACACCTTGGGGGGTCATTAAAACGGTAGCCAGAAAAATTTACTTTTCGGGCCCGCCCCCTGAGGAGAGGGGCGGTTCTGATTGGCTTGGAGGCCAGACGCTGTTCAAGGATTGGGTGGCGACGTGTCCGTCACGTCAGCGAGGCCCGCCCGTGAGCGCGCGTTGATCTCTTTCATTTGCCAGGCAGTTTTGGCCCTTTCTCCTCCCTTCTCCAATCCGCTGCCCTTTGACAGTGGGCCACTTCTCCGGCGGAAGGGGCTCGATGATTGGTGGAAGGTTCTCCCTTGCTACCAAGTGTTCTAGTGGAGCGTACCATGAGGCTGTTGGAGGGGGGGGCCGGGAGCAGGCGGTGGTTCAGGCCATCCCCCTTAGGGAGGAGAGGGGCGGGGCGAAAGGAAGTCTTTGCTGGCCCATCATGCCCCGCGCGCGGTAGGTCGCTCCGCGCGGGCGGGGGGGAGGAGGCGGCGGGTGCCCAATCCAAGATGGCGGTGCAGGAATCAGCTGCTCAGCTCTCAATGACTTTGAAGGTGCAGGAGTATCCTACTCTCAAGGTGGGTGCCGGGCCTGGGCCGCCCTCAGAGGCCCCTAGCCCTGTATTGTGGCCCCCAGGTTGGTGAGGCGGGGGGGTCCCCACCCCCCACCCCAAATGGTGGGGCTGGTGCCAGGCAGGCTGGATGCTCCCCTCAGGGGTGGGCATCTGCGTCCCCCGGGGGCGGGGCTGGGGTGCAGGCCCCTGAGCAGCAGCTGAGTGAGGAGGGAGGGATATGAGGGGCTGCTAGGGGGGAAAGGGGGCGTGAGGCAGTGATTTGGGGCTGGGCTGCGGGTGAGGAGCGATCTGCATGGCGTTGTTCAGAGATGGAGGGATTGGGGGGGTGGGGGATGGGGTAGAATATGGTTCCCCAGCTCCTGATTCTCCAAAGATGGAGATGAGCTGGAGGGGGTGTGGGGAGATGGATGAACCGAGAGGCTGGGGTTCGGGTTGCTACGTAGCTCTGGTGTTGCTGAGACACAAGGGTGTGACAGGGGGGAGGGGCAGGGGGTGAAATGCCCTCTGAAGGGTGCAAAGAAGTGAATTGCCTATCTGGTCCCTTATGTTGTCACCAGGAAAGTGAGTGAAATTTGTTGAAGGTTGTTAGCGGTGACATTTGCTGAAACTGGGGATTGTCCCTGTTCTCCCCCGTGTCCCCATCCCCTCCTCCCATGCAATGGGAGTGTCGTTTCAAATCTATTCTGTATGAATTCGATCCGTCTGTTCGCTGCTGTAAGGATTTGATCCTGCACTGGTTAAGTGTGTGGGGGAGGGGGGAGCAGGAGATAGGAGCTGGACTCTTTAAATAGGCCCCTTGCGTCTGTAATGTCAGTGAATTTTCATGTTTGGTTTTTTTTAAGGCCTGAAAGGTGCTATGCAAAGTGCTGTGCAAAGTAAATTTGTGCTGATATCATGCTTTTATATGCAAAATGTCATGCGGTTCTGGTTTATTTGTCTTTGCAGGCTTCTGTCCATGTTCTCTCTGTCCATCTCTTTTGCTTTTCCTTTCCTCTTCCTCCACTGCCAGCCCTACCCCCTTCATTCCACCCTCACCCACCACCAGCCCTGCCCCCTTCATTGTAGAGTGCTTAAATTTGACGATGTCTGGCTTAAAATTTAAGATCTCTTAAAAAGACAGTCTGATACTTTCTGCACCCAGCAACTGTGTAAAGGAATTCATAGACAAAGAAGCCCATTTTAGAGCTGTATTACTGACACATCCATATTGTGCTTAGGCAGTTTTTTCTTGTGTCCTTCAGTATTAACGTGGATCACTGTTTTATTTTGCTTTTTATATGTTATTTAAGGTGATTTTACCAGGTGTCGCACATTTTGAGGATGGACTGATTATAAGACAGTTTCAAGTATACTTTCGTTCTTGAGGATTTTCTTGCAAAATATTTTGAGAAGAGAATGAAATCTTACTTGTCACAGAATTATAAACAGTTTGAGAGAACCTTATATCAGTAGCATTAACTGTTGTTAGTTTAGATGGCATGTGGAATGCTTACCGCTACTTATTATCTCCCCTACCCCAGAAACTTCCTTTCTGTTGTGTGATACATTGTTTGCTTTTTCCTTTTCTTTCTGCTTTTTTCTTGAGGTGGGGGGGAGGATTATGTCTAATCAGAAAAAAAACTGTAAAAATAGTTGATTTATTTCACATGTTCCTTTACATTTTTTCTGAATGACATTTTGAAGTCTCAGCTATGTTTATGCTAAGATAAAAATCTGTCTGATGTTAGATGTGAAAAAGAGGAAAGGAAGAAAGACATTGAGATCCAGGTCCACAAAGGTATTTAAGCACCTTAGTCCTGCTGAAATGATACAAATTATAATACAGTTACAGTTGTGAAATCAGTGGAAGTTAAATGCCTAAATACCTTTTGCAGATTTGGCCCTGAGTGTATTTTCATCTTCTGTCAGTTCTTAAGCCTCTAAAAGAACAGATCATAAAATGCAGGCATATCATAATTTAGGATGGCCACTGGAGTGGCAGCTCAGAGATTTTGTTCCAGCTCTGTGGACATTGGCAATTTTCTCTGATGCAAGTGAAGTAGAAAGGAATGCAAAATTATATTTATATCCTTCCCGTTTCCTCCCTTTAGCTTGCTAATGCCAACGTCACTAGATAATAGTTGTGTAATAGCTCTACATTACAGTAGTTCCAGAGAGAAGGCCTTTCATGTGAAAAGTGCTTAAAACTGTTTAGGGAAATCCCTGTTCCATAGCTGAATTGTGGTTGCTTCTGGAGTGGAAGTGCATCAGGCATTCTACAAAGTATGATTTTTTTTTCAGGTGAAAGTAAAATGATCTATTTAGCTGAATCTACGGGAGAATTTGAGCATACAAAATGTAACAAATAAAATTGCTTTCCTGTTTTAAGGACATGCAGATTTTTTGTATCTGCCCTAGTAGTGATATGGGATCTCTAAAAATCCCCACTGCTAAATAATTATGCTTTTACATCTTAGCTGAAAATATAATACAGCAGAGCTTCAATTTTCTGAACCGTTCAGAAAATTGGATGTGTTGCCAGCCTACATGGTTTGTGGTGCAAGTGGCAGCAATGGTGACTAAAAGCAAGAGGAAAGAACTGTCTTAACAATTATGGAAAAACAATTGAAATGATCAGCAAATTTTCAAACATGGCAAATCTGTTACCAAATTTGCTTAGGAGTGTGAAGCTGGAGTATATTCATCTAATTGCTTGGGTAATGAAGTGCATATTAATTTTTTTTTTAAATGAACCAGTTTTGGTCCTCATTTAATTCAGATAAGTGAAACTGCATTGTGTATGAAAACCTCACATAAGCATTTAAAAAAACAACATGGTGGTAACATTCTTGACATGTTTAGTAATATGTTATCAATAAACTAAGTCATGTCAAAAGACTAGATAATTCAGCTGTTTATTTGGAAATATAATTAGCCCTTGAACAGAATTACTATGACACAAAAGAGGGATGACTACCCATCTAAATATTTTTACCTGGGCTTGTGAGTAATGACAGGAAGAAGCTTTGAGCTGTAGCTGTAATAACTGCCAACTGCAGCAGCTATACTTTGTTAGAAAAGGAGGCAGTAGCAATGTTAGACATTGATTTCTGAAGGCCACTCTTCAACATCTGGTGTAGACACCTGATGGAGAAGTACTGGAGCTAGACCTAGTGCAGTGTTTGTTCTTGGGTGAAATGTATCAAACTTGTGTAAGTTGTTACAGAGTACAAGAGCTCTAAAACTGGACAGGCAGAGGAAAATGCACACATGTGCTAGTATCTGTTATCTTGATCCCACATTCAAGCCAGCTTTCCTTCTTATGGAAACAGAGAAGGGCACATGAGACTGTTTTTGAGACGTATCATGTGCTATACTAAGGAATATACCATATTTACTCAAACCCATCACAAGGCTTTTTTCCCCCCCATTAAATGTGGGGGGTGGGTCTTGTCTTGGGTTTGAGTACAAGGCAGAGGGGCAGGCTGTTACTGCAGCTCCAACCCTGGCCCTAACCCAGGCTTGAGGCTGGGGTCAGGGTTGCAGCTGCAGCTGTTTTCCCCCTGCCACTTGCTTCCCCCCCAGTCACTTGCCCCTAGTTGCAACTGTGGCCGTACTCTGGCCTTGGGCACAGAGAACACGGTGACTGGCCCCTGCCTGGATAGGCACTAGCAGCAGCAGCTCCAGCAGGCCTGTGCTAGGGGCACATGCACCCTGGGGGACAAGTTATAAGGGGATGCAGGCACTGGGGGAAGGACAGGGGACAAAGATCAGGCTTCCTGTCCTCCCTTTGCCACCTGATCATCTGCCACTTCTTGTTACAGCAGTGGCGTTGCAGGGAGGGGGTGTGAATTTAAGACAACTGTCTGATAATTAAATTCTGGACATGGGAAATCATAATGCATCTGTAACTTTTTCCATATATAGAATTAAATATTGGGGGGCATCTTAAATTTGATACCCTCTTGGATTCAGGTAAATATGGTTTTTAATTGTTACCCTTTTTCCTCTTCCAGGTTCCTTGGCACCACTTTTGTTTTCAAATCACACATTTTCTACTAGGCTATGTATATTTGTACACAATCAAGCCCATTAGGGTTTCTATAATAAAATTATAATAGTGAAACCTTTGATTTATTAAAACTATTGGAAGTTGTTTCAAAGCTCAGGGATGAAAAATAATTAAGTGAATTTATCAAATTCTTGTAACTCTACCCTTGCTGGTACATGAATAAATAGCACTTCACAGCTTCAGTGCCAGGAGCCACACTATTTAAAACTTACCTGGACTTATTTCCCTGCATTCCCTAAGCAGTTCTTGCTTCCTCTATATATGTACTTACCTTAGACTCTTCACCTTTGCTATAGCAGTTCTTTTATTAATCAACGTGATGCCTTTTCATTTGAATCTATATGTCTGAGTGAAGAACTATTTTTGGCAACCATGTGTTTGCAGGGCCTGCAAGCACAACCAGTTGGTTGTTATAAGCCAAGCTTGTCCAACATGTGGCTCGCCAAGCCATTTTCTCTGGCCCGAGGTCCCTTGCTCAGGACAGGCGGGGAGTCCTGGCACCTGCTCCACGCTCTACAGCAGTGGGGCAGCAGCGAGGCGAGGCAGGCAGGACCGGCCCGCGGGCCCCAGCCGGCAGCAAGGGGAGTGGAGCTGCTTACCCCCACAGGGCCAGGCTCATCGCATGAGCCAGGTCCCACTGCAGCTGCCCCAAGGGCTGTGCGGCGCAGGGCTGCCCCAGCTGCGCCTGACTGGACGAGCTGGGCAGCGCCTACAACTTCTCCTCTGTCTCCGCTCCTTGCCCCTGGCACGTGGTTGGGGGAGCTGCAGCATGGCCCGTGCCCTGCCCATGTGAGTGGTGGACGGAGGCACTGGGTAAGGCCCCGCGCGGAGCTGGGGGTGCCTCAGGGCCGGGCCAGGACTGCGGGGCGCGCGGTTGCTGGAGCCGGGCTAGGCGGGAGGCAGGGGGAGCCCGGCCCAGAGGCGCTCTGCACAGGGGGCAGTGCAGCGCTACCTGGCTCTCAGCTGCAGAAGGGCGGCCTAGTGCCAGTGTCAGTATGTGGGGCAGCGACTGCGGTGCCTGCTGCCATTGCCGGATTAGAGCCGGGGGGAAGAGCACAGTGCTGCACAGCCCGGGCAGGCCC
>NW_017729033.1:15696435-15700509 GCF_001723915.1 Gavialis gangeticus
GCCTAGTGCCAGTGTCAGTATGTGGGGCAGCGACTGCGGTGCCTGCTGCCATTGCCGGATTAGAGCCGGGGGGAAGAGCACAGTGCTGCACAGCCCGGGCAGGACCTGCCACTGCCTCCTCCGATGGCCTCGCCTCAGCCCGGGGCAGGAGCTGGCTGCTGCAGGTGGAGCCAGGGGCCCTGGGACCACCACACTCCTGCCCTGCCCTGCCCCACCAGCTGCTTCCAGGCCTGGCTGCTCCTTGCAGCCATGAGGCCAAAAGCGCCACGTCCTGCTGAAAGGCCTGGGCAGCTGGGCTCCAGCTAACAGCCCCCAGCCCCGGAGCCTGCCAGCTGCCACTGGTCAAGGGCCACCTGAGCCAGGCTTGTATCCAGGAAGAGAAAACTAAACCCCTCCAGCTGCCCCCAAGCAGACAGCTCTGCCTACACAGGGCTGCGGACCGTGGGCCGCCCTGTACCAACTTGGCCGCCTTGCAGCTTCACCCCTGGCCCAGAGCCACCAAACACTGCGGGTGGAGGCCATCTCTCTCCCAGCCTGTACGGGCATGGCCGAGGGGGCACAGGGGCCCAAAAAGTGAAAAATAAAAATTTAGTACAAGGTTGCACTAGAGAGGGCTCAGCTGGAGGAGGCTAGAGAACAATGCAGGGAAGCCAGGGGCATCCCTGACCTTTCGCCTCCCCCTCCAACGCAGTGTCCACAGCCACCAGGGCAGCAGAACGGGCACCCTTGTCTCAGATGCCTTGTATGGTATGGGTGAGAGGTCTCAGCCACTTCCACCTTTGAAAAATAATAACAGGATACAAAAGTCTGAGGAACTCAGGCCAAGGCAGCCAGAAGGAGGTTGGGTATGGCCTGCTGAGCCCCTGATTCCAGCCTGTTTCTTTCCAAACAGTGAGTGTCTGGGAGGATGGGTTTGGGCAAAATGTGGCCGGGGCACCAAGCAGCACCCAAGGCCTGGCCCCTTTCTCTGTACAGCTGCCAGGCCGACAAGGGAGGAATGCCAAAATAGCTTGTTGCTGTAACCTAAGTGTTTATTTTAGTCAAGTGTTTGGTATTATTTCATTGTTGCTTTTATATTGTTTTTATTTTGGATTTTAAACCACATTTCATTGTCACTTCCCGCAACTTCATTGGTATCAAGGGTCACGTGACATCACTTCCTGATGCGATCCCACTTCCTGTGAGGTCTTTGAATATGGCTCACCAGCCCACTGGGTGATAAAAAGTTCGCGATCTGGCCCCACATTCAAAAAGGTTGGACACCCCTGTTATAAACTTAAGAAACTGTCTCTATTCTATGCATGGAGTATCTTAGCTTATGGCCTGGAAATGTGCTACATAGAATTATGCACTAGACATTAAGGTAGCTTATTTCACAATCTGTCGTGCCTTCTTCCTTGAATTAAATATGGGGGATACTGGGATACCTAGTGTTATACCGTTTCTAGATTGATTTAAGTGTCCAAGTGGGAGAACTGCTGTATAACATCACTGTTTGATTCATTTTATTAACTTTGTTAAACAAAATACAGGTAGGTACTCCTCACTTAATGCCGCCCCAGTTAATGTTGTTTCGTTATTACGTCACTGATCTATTAGAGCGCACGCTCATTTAAAGTCACGCAATGTTCGGTTATAACATTGTTTGGCTGCCGCCTGCTAGTAGGTAACTATTGTGACATAATTGGATTCTCTTAACATCGTTTTACTTAGTCACATTTTTCAAGAACATAACTACGACGTTATGCGGGGAGTAGCTGTACTGTAGCATGTGGATAAATATTTAAGTTGTATTGTTACTACTTATGACGTGCAGCCGAGAGCCCTGATTTAACTGGGTTCTCTTTCCCTATGTAGTCAGTCTGTTTAGTAAAACTTTGGTTCTTCGTATTTCTGAATACTAGGGTCCATCACTGATCTCTTGAGATCACTATTTTATAGTCAGGGGCTGCCACTTGAACTGTGATGGAGTTGTACACGTTTTATAGGAACCCAAGATACAACGGGTAGAAAGGAAACAGATATCTAGATAGATTGGGATACACAGGTCATGCATTAGGTCTCTGAAGTTTAGGCCAGTGGTTCTCAACCTCATTACATTCAGGGTGCACCTCAGAAAATGCCAGCTTTTAACTTTCACCTTTTTTTTAAATCAAGGGAAAAAAATACAATAATTTTTTTTCTATTGCAAACAACTCAAAGATGACAGTGAGTAAAACATTTTTTTAACGATATAAATTCTTTGAAATCCATTGGGTTTACCTTGTGAACTCTATTAGAGCACCTAATAGCACTAACGTTGCATGGCATACCATGCTACCCCTGAAAAGATGATGTAGAACCCCAGGGTGTCGCATGACCCTGATTGAGAATACTGAGTGAGGCATTCTACTTCACTTATCGTGTGGGACCTGCTTTAGTACAAATTTTGTACTGTAATACTTTTGTTAAAAGAAGGAAAAAGCTTTAAAAGCATCTATTAGAATGTTTTGTTTTTGATCAGTGGCAGTTGTGAGCAAGTGTAATGCAAGTGACAAGTCTCCGCAACACTCCTAAAGTATGGTGCTAAGCAGACTCTAGGATGGATGCAAGTTGGCTCTACGGAAAGATGCAGGAGTATAGTGTAACAGGACCATGGTCTACTGATACGTTCGTGGACTTTGGTAAATGAGGAATTAGGGATGCACCTATAGATATTTTTGGGGCCGATAGTGATAATTAAGGAGGCATATTGGTATCCAGTTTCCGATATAGCTGCCTCCAGCTGGTAAACACGGTGTGGTGGGAGGGAAGGGGCAATTCAAGCCCCGTCCCCCCAGCGCACAGTGAGGGAGGGGACAGGTGCCCAGTTGGGGCAGGGGAGGGGGGCCAGAGCTGAGGCTTGTGAGCGGGGAGGTGGCTCCCGCTGCTGCTTGCACCCCGGGAGGGCACTGCGGGGTGGTGTGCCTCCTGGATCTGTAGGGGCAGGCTGCAGCCGGGGCTGCATGGGGCTCTTCTTGGCAGGGGCTGGGCTTGGAGCAGGCACCAGTGGCACTAGGAGAATGCTACATCCACCCCAGATTTCACCACCACCAGCCGCCCGGTGCAGCCCTGGCTCAAGACCCCACATTTACCCATGTGCTGGGAAGAGTTGGGGCTGCACCAGGTAGCAGTGGTGGTGCGGGGAGCAAAACGGTGGCAAAATTTGGGGTGGATGCAACATCCTCCCCATGCCTCTGGCACCCACTCCAAGCTCAGTCCCCGGCAAGAAGGGCCTCGTGCAGCCCTGGCCATAGCCCACCCTGCCCCATGCAGATCTGGGGGCACGCGTATCCTCCCCCCCACCCTCCCGGGGTGCAAGCAGCAGCAGTAGCCACCCCTGCACCCGCCCTGCCCAAGCAGCACCTGCCCCTGCCCCCCTCCCTTGCTGCCACCTCTTCCCTCCCCACTCCCCTTCTACCACAAGGGACTGACCAACTGGAGGCAGCTCTCCACACTGCTGGCTCTGCTCCTCGTTGCCTGAGTGCTGCACTGTGGCTGTGCGCAGCACAGGTGTTTATCGGCCATATTATTCGCCTCATGGGGTCGATATCGGATGCAACAAATTTTCTTTATATAGGTACCAATCCAACATTGGAGCAGTGTATCGGCGCAACTCTGTGAGGAACTTGCACAGAACTTCACAGTTCACATGGTAGATTACTAAAATTTGTGTAACTATTTGGAAAAAAATGAATATTGTTAGGATCTCTAGATGAATTTGTCTTATTGAATGTGTGGTATGTGTGTGCAAGTGAGCATGAATTGAACTGTTCAAGAGAAAATTCTAGGGTAATAGATGAAGTTCTGCAAAAAGGTAGAAAAAATATTCCAAGCAATATTGAAAATGAGTAATTACCGTAGAAAATGAGGGTTGGAAGGGACCTCAGGAGATCATTTAGTCCAACCCCCTGCTCAAAGCAGGACCCACTATTTTCCAGTCTATTTTTCCCTCGTGCATAAAACAGAAATATTCACTGGTAGAAACAAACTTTAAAAGAAATACCAACAGTATGACTTGACTTCAAAGGGAAAAACTGTTTCTTCAGTAAAAAA
>NW_017729033.1:15705509-15710057 GCF_001723915.1 Gavialis gangeticus
TATGACTTGACTTCAAAGGGAAAAACTGTTTCTTCAGTAAAAAAAAAACAAAACTTCCCTTTCTTTAGCTATATTTTTATCCTAATGAAGAACTGACTAAACTATTCCATATTGGGTTTTGTTGTTGTTGTTGTTTTTTATACAACCATCATCCCTTAATATTATCCTTATGTTCTATCTTTAAGAATTTTACTTTTTTAATATAATGGTATTATAAAGTGAAATTGTCATTTTATTGTTCTAAAACAGCCATGTTTGTTACTAAGGGAAATTTTATATTTTCCACTATATATATTTTTTCAGTTAAAATGCAAGCCAAATGTTTCTAAACTTTCATAACATAGATTTAAAAAAAAAAGTCCTGCACTTACAACTAAACAGAGACTTTCAACAAACAACTTTTTATTTCATAGTAAGACTTTTAGTCCATCCTTTTAGTTCCTGAACTCTGGCTTCTAATTCTTGGCATAAACACCTGCACAAAATTGAGCTTAAATCCAGCCCCTTTTCCTAGGCCTCACTCTCAGTATTTGTCTCCTCCTTTCTGCTTTCTCTCTTGTTGTGTTTTGGTTCCCTTACTGCACCCTTTCCTGCTATTATTTATTTATTTATTTATTTATTTTTTTGCATTTTGGTTAAGCCAACTCAAAGTGCAGGAAAAATATATTATTGCTGCAAGAGGCTGTAGTGGGTTATTATATAGATTCCATAGAAGATTGATCAGAGAGCTGGAGGTCTAGAAGCCTGTGTTCTGTTATTGCCTTTGCAAATCAGTATGTAAATTACACTCTCATTAAACTCCTCTGTAATGCAAGGATGTTACTTCCAGGACAACTGAAATTCTTGTTGAGATTCACAGATGAACAACTACTGTACACAAGTGTTATGTATCGCATTACTCCTATATATAGAAATGCTTTACCTGTTGCTTGCTTTAGAAAGACTTGAAGACTTTAGATTCTCTAAACTTGCTTCATTTTTCAGGTAGAATCCTGTGTACCACTGACTATTCCACTTGTTTAGTTACTTAAAAGTAATATAACATGTGGACCTTTCATATGAAGGATATGACTTGCATTTTACACGTGTGCGCTGTGTGTGGACTAACTTCCACTTCAGTCTTTTTATTATTGCTATTAAAGTATATGGGGGAGATGCTCTTCTGGCTCCCTGCGGCACTACTTTTCTTCTGAATGCTTGGACTTTTTTTTTTTTTTAAGCATGTCATTATTGCTACCTCTCATTTCCTTTTTTTCCTTCTTTGACTCTGTCTGGGGGAGGAGAATGGGTGGTATGTATGCTGTGTGTTTAAGTGAACTTAGGTTGAATTAACTGTTTGTAAAGGCAAGGGGGCCCAATCTGTTAATACATTAACTTGTATGTGGTGCTTTTCACATGTTTGAAATCATGATTGAAAATAAACCATTAAACCAGGTCCTTAGGTGCAACATTTGAGTTTTAGCTCTCTCACTCAACATTAAGCTGGTTTATGGAACTTCTTCCCCCCACATACACACACAAATGTCCAGTTCAGTTTATTCATAATGTTAATAGTAATTCAGGTTTTGATTGCTTAGTGTTGCCGTGACAGGCCCAAATCAGAATTTGGGCCTTTTGTCCTGTAAAAACAGGAAGGTCTGATTCCTGCTTCAGAGATATTAAAATGTAATTGAGCCTTTGTACACTAATTTGTAAATATAATTACTGGATAGGCTATGCAGTCTAATCGTCTGTAATCTACATCTTGTAAAAGAATGGAATGAAAATGCAATATTTGTTTCTGCCAGTCTGGTTTTATCTTTCCTGTCAAATGTTTAAAAATACATGCAGTACATTTTGTATGCATTTATCTGTTCTATGTACAGCTATTTCTGTGCACAAAAATCTTGCATGTTTAGAAGTTTGTTTGGTTTTTTTTGTCAGTAGTAACTGTATTAATGTTAAGAAAAGGACATTGATGTAAATCCCAGTAGCTGTAATGATTTAAAATTTCTGTGGTTAATGATGGACTTACCCAACTTACATTGTTTTTGTGTGTAGGGCATCATGTATGCACATATACACTGTGGCAACCATTTTAACAAAAACTCCCTTCTGACACTTTAATCTGGTTTGGCACTGCCATGCGAGAAGTTGCAGACTCAATAACTTTATTGCCAAACATGGAATTTTGCTAACAAGGTGGCAAATTTTTTAGATGTCCTCTTACATTTGTACTGTTGTAATTTAACAGCGACGCTTCACTTGACTGTCTTTGAAGTAAAGCCAAAACTCGATACACAAATGGCGGCTAGATGGCACTGAAAAGTTAAATTAACAGGAAAAGTCTGGTACATCTGGTAGCTGGAGCAGAGCTGCATTCTTTGACAGAAGGGGGGACCCATTCTATGTGTTGTTGTACCTGCTTACAACTGTATGGAGCACAATTGTCCAATGATCTCCTGGCAAGTAAAATAATTTCATATGTAGGGAAGTAAAGGCAGAATAGAGCTTTGTGTAGTCTAAAGTCGGGCAGAGTAGAAATGCATCTTATAGACAAGTGGTGCTCAAGCTTTTTGGCCAGTGAGCCAGATAGGCAGTGCCCAAGCCATCCATGGGCTGCATCCAGCTAACGCCTCAATCTGGCATGGGGCAGTCGTGACAGGGCTCCATCTGGCCATGTGGAGGAGTAGTGTGCATCTTGACCCCAACCTGTGCATAGAGGAGGGAGTGCAGCCTGACCCCCAACCATATTTATTGCCACCACTGCCTTACTGCCAAATTTCGTGATCCATGGGAAGCCCTGTAGGCCGGATTCCTTTGGCTCCTTATGCCACCTTTGGCCTGTGAGCCAGAGTTTAAATTCTCCATTATAGACCAACTGAATTGGAGATGCATAAGCTTTTGTGAACAAGAACTCATGTAATCAGATTCCTGACTTTCAGACTGTAACAGTTAATTATCTGTCTTTGCTCATGGACAGCACCATGCTTGGCCAAATTAAGTGGACTGCCAAGATGGTATCTAATGAAGTAAGCTTTTGCTCATGAAAGCTTACTGATCTCTAATACATTTAGTCTGTAAGGTGCATTTGTACCCTGTCTTTTAAATGCAAAATAGTATGTTGAGAAGGAGAGTAACTGTTCTGGGATTTTCTTTTCCAATGCCTGTCTCTATCCCATTTACTCCCATTTCCTCATTGGTCCTTGTGTAATAGAGTGAATTAAGCTGAGTTTATCTTTGTTTCCAATTTTATTCTCAGTCCTCTGGGCTTGCTTGTGCAGCTGTAGAAGTAGTCACAGGTGGGAAAGGAAGAGCTAGCACCATATTGTATGACTAGCCAGCTCACTGAATTGAGTATCTTGAGTATTTTTAAACCTCAACTTTTTTCAAATGTTTGTTTCTGACCATTTAGATTGGTTATGGCCTATTCACCTGCAACCTGGAATTCAAAGGAAGCAAGTACAGTCTGTAACTTGTAACTTGAATTGATTTTTCTTTTTGGTCACCACATCCGTGATTCAATAACGTGTAAAGTTTGAGGCCAATGCTCTAAGTCCTGAAATCAAGTGAATTTCAGCTTGCCTTGAAGAGAGAGTTTCTAGTCCATATGTTTTCTAAGAAGCTTACCTAGAGTGTACTCTAGACTATCAGAAACCAGAAGGCAACTAAAGCCTAAAATGTATTATGTACAAAAGAACTCAAGTTTATTGAGTGCTTGGTGAAGGGATTATGCTGGGAGAGGCTTCTGTAGAGTCATGGTACAAGTACATTTTAAAAACAAATCATTAGGTTTACAAAATTTGTTTTGGATTTGACAAGATGTACATGTAAAATAGCTCTATGATGTGGTCTATTGAGGGCCAGATGCAGCTAATGTGCAGCATATTTCAGGAAAAGTTTAGGAGTAGGTGTCTTCCCCAAAGGGCATAAAGCACTTGCACAGTCCTGAGCTAGCTGTACAGCCTACTGGGTGCTTTAACTTGCACCGGTTTAGGAGCCTTCAGGGGCTTATTCTGTAGCTGGTGTGCAAAGGAGCACTGGCCATATTTTCCTTCCCCCTAGCATTGGTGTGAGCGATTGTATCTTCTACCACAACCCACCTCTCTCCAGAGTTATATTTTTGCATTCTCTGCAGCTGAATCTGCTGAGAATGGAGAGAACCATATAACCTGTTTGACCTATACATTTTTTTTTCTTTTCCTTTCCAAATCCAATACAGTCTCTCTAGTCAAATGGCTTAGTTCACATTTACCTGCACTATTTATGCAGTTGTCATAGTGAACTGCCTCCCTTACATCTCTGCTACCAAACTAGATATATCCTCTTGCTCACTATGCTTACTTCAAACCAGCTTTGTAGTGCGAAATGGTCCTTCCTTTACATGGCCTTTTGCTTAGTCAGCTGGTTTAGTTATTGGATAAATAATAGTTTTACAATTATAATTTTCTGTTTGACCTCTTATCAACAGAGATGGCTTAGGAAATAACAACACCCGCCCTGCTCCGCACCCCCCCCCCCCCCGGCCCCCGGGAGACCCCCCAAAAATTTTTTTTTGGGGGCCCCCCG
>NW_017729033.1:15710193-15712973 GCF_001723915.1 Gavialis gangeticus
CCCCCCCCCCCCCCCCCCCCCCGGACTACAGGAAGCACACCAGATATGTTTAGTTGCTGCATCACTGGGCTGCTCAATAGAACTATATTTTCCAAAGTGCTACAATCCCTTGGTTTTATCAATTTTTTCATTGATTTACTATATTAAAAAAAAAAAAAGAATCAAAGTGACTACCATATCTGATGACTCCTACACTGTCTAGCTGCCAGGCTTTATTTTGACTGTAATGTCTAAAGAACTCTTTGAAAAAGTAAGCTGGTTTGAGGAACCTGACTTCATCTCAAAAATACACTATATAATGAATGACAGATCCAAGAACTTGCCCCCATATTCTTCTACCTTTTCGACCCCGGCTGAAAGTGATCTCCCATTGGGGGAGTTGAGAGTTTTGGCGTGCAGGCCGATATAGGATCAAGTCCTTTATTAGCAAAGTTTATTCAAAGCTTTATCTGGAAGAGCTTTCTAAACAGTGTAGGCAGATGATTCTCTTAAAGGGATTGCATCAGTGTGCAGTCTGCATTCCAAGGGGGGCAGTTGGCCCCTGAATAACAGTCCTGATATTCAGAATTGCCACCCTTGCAACAAACAGCTAGCATGCAGTCAAATGCAGAGATAATTTTGGTACGGAATATCCTTGAATTAGGTGATCCTTGAGGTTCCTTCCAACCCTGCAATTCTATGATGCTTCACAGTTGAGAAATTGAAACTAAATTTCCCCCATCCCTCCCAGTCTCCCCACTTCAATGAAATTTCTGGGAGAGTAGCCTTGTTGTTAGATGATAAAGAGGAGCAAATGGCTAAAACTAAATGGATATGGGTTTTTTTCTTTAATACATACTGAGAAAAATAACGTGACATGTAAACTCTTCCTTTGTTGTATGTTCACAGACCAATCTTTCCTTGCTTCTGTCCATCACATGAAACACTTTCAGTAGTTTTTTTTTTTTTATAATATTTGTAATATGCTTGTATCTAGCATTGCCAATTGTGAGATTAGAGGTCCCAGGATTATAGACATGGCCCTTGTGTCAAAAACCTTCCATACTCAATAAACAAAGCATGAGAGAGGAATTTTTATTGTCATTGTATAGATGGGGAAACTACGTGTAGAGAGGTGAAAGCCATGGTTTTTATCTTGACTACTGAATTTGGATAGAGAGAGGTTGTTAGCCATGTTAGCTGAAAGGCAAAGTAGAGTTGCACCTTTTATAGACCAACTAAACCAGATATGCATAAGCTTTTATAAACTTGAGCTCACTTCATCAGATGATGGGGAGCAGTCTATGAAATACAAGGGGTGATTTAAATACAAAACCCAGAGGAGCAAGGGTCTCAAAAGCTAATCCAGGTAATGGGATAAAAATTCATAGTCCTGGTTTAGATCACGTTTGCCAGCAGTGAGTCTGTGGTTGACTCCTTGTTCTACAATTTTGCATTCAAGGTGGGGTTTTTTGTTTTTTGTTTTTTTTTTTTTAAGTTCTGTTGTTTAAGGACAGCTACCCTGAGGTCAGGGGTGGGATATCGAGGGAAGTTAGTGTTCTGCCACAGGCTTGTGTGTCTTCCTGGAACTGATGTCAGATCAGTGTTTGTTCATTCTTACAGGAAGGGATTGCCCCATCTGTGCAATGTAGACAGCAGACAGGCACTGTAAACAGGTGATGGTGTACATGAAGTTGGTAGAGGTGCAGATGACTGAATCTTGGAAGCTGCAATCTGTGTTACTTGGTCCAGCAGTTATGTGGTTTGTAGTGATGAGGGGCTGAGTATGAGGGCAACTGTAGTGTATAAAAACAAGTGAAACACCTTTAACATTAACACCAAGGTGAAGCAGGGGTGTGTCTTAGCCTCCATACTTTTTAACATTTACTTTTCATTCTTAGTTCTTTATGCATTCAAGGACAGCATTGATGACATTTATCTTTGAACCCAGCTAGATGGAGGCTTGTTCAAAATCACAAGGTTTAGAGTGAAAACCAAGGTAAAAGAAATGGTTCTGAGAGACTTCCTGTTTGCAGATGTGGCAGGTTTTCTGAGTCATGTAAAAGCTTCACTATGGCAGTTAGTCTCAAGAAGACTGTGGTCGTGTACCAAGGGTGGAAGAACCAATATCTGACATTGTTCTGGAGGATAAATGTCTTTGTGTCGTTGAAGGTTTTTGCTATTTGGGTTCTATGATCAGTGGGAGTCTTGACCATCAGACTGAACTGATGAACAGAATTGGAAAAGCAGCTAAGAATTTCAGCTTGTAGAAACAAGCCTGAAATAACAGCAAACTGTCAAGCTAAGGTGAAGATAGGAATCTATGAGACATTTGTATTGTCATCCCTGCTTTATGGTTCAGAAACGTGGACTACATATGCTAGGTACATCCAAGAGACAGAACAGCTTCCACATGAGATGTCTGCATAAGATCCTGAAAATAAAATGGAAAGACAAAATATCAAACACTGTGATATACTGGAGCATTCAGGACTGACACTTAGAAACCACGATCAAGAAGAAGAGATTGTGATGGATTGACCATGTCAGGAGAATGAGAGGAGACAGTGTCCCCAAGAATATTTTGTATAGCGAGATTTGGGACAGCTCTAGAAAGTGAGGTCGCCCTCGGTGGCAGTACCGTGGTGTGTGCAAAGATTATATGAAGTCATTCAACATCAATGGAAAAAGCCAGGAGGATCATGCAGAATCCCATCTGATCTGGAAGGAACATCTGGCACTGGGTGCAGGTCAACGTGAAGTGTAACAAGCAGGAGGAACTCACCCTCCTGCTGGCTGAC
>NW_017729033.1:15712984-15728146 GCF_001723915.1 Gavialis gangeticus
GTCCCTTCCGACCCTAGAAACTATGAAACTATAAGTGGCTTTGATCCAGAGGATAGAAGCAAAGTGAGAGAGAAAAAAAACATTCTTTAAACCTGGACTCTAACTCAGACAACATGTGGATCTGTGAAACTTTTGTAACAAGCTGTGTGGCTCTTGAGTTGGGCTTGTCAGCTACAAAAAGATTCATTAGGCCTCTGACTGTGTACACCACGATCCAGAGGATCAACAGTTGCTTACTGATGAGGGGGCACAGCTTGCATCTGGGTCTGTTGCATGGCCTGGTGCCTCAGTGAGAATAGGAGTTAAGTAGCCTGTTGCTTGAGAGATGGTGTTTGAGTGAATTTGGGTGTCAGATTTGACACAGATTTGGGAGGTCTGATTTTTCAGATGATGGATCCTCAGTACCTATAAGGTGTCTTAGGTGCTCAGCCAAACCAGAAGTCACATAAATTAAGGTTGTCAGAAGTGACTAACCAGGATTACACAAAGTCTTGAACAGAGCTGGAAATAGAAATCTGATCTGAAATGCAGACCGGGACCTTAAGTACATTCCTCTAATTTTTTATTCTTTCCTTTTAACTCCAGGGATTGTCTGCTCTGAATACTTGAGCTGTGCTGGCTACTAGTGATTGGCTAGACTGCATGGTGTGCAGATTCACTTCAGTGATTGGTTGCATACAAGAGCAGTTTGCAAATGTGAAATTAAAATTCTGTTTCCAGCACATGCCTGCTAGTAATGAATATTTGCAGAAGCTAAACACAATGGATGCAAGAAGCTGAAGAGAATTTTCTTGATGAATATTAATGGAAGCATTTTGCAGTATACTATAAAAAATATAGCTCCAAAGGACCTAATTCCATAACTTGATGCCAGATAGCACTCAAAGAATTTTCTTTTCCTGCTAAAAAAAACATGAGAAATAAGATGATCTTAGAGCTGTTAAGTTGGTCCCCCAAAAAGTGGGGGGAGGGATTGGAAAAGATGAGCATTTTCTGATGTGGGAGAAAAAGAAAACCTGCTACATTGATGGTGAAACTGTTGATGGAGGATCAGGTGAGGGCTGATGAAAAGATGGGTGTTGGGGGAGAGAAATATTTAACCCATCTAAGGCTTGAGCAACTAATTTTTTTCTGTCCTTAACTAAAAAATAAAGACCATTTTTTTTTTCCCCCCCGTCCCCTATTAAAAACTTGTCAACTTCTCAATTTTGAGAGGTCAGTGAAGATGGTACAGCTGCAGCAGGCACTTCTATGTAACAAAGCTTTATTTGTGTCTCTTCTGGTTGGTTGGTTTTCTTTATATCTTTCTGAGGAGAGAAGGCCTTGGATATTTCATCTACAATATCTCAGTGTTGCAACCCTATTATAGGTGGAAAAAAGCAACCAACTTGCCATTTTGAAGTTTGGCAAGTGATTTATTTACTTTTCCCGTCCCCCGTCCTCCGTTCTGATGGTACACAGCACCACATCCCAAGCTTGGATTGGTACTTCCTGGGGTTGTCCTCTTAGACCATTGTAAAGACTGCCAGGTTTATATCACACTTCAGCTAGCATCTGTTACAAGAGTGTACTTCTGAGCCCAGAGAATTGGGGAATAAGAGTCTGAAAGTGTTGTCTTGTACGTGAGGGTCCTGGAAGGAAGGTGGATGGAGGAGTACTTTATAGATTCATAGATTGTCAGGTCGGAAGGGACCTCAGAAGATCATTGGGTCCAGCCCCCTGCACCAAGCAGGAAAGACAGCTTGGGGCAAGGTGACCCCAGCAAGGTGACTAGCAAGGTGACTTTAGTTAATTAGAAATGCCATGCTGGAAAGGATTTGACTCATATGCAGGGTGGAACCCACTGATTTATTGTGTTGAGAAGGGTTCACTTTTCTTTTTCTTTTCATAAAAAATAATGTAAAATCTATTTGCTAATTATTTTCCTGTTGATTGAAGACACAATTCAGCTAGCATGAATGTGGTAAAAATCAGCTCTTAAAAACTTTTTATCTTGAAACAATAAATAAATAATTACATAGGGAACTAGACAGGGATGGTTTTAGATCTGAAGTTCTTGTTGCTGTGGTGACTGCTGGAGCTGTGAGGTCATACAACCTAACATATGAATTACTTGCTATGAGCCCTCTGTGATGCAGGCAAACTGGTGGACACGGTGTAAAATTTACTGTAAGTTGCTTTTAACTCCTCTTATACCCTTTGCAATTGGGGGGATAGATTACTTCCAAATTAAATGTCATCAAAATTAACTGTTTCAAAAGTTTTTAAACCTGACTGTGACTTGAAAAAAAAATCTATATCTATATCACATATATCTATATCTATATGTATATCGATCAATGGCCCAACTGACTCTCCCCAGTACAGCAGTACTCTGTGTTGCTGAGAGGCAGGGCATCCCTCTCTACCTGTAGCCTATGTATTATGTTAGATTTATTGATTTTTTTGAGAGAGTGGTCTGAATACTGTTTTGTATAAGAAGCTCACTATATATACATTACAATATGCAGCTGTCTTAGGTCTTGATTACCCTAGGAAATGTCATCTACTTAGTATTGGAACAGGAGGCGTCCAAGGCAAGTTGAGAATGAATTAAAGAAGTCCAGAGGACAGCAAGTCTAGCCTCATGTACCAACAACAGCATCACTAGATTGGAGTTTTATATGCTACAGGCAGAAAGTAAGACTGGCTGGCACCTTAGGGCATTTGTACACATGCATGCGCCACAGCAGCAAGCACTTTGAAAAGCACCTAGCACTGCAACACATGCAGTTGTGTAAGTGGTGAAATGCGCGTCAGCCTTGGGAAAATGGCAGCAGGTTACTTTTGAACTAAAACACATTGGAGGCGCTTTAGTTCAAAAGCGCATTGATGCACATTTCACTGCTTATACAACTGCACGCAACGTAGCACAGTGTGCGTTTGCTGCGACGCACCGCATCTCTGGTGTAGACACTAGCTGGTTCAGACAGGCGTGGGCTTTTGTAAGCAGGAAACTATTTCATCAAATACCAAGTTGTTGCCTATGAAAGCTGATACCTTTTTTGAATCATTTTGTCTGTGAGGTGCCACCCTGCCCTGCCTTCTGCCTGGGTTCAGTTTAACCCAAGTAATCCTTTCCTGATGTAGTACAATAAGTCAGATACAGTCAATACTTATAAATATCAGCATGTTGGGGCCATGGTAGTATGTGGCTATGGCTCTCAGTATGTCATTTGAATGTATGCTATGGGAAAAGTTCCCAGGAGGACACTTGTTAAAGAGAGGTAGTTGTTCTTATCCCATGTTGCTACAAATGATAGACTCGTTTGCAGCAACATATGATAAGAACAACTACCTTTGTATTAATATAGGAAATCCTTTAATAGAAGGAAGTTGCCAGAGCGATTCTTCACTTACTCTTAACTTTAGAGTCTGCTCAGAGATTTCTTAGGCATTAAGACTATGTTGTTTGTGACTTTGACTCTTTTGAGTGGCCATATAGAACTGTTGTGTATGACCTGAGGACAGCTAGCAAAAGCCAGTCTAAGCAAACAAGTGAAACTTCTTAAAGAACATGCCTTCTATTTTGGCAAAGCCTTTTATTTGTGGATAATTGAGAATGTGGGTTGGTTTTTCTTTTCATTTTTCTTTTTGCAATATACTTCCCTTCTTTTTCCCTCTACTCCATTACTGAGGATTTAAGCTCTAAACTTGCTGGGGTCAAAGTCGAAGAGTGAAATTGATGTGAAAAAAGACTCTATCATGGATCACATTGTCCTGTTTGCTATAGCATAAACTTGAGTGGAAATTGCCTAGTTGTCCCAGTGAGAAAGCTTAAAAGTCTTGGTTATTAGAGCTAAAAGGCAACTTGCTAAGCTAGAAATATTAAAGTCTGTATCAGTGGGTTAATACTAACTTCTCCATTTTTAAATATACTAACAGTGAGACTCATTTTAACCTTTTTTTTTTTTTTAAGGTACCGTATGAAACACTGAATAAACGATTTCGAGCTGCACAGAAAAACATTGATCGAGAGACTAGCCACGTTACTATGGTTGTTGCAGAGCTGGAGAAGACATTGAGCAGTTGTCCTGCTGTGGATTCAGTTGTTAGTCTCCTTGATGGAGTAGTTGAAAAGCTCAGTGTTCTGAAAAGAAAGGTAACTGTTATTTCTACTCTTATCTATCACATAATGATTTCTCATTTTAGAAGATTACCTCTGTCGCTGTGCTGCATTGCCTGCCTTTGTATTTTTGTGTTTTGAGGTATAAGCACTAATGATGCTAGAGAGCCTTTAAGGCTATATTGCAAAGCAAATATGAAAAAGCAACATGTCTTGCTTTTTTCAGTGTTGTCTTAAAATGTCCCACGATTTAGTATTGCAGATAAATGACTCTGTGAAGTAGAATGAATATATACATACCGGAGCCCAAAGACTTGTAGCTAGGAAAACTGTTTCATCACTTCCTTGTCTCGTGAAGAGGTACCTGCATCAGGTTACCAATTACATTGTATTAACTGACCCTCTTGGGAGGAAGATGCCAAGTTGAAATTTGAGCATAGAATCTGAACTGCCATCTAAGTGAACATGGTGGGACAATATGAGAGATTAACAAGATGTCACATCTTTCTTTTGCAAATAGATCCATTAACTTTCCAAAATTCACTGTTGGATATATAACATGCGATAGCCCAATCCTCAGGGCAAGTGTGGTGGGTTTGGGTAAGACTCTTAAGCATTCTACACTTCTCTGGGAAAGCTGCTTCCTAGTGTGAAAGCACTATGGCTGCATCTGCATAGTATTTTTACTAGCTAATGAGCACTTCTTAGCAAGTGCCACTTACTCAATCCTATGCTAATTATTCCACCTGCCGCACTGTGCAGCTATAACTATACTGCTTTCAGTTTATGAAGAAGTCTACCTAGAACAGTGCAGTGTAATTAAGGGGCAATTCTTGGAGTAGATGTGGCGTGTTTGATGGTTAGATGCTATCTTTGGCTTTATCCATGGAATAAAAAATATTTCTTTTAATTCTAGGTCACATTACTAAGGTTCCTGTAAGGCATTGAAGAGTCATTATAATGGTTGCAAAAAGACAGCACTATCCTTGCCTAAAATATTAGAAAAAGGGATTTAGTACTATTTCTGCTTCAATATACATGTTTTATTTTGATTACAATTTTACTAGGAACTCTGATTTCAAGAGAAATTTTACGCAGGAATCTGCAATGTCTTCAAAAAGATTTAGGCTGCTTGTACACATCACAGGGGCTTAGTCCCCTAAATTGAAATAGTGTGTTTTTAATTTCTATGATTAAATACCAACCGTTTCAATGTTAGGGGCTTCCGTCACTGTAACAGTGAGGGGCCCAATCCTTTTTTTTTCTTTTTGTGGAGCCTACCCGCATCTCCTGCTGCCAGGGGGCAAGCTGCCAGTAGGCCAAGTGATCCCTGAGCTGTGGGGGGCCCTGATCCTTCCCTCTGTGATGAGAGCAACCCCAGGGCCGCCTTGGGCTGCTAGCAGGCAGGTGCTGCCCAGGGGTTTCTGCCACCATAGAGGAAAGGCCCAGGGCCCCCAGCAGCTTGCCCCCGTCCACAGCGGAGGTGGCCAGGCTCCATGGAAAACAAAACAAACACACACAAAAATCAGGCCCCTCGCTGCTGTTTTGTGCCTCTCAGCAGAGCCTGCTCTGCGAGCTGCTGCCAGGCCATGTAGCCCCTGAGCTGCAAGGGGGGGTGGGGGGAGGGGTGAGCCTTCCTTCCATGGGGGCGGCATCCCCTGGGGCTGCCCAGGCAGGGTGCTAGCTGCACAGGTGTTTCCCCAGCTCACAGGCAGCACCTGCGAGATCCATCTCTTCCCCAGACCTGTGCAGGAAGCTGTACCTGGCAGGCTTCCAGTGCATAGGCTTGGGGAAAGAGTTGAATCCAGTGGGTGTTGCCTGTGATCTGGGGCAGCACCTGTACAGCTAGCACCCTGCCTAGGCTGCCCTAGGCAGCACCACCATCATGGAGGAAAGGACCACCCCCTTCCCCCCTCTTGCAGCTCAGGGGCTGCATGGCCTGGCAGCAGCTCGTACAAGCAGGCTTCTCTGAGAGAGAGGAGGAAAAAAAATGGCAAGAGGCCTGGTCTTTCTTTTTTCCCCCATGGAGCCTGCCCACATCTCCTGCAGTCAGGACAAGCTGCCAGCAGGGGGCCCCAGGCCTTCCCTCCATGGCGGTGGCACCCTCCAGGGCCACCTAGGTGGGCAGCAAGCAAGTGGATGCTGCCCCAGCTCACAGGCGGCACCCAATCCAATTGTTCCCTGAGTCCAAGTTGGGGCAGCACCCGCCTGCTATCCATCCTCCCAGGCAGCCCCAGGGGGTGCTGCTGACATGAAAGGAAGGAAGGAGCTCAGGGGCTGCTCAGCCCACTGGCAGCTCTCCCCCTTACCACAGGAGACGTGGGCAGGCTCTGCGGGGGGAGGATTGGGCCCCTTGCCACTTGTGCCTTCAGCCCGCCTCTCCTGCGGCAGGGGGGCAAGCTGTCAAAGGCTGCAATGTTACAAACAGCTATGTTACAAACTAAACTACATGCAGATGTGGTTTAGTTTGCAACATAGCAAAATCATTTAAATCGTAAAAACTCCTGCACGTGTACAGCGTGATGCAATGAAACTGCAAAAACAGCCAATTTTCGTCATGTGTACAAGCACCTATAAAGGCCAGATAAGTCTAGTATCTCATGTTGCAGAGCCTCATCATGATCACCAAACCCATCTATATATGTGGGGCAGTAAGTGGGCTAGAGTATCAGTCTGAGAAATAGCAAAGGCTATAGTTGAGCCCCGTCATTCTGCCAGAGCTTCTATCATCAGAGGTACTGGAGCTCTTCCATTTAAAAACAGTAGAGGCTGCTGGTAGGGCTTCATTCACAATCTCACCTTCACTATAAACTTGTAGGAAATAGCTCACAACTTACTTTGAAGACCTTTTTCGCCGCCGAGCCCTTTTCTTCCTTCCTTTTTTGGGAAGGGGACTCTAGTGATGGTCATGAAGTGGATGGTTAAATTTGTTTTGTTGTTGTTTTTTCTGCCTCAAATATTGCTAAGTACAGTGATGATTAATGCAGTTGCAAAGCCTGTCTGTAAGAGCTTCAAGAGTATGTGTTCCCATCTCTTTTTAATTTTTTGCATAAAATCATAACAAAAATGCATTTAAATAAGTAAGTATTGGAACATTATTATTGTGGAGGGGATACAATTCAAATCAATTTTAAAACACACGTGAATTTGGGACTAAAAGATATATCCTAAGAGTAATCCTGGACTTAGAGCAACTCTCTTTGTTATATTCAATCTGTCATGATTGCAAGGTACCTCAAAGACTTTCAGTTCTTTGTACAGGTAATTAATATGAAGTAAATACTTAGAATGCCATGCTGGCCAGATCATGGACAGACTGTTAAGAGATACCACCTCATCAATAACGCTTTTCCCCGGGAAGCTTATGAGAGTCATATTTCAGCTTTCAGGGCATCAATTCATGATCCCTTTCTAGACAAATATCTCCCAGGAGCTATCTGGCCTTGGAATATAAATCAAGTAGCGTAGATCATTCTTCTAAAGAAGAGGGAGAAAACATGGTAGTAAGGTTTGTTGCTTTCCTTACATGGGGAGGGAGGGGTATTTCCAGCACCATGATGATAATAGTATAAAAGTGTAGGCAGAATAGAATTTGTATAATTTAAATCACAGTCTGAGGCTTAATAGTTTTACTGGCTTCGAATAGAGTATTTCCGTGTTAGAACTTCAATTGCTTTACATGCTGTAAAATTGGTACTTGATGCTGAAGCCTTTCTTCCCTGGCCTAGCTCATTTTGGTAGCCAGAAATGTGAGCTCAGGGAGGGTGTCACTATATGCAGCTGGTCAAATGAGACTACTTCAAACTTCAGATGTCAGTTAAGGGCTGCAGAATGTATTGTAGCATCTTATCTTGAACCAAGATTCCTCACAAACTGTCACAATTTGAACACGTTCTTAGTGCACCGATTCTGACAGAGCTATGCCAATTTACAGTATCTGAGAATCTGACCCAGAACCTATAAACATTGAAAATGTTTAAACAAATGTCTTCAGTAATGATATTGGTTCTGACTTTTTTATTCTTATACCTAGGTCTGAAATGGTTTAAGATAAGATGCGATTGATGAAGCAGCGGGCAGGCTCATTAACCAGGGAGGCCTGAATAATGCCAAAGAATTCTCATTGCATTTTGCAAGCTTGTGACACATTCTGTAATCCAGAGTATACAAAATGCTCAAAATGCTACAAGCATGCAAGAACAGGGCCTCTTGCATTTGGGAAGCAGGGCAGGATGGCGCATTCTTCTTCTTCAGTAGCATGTTGGAGCTACTGTGAATAAATTTCCTGCTCTATTCTTTGAGGTTTGGTATAGATCATGCAGCAAAAGCTTCCAGTGTTATAGCAAGTGTTCTTTACAGCCTCCAGCCATGCAATCATTATCACAAGCCACCCCCTGCCTGAGCTTTGGAAAAAGGAGCAGGGCTGCAACAGTTTAACTCTTCCCTGCTTCAGTGAAGCAGTGTTCTCGGATGTTACAGTGAATCTTCACCTTGCTTCCAGCTTTTGTTTAACTTTGTGCCTCTGTTTTCCCCATCTGGAAAATGGGAATAATCCTTTATGAAGATATTAAGAACTTAGTCTGTGGGGTGAGATCTGTGCTACCTACTTTTAGGCTTTTTTGTTCACTTTACTTGCTTGCAGAACTAGCACAAGGCAGTCACTAGCATAGCGATGCATCCCACTTACTTGTCAGTGTTGTTCTGCCTCTTCAGTTATGCCTAAGACAAAGGGACCTTCCCTATCTAGGTGAGTAAACTGTGAAAGTTGAACACACAGCAACACATTTTCAGACCTTATTTACAGGGGGTTTAGCCAGCTGCTTCTCTCTAAATAGACTTTCCAGCAAGGTAATTCAATACAGCAGGTTTCTGGTGTTGGCTAAGCTCAACACCTTACATTTCTTTCCTGCATAGCCCTCAAACAAGCTGAGCACCCTTCTTGTCATTGGCTTTTCTGAACTTGCCTCTCTGAACAAAGTTGCTGCAGAGGTGCTAGGAAAGGATCTATACTTCCTCCTAAATAGGTTGACAAAGGGATCAAAGTGGCAGCAGCCCTAGGTGCGAACCAGAGGTTAACTCGGCTAAGATGCCAAGGATCGCTCTCCAAGGTAAGTTGGAAAGGGTTCTGTCTTCATGATTTTTTGCCTTGAAATCTCCTCTGCAAATTCATCTTAGTTCTTGGGGGCTTTTTCCCCACGTCCTGTTCTTTACCAGCCTCATGCAATGAAAATTAATGTTGCCTTGGCTTAAGAACTGTATTGCTAAATACAAGCAAATTGTTGTTGGACAAATTGCAAGTGCTTCCTAATTTGTCTTGGACCCTACACTCCAAAAATAAATTAAATTCCATAGTAAAATTAAAACACCCTAATGAGCTACCTTTATTTTAATTGCAGGAAATCATTCTGTCAGGCAGTAATGAGGGGTTTTAGTTCAGGCTCTCCTATAAATCCACACTTTAGAATTGGGCTTAGTGGGGGAAGATACTCACTTCCTTGATAGGTTTGGACTGAATTACATTTGCAATCTCAAGACTTCTGCTTTTCCAGTACTGATCCTTCCAAGAATAATCTATCAGTTTGAGTGGATGTCTGTTAAATACTAGTAACTAGATTCCATTTAAAGTGAGACCACAATATGTCTACACTACAATCCAAAGGTGTGAATGCAGCTTGTGTATTTTAAACTATGTAGCATTGGTACAGATAGCTGCAGCAGCACAGAGTGACTGGTAAAACCTATCTAGGATCCCACAAAAAGGCTCAGGAGGCAGACTTTTATAAACACCATTTTGCCACTGGCCCCAACCAGCCAGTTTAAAGCTAGTTTAGATATGTCTAGGCAAGCAGAACGTGCTCCTTTTGGATTACAATGTAGGTGTCTTTCATAGACGGACTCTGGGGGATTACCCAGTATATGTCTAGCCTGCTACTTTTCTACTCTGTTACAAAACAATTATCTGTCTTGTAACTAGTAAATAAAACGGCTGTTGGCTGCTTTCAGCAAGTTGTGCACATCTAACTTGCTTTGTAAAATCTGAACTGACCCACTAGTGTCATGTGCTGTAGTCATAAGTACCTAGCCTCAAGCTGCAAATGTGGCTGTAATTAATTGCTAAGTGAAATGTGCAGCATGATTAATCAGCCATCTAATTGCGATAGGATTCAGGGACAGGAAAAAGTGTGATTATGCGATAAAAATAGTGTTATTGAAATATGCATTTTATGTTACCTCTGAGCTGGCCATGCAGTGAGATTTGGCTGAAAAATTGTCATCCTGGTTTGCCTTAAGGTAAATGTGCTGCAGTTATCAGTGAGGGCTCTAATACATCTGCATAGCTAGGGATAATAGGGGTAGGGCAGTATCTGTAGAAATGCTAAAGTAAAATGAGGACAATGCCCACCAGCTTGGCAAGGGTGCTTGCACTTGTTTGTAAATGACTTTAATTCAAAGATTGCAGAGGTCTGGGAGCCATGTGTCTCAACCCTTCCATTCCAACAAATTCTGATAATATAGCTCTCCTGCAATAAGAGGATGGAAGGAAACTAAATGTAGAGGCCATACCAGGCTCAATTTTTAGACTCAAGGCACTCCTCCATGGACTCCAGACACCCCTCAGAAAATGCCAGCTCTTAATTCTTGCTCTTTTCTTCTTTTTGACTGTGGAAAAATAAGACAAACTTTTTTCTGTTGCAAAGAACTCAGACCACAGTAGGTCAGAATGGGTCAACTGTACGGATTCTTTTTTGAAAACATTTGTTTATCTTGTGAATTGTGTTTGCATACCCAATTGCTAACATTGTGCAGCATCCTGTGGCACCCTGGTTGAGAACCACTGTACTATGGTGCCCACGTGCAGCGCACAACTGTACAGGTAGGATGGAAGGAGGGTAGTGTATAGGTACAAGCCCAGTTAGTCTCAGCTGTTCCAATCTGAATGCAAAACCGGAATGCTCATGTAGTGCATGTGTAGTGAGATGGTGTTAGGACAGTGGTCACAATGAGGTTTTTCTGTTTAAAAACTACTGCAGCATATGTTTTTCAAAGGGCTCAGCAGGATTGGGCCAAGTTTTGAGAGAGTCCTGTTTGAAGAGAAATACAAGACAACAGATGAAGCTATCTCTTCTGTAGTATTAAACATTGGTTGGAAACAGACGGTCATACAGACATCTGTGGCTGTCCTGAGATGAAGCCTAAAGTCTCCCAAGTAAGAGGTAGTAATAGATTTATCCTGGGATGTTGCAAAATGTCTCTGTACAGTTAGCTTGGGTTGCATCACTGAATCAGTGGCAGAAAAGGGGCACTTGATTCAGCTGCTCACTAAACCCTAATGCAGGAGCCAGCAGTTATTTCAGGCCAAAGGCCACTTACTGAGTTTTGGCAAGCCATCAAGGGCCACATGACAAGCAGCCAGGGGCAGATAAATATTAATTTTCTAAAATTTTTAGGGGCCCCGTGGGCTGGATAGAATTGCCTGGCAGGCTGCATACGGCCCGTGGGCCACATTTTGCCCACCCCTGCCCTAATGCGTACGCACCAATCCCAGGGTATTGTTGGTCTGGGACAAACACAGGCACAACTTTATGCATGGATAAATGCAACATCTGTCCCTAGCTGTTGTGTAGCCAGTGGGTTTGGATACCTCTACTATTCTGGTTAGCATGCAGTTCAGTGTCTTGTTGTTTTTACTCGTCATACTTGTTCTGCAAGCTCTGAGAACTGTTGGTGTTTTAGTAATGCTTATGCTTTACTTCAGAAGGAACTGTTCTCTTGTAACAATAATTCTTTCTTAAAATTTTAGGCTGTTGAATCAATCCAGGCTGAAGATGAGAGTGCAAAGCTTTGTAAACGCAGGATTGAGCACCTTAAAGAACATAGCAGTGACCAACCAGCCGCTGCAAACATGTGGAAGAAAAAACGTATGGATCGCATGATGGTGGAACATCTCTTGCGCTGTGGCTACTATAATACAGCTGTAAAACTAGCCAGGCAGAGTGGCATTGAGGTTGGTAACAGTTTGTATTAAGGAAATTGGTGATGACAAACCAATCGATTAGTGATGTGGCAGCTGTTTTTTATGCACTGAAGGATGTCAGTATTCTTACTCTTCTTTTTTTTTTTTAGTTAAGGTAGTCCTTTTAAAACAATCCTTTTGGAGCCTGTTCTCCCCACTTGCTATAGTTTTGCATTTACCATACTTACTCTCATACCGCATACACCTTTTCCCAAAAAATATGCCTCTCTAAAATTGGGGTTCATGTGAACTATTCCTCCCTCCCCCCTTCACTGGAGTACAAACAGAGAAGAGTAGAAGCTTTAGCCACTGCTCTGATGCTGTTAAGATGGCTGTCACTTCTATAGCCCCTGCAAGTAAAGGGAGCAAAGTCTTGTTTTAACCTTCTGGAGCCTAACCTTGTTGCTGGCCTGCCACACCAGGAAGTTCCTGCTGCCTCACCTGGACTGTCTCCTGGGATGCCATGTTTCCAGAAGGCCTTACACTGTTGTACAGTTGGCCCTAACTGGAAGGTTTTTTTCTCCCAACACTGTGTATTCAAAAAACAAGGTGTGCATTTTATTTGGGGACATGTCGTTTGCAAGAGAATACAATGTGTATGTTTAATGAGAAGTCAAAATTGGAAGTCATGGCGTGAAAGCAAATTTCTAAACCCCAAGAACACCCACTTCACTTCAGAAACTTTAAAATGGTCCTCAAATGTACCATTGCATTTTTATTAGCAAATTACAGGCTGCTGATTTAAGCAGTTAATGGAGCTTCCCATCTGTCCAGCCATACTTTCACTGTATATGTGGTGATCAGGCTGATCACAGTAACATATGCTATCTAGAGTTCTATTGTATTATGCAACCACTGAATATATTTAAGGGAATCTTTTAATTCATTTTGAGTATATGTGTAGCAGAATTTCTTCCAAACTCTTCCTCCATCTGACTTTGCTTCTAAAGTAGCAGTTGTGGGTGTATATATTGTTGTGTATTTTGTTTAGAACAGGGATCGGTCAACAACATTTTGCTGACATGGGCTGGATCTTATGACCTGGCTTTCTGCTGAAGGCCATAAATCTGAGCCCTGAATTGGATCCTTTTTCCTCTGTGAAGATAGCTAGCCCCTTTTTAGTGTGGACAGTGTAGGCTGAAGAGAGTAGCAGGGAGGGTGCTGCAGAGACGATCAGCATAGCACTCTGCCACATAATCTTCTATGCCAGTGTTTCCTAACCCGTGGGTTGCGACCCAAAAGTGGGTCACAAGAACATATGAAAGGAGCGTGAACAAACCTTAAAAATGGATCAACAAAATGGATTCTCCTTAAAGGAAAAAATGTGGGAAACCTGACTTTTTCCCTTGCAGGCTGGCAGAGTTCCAGCCTGCAGGCAGCTGCTTCGGGGACCCCCCCCTGCATCACCCTCCACCCCCCATGCCCCACGCACTGGGGGAGGCTGGGGGCAACATGTTGGGAGTGAGGGACACTGGGTTGGGACTGGCTATCAATGTTTACAAATGGGTCGTGGTGCAAAAATATTGAGAACCACTGCTCTGTGCCACCCTGGGCTGGGCCATACCTTATTAGGCAGGATCTAACCTCTCTGTGGGTTGGATCTGGCACAGTGGTGGGGGGGAGGGGGTGTATATTGTTGACCTCTGGTTTAGACCTCCATACAAAATACTTTTGTCTTCTATTCCATATCTTAGTATTGCCTTCCTTTTACTCACAAGTTTGTGGAGTTGCTGAACCATACTACCCAATAATGTTTGGGACTTGCACAGTTCCTATACATATGCAAAGCCGTGTTATGGATCCTGGAAGGCTTATATGCTTCAACTGCTATGGAAAATCTCAGCAAAATAAAGTTGATGTTTTGGGAAAGACCTAGTTTCTTCTGAGAATTATTTTCTTAAATTGGCTTATTCTGTTTTGCTGAGCTGTAGTGGCACTTGCCAATTGGTCTTGGAGGTACTTCTGGATCAGTACTGTAAATTGTATTGGCATGTTTGTCACCTTCCTTCCAGTGACTGCTAAGGTTGGTTGTAAGTGTCTTTGGGTGCAGATGAGAGGTAGTGGGACTTTAGTGAAATGCAGTGCTTTCAGTTTAGATTGGTTTGTGGCTTTTTTGAACAGTAGCGCATTTTTAAACTGACCAGTTCAGTGAGGTAAAAGTTTGAAGTGTTGTGAGACCTGGTGTTATATCCAGAACTACAGCATAAATGTAACTCTGCTGACTGCAGTCTGTTTCTTAGTTTAGTAGTTGTCTTGGCTAAGAGATTTTTGTGTGGCTAACAGTATCTTCAATAAATATTGAAATGGGAGAGGGAGGGAGGAAAAAAAACAGAACTTAGAAACCAGTAAGAGCATGTTGCGTAGTAAGACAATATCCCATTGTTTGTGCCCTTCTCCCAAGAGTTCACTGTCATTGGCTAAGGAGGACTCTGAGAGAACTACCAAAATACAGGACGACGATCAAGTTTTTTGATCCTGTAGCTACAGATGCATGATCTTCCATCTCATTGATCCGCTGAGAGAGAGGAAGTTTTCCTCTGTTTGAGCCAAAGCTTTCAGTTGCCTATTGGATTATCATGTCTCTGCACGTAGCAGGTGCATCTAAAGAGCAATAAAGGTTACTGTAGTATTTTTCCCTTCTCTAGCAGCTCCTGTATAGCATTAATTCCGAGTAGAAGGCATAACACTGATTTTAAAGTGCGGAGGGTTACAGTGAGACTATTTCATAATCCGTTTACAAGACAGAACAGTATGAAGTATCACACCTTTTTGAAGCCTCGTGACTTCATAGTTTCATAGATTCAGGGTCGGAAGGGACCTAGTAGATCTTCTAGCCCGACCCCCCGCCAGGGCGGGAGAACAACAAAACCCCAAAACAAAAACGGGACTCAAATGAGTCCAGCCAGGTAGGCATCCAGCCTCTTCTTAAAGACCCCCAGGGTAGGGGCCAGCACCACTTCCCTTGGAAGTTGGTTCCAGCTCCTAGCCGCCCTAACTGTGAAGTAGTTTTTGCGGATGTCCAATCTATACCTCCTCTCCATCA
>NW_017729033.1:15728210-15744810 GCF_001723915.1 Gavialis gangeticus
GTTCTTGCGGATGTCCAATCTATACCTCCTCTCCGTCAACTTGTGCCCATTACTCCTTGTTATGCCAGCGGGCGCTAGGGGAAACAGCGTCTCCCCCAAACCCTTCTGGTCCCCCCTAGTGAGTTTATAGACGGTCACCAGGTCCCCCCTCAGCCTTCTCTTGTGGAGGCTGAACAGGTTCAGGTCCCGCAGTCTCTCACTGTAGGGTCTGCCCTGTTGTCCCCGGATCATGCGGGTTTTAGTTCCAGCTGCTGCACAGGTAGTTACTGGGAGATGTGAAAACTATTTTTGGACTAAAATATTTGAGTTCATCAGCACCTTACTTCTGCTTTCAATCCTAAATCTCTTTATTTGCATAATGTCTGAATTGTTTAACTAATGAAGAAAAATCTGGTAGCAGGAGTTGAGTGAACTCAGAAAAACAGCACTTTTCACTGGCTTTTTTTATCTGGCTAGATTTGTAACACGCAAGTTAACAGTGAATTCCTTGCAAGTTTAAAATTGGACAAAACTGGGACAGATTCCCTGTGTGGACAACCTCTCATTAGAGAAAAGGGCAGATGCTCCTGGAAGGAGTGACTGTCACAACTGGCTAAGGCTTTTTGAAGTAGATGTATTACTGCTTGTTCAAAACTCCTTGAAGTTTATAAACTGACATTTGAGTGAAATGCAACAGTGCATTCTTTAAGTAAAGCAGAATTTGATGTAGAAAGCAGATTTCAGTTGCTCAGCATCAACTCTTCACCCCAATACAAGAGATTTCCATTAAAGAATTTGGAGAGTTACTGCTCAGAACTTCTTGACTTGATAGCTGAAAGTCTGCTGTGGCTGTTCTCTAGTATTCTGTAGCAAAATAAAGGCCACTGACTTCACAGAACCATAGTTCTGCAGGAGGAGGATTCAATCAAAGTGTGTGCACCAGCAGGGGTCGAGGGAGAAGAGACAAAAGGGAAGACCCAGCCTATTTAAACCAAATAGGTCAAGTATTTACAGTAAACTTTCCCTGAGCTGCTTAGTTAAAAGGATTCAGATAGCGGATGAATGCTGCAAAGAGCAGACAGATGGACTTGTTTGACTTGCATGCTTTGCTTTTCTTTGGTTTCTGCATACCAGAGGTCAGTAATCATTAAACCCTTCACAAATGCAATTTAATAGAATAAATGCTATGAACAGTAGACTACAGCACTGAACTCCAGGCTTTCCATTAAACAGATAGTAGAAGGGTTTTCTACAAGGCCTCCATGGCGACTTTACCATATGGCTTCTCTGAAGGCTTTTTCTAAGTCTTTGCCGTCAGAAAAATATTTTACTTTGATGTTACTTTGTAATTTAAGCTTATTATCTTTCCAAGCTCTTTCCCTCTCACTCCTCCCCTCTCCCCGCCTTCCCCCGACTGTTTTGATAGCTTGCTCATATCCTTTCTTAAAACATTGAGGGCATCTATACGCTAGGGTTACCATACGTCCACGTTTTCTCAGACATGTCCTCTTTTTTTGGTCCACTGTTCTCTGTCCAGGCAGGTTTTTAAAATATAAGCAAATGTCTGGGTTTTTGTTCTGCCTCTGCTTTTCCCCTGCCACTTCCGGTTTGGCTCATTGGGGCTGGGGGCAGGGGGAAGGGAATTGGAGGCCTGGGGATCATGTGTTCTGTGCTGGGCCCTGGCAGCTGCTGGCAGGTAAGAAAGTGCGAGTGGGTGAGCTGCATGGGCAGCAGGGCTGGGCGGGGGGGAAGGGCAGGGGACTGCAGGTTGGGAGTGAGGGGCACCAGCCTGGTCTGGAGGGTGAGGTACAGTGGGTCAGGAGTGAGAGGCAGCAGCAGGGCTGGGGGTGGGGAGCTGTGGCTTAGCAGTGAGGGGTAGAGTATGTCACTGCACCCCCACAATCATATACCCCTTCCCCTTTCCTCCCCCTACAAATGTCCTCTTTTTTGATACTGCAAATATGGTAACCCTACTATACACGAGCAGCAAGGCTGCTCCAACACGCTTTAATTACAGCATGTTGGAGCAGACGCTATTAATCAAAACAAAAGATTAATCAAGTTTGCAGGAGCATGATAATTACCATGCTCCAGCAGACTCCAGTGTCTCTTGTATCTCATTCAAGCTTTAGATAAAGCACCCCTGTTGCCATTTTTAAGCACAGGGATGCTGATGCACTAGCTGCTCTAGGTACTTTAATTAGAGCAGCTCTTGGAGCTTTCTATGCCACTCCTGGAGCACATATATAAATGTCCTGAGAGACTGTTCTGTTCTAACTAATGCACATACCAAAAGTAAGAGCGGTTTGAGTTCTCTGTTACTTGTATCTAGTCCTTCCTCCCTTCTCCCCCCATCAAAAGAGACTGTGTAACTGTATTTATTTAGTATTAAGTTATTATAATACAAACATTGTGTGGCTAAGTGGCTGGTGTCACTGAACTTGTGAATCTTATGTACGTCACCTTTCCGTAGCTGTTAGACCAGTCATGGAAAATGCGTATGAAATTGTTTCTGTTAAGTTCAGTGTTGTAACTGCGATGGCTCTAAATATTCAAGGCTTCCTTGACCTGCTGTGCTGCTTTTTCCTCTGAGTATCAAGATATTACCCTCCTCGGAGAGAAACAGGCCAGAAAGGAATTTTTTCCGTGGATAAAACTTGCTAAGCAGCAAACTCTTCCCACCCTCACTCAATACACGTAGTAAGCACTTGTTCACATGTAATGGTTTTGGGTGCTGCTGTGTACAACAGTCTGCCATTATTGGTGGTCTCTGGCATAAAAGATCATTGTTACTAGTAAATTGAGTTTGTTCTTGGAAGTCCTGCCCAGATATATGGTGGCAGTACTTTTCAGAACTGGTTAAATGGAAAATAGGTACTGAGTGAGGCTTGATTACATAAAGAGGCATGTAGATGTGGAGATGAGCTGAAGGTGAAAGTCTCTTAAGAAACCTTAAGGGCATTGGAGGAATGCAAAACTAAACTGTTTTTTCTAGCATGTAATATATTTATAGGAAAATAACACTGAGGGCCTGATAATTAGGAGAGTCCATAAAAACTGTTCACTAAGTGATCTGAGCAATATTAAAATAAGGCAACAGACAATCAAGGACTAAAAATGGTTAATTAGCATGTGTACCTAAATACAAACAGAAAAATATGAGTTCTTGCATTTCTTTTTCATTTTTATGTAACTTACTAATATTTTCTGGCTGTCTAATGAGCTGAAAAACAGTTCAGATAGAAGAATAAAAAGCTAGATTTTTTTTAAGAATTTTTTTAATGTAATAGCATATAAATGAAGCTCATCAGTATTGGCTTGTTAAACTGAATAATGATCTTATTTTGATTCTGTTATGACCTTGGACTGCAAAACCAACATCAGAAATGCATAATTTTATTCGCAATTTCATATACAGATCTAACTTTCTGGGAAAGTATCTCCTAAATTTTAAACTTTGTAGTTCCATATTCTACAGTGCTGTTATACTTACCTTTGTCATTCATCAAAAGTGAAATGCTCTGTAGAACATTTCAATAGTGGTCACTTGCAGATAAATTTTATTTAAAAACAAAGATCTAATGTTTATAGAATATGTTAGCTATTTAATTAGCTATTTTAAATGATAAAATGGGCCACCTTTTAATGTAATTGCAAATCTAGGAAGAACATGTATGCGGTGTTTCGCAATCATGAAGCTGTCCTGGTGTTGAACAGAAGACTTGGCGATTCTTCCAGTACCCATGAAAACTACTCCTTGGCTTAGGGGCAGCCCAGATTTACACCCTTTGCTGCAGAACCTGCTTCTGATGTTGGTACCTTCTCTTATGGTATTTTAAATAAGTAAACCCTACCCCTAATGCCCAGATTGTCTATAAATGTACAACAGTTATTTTTTTTCTTCAAAAAATAGTAGCCTAAACTTGGGCTCGGATCAATATCCACACAACTGCAACAGCCTGGAGTATATTTTTCCTCAAGAGGATATTGTTGGGGAAAAATGGAAAAACAAGGAAAAATCTAATATTTAATGACTAGAAGCAGCTCAAAGATTCCAAGCCAAAATGTGATCCCCTCGCATACCATTAAGTGCCTTAATTGTAGTGTTAAATATGCATCTTAAGACTTAACAGTAAAGTACAAAATAGTATTTAGGCATCTGCCAGGCTCTTCAGAATATATGAAATATGTTTGATCAGTATTATAAGGGCCTCTACGTGCATTATCAAGCAATTCAGAACCAGTTTATTAAAGTTATGAAGGAGTTGTCAGCAAACCAGTGAATGGATTTCCCTAGTCTTTTCCCATGTCTCCCCCGAAACACATTCTTTGATGAATAATCAGGGGACGTGGTGCTTGCTCCCACCCTGGGGGTCTTCAAAAAGAGGCTAGACAGCCACCTTGCCGAGGTCGTTTGACCCCAGTACTCTTTCCTGTCTATGGCAGAGGGTCGGACTTGATGATCTGCTCAGGTCCCTTCCGACTCTACCTACTATGAAAACTACTATGAAACTATAATAGTTTATCTTTCTGGAGTCTCAGACTATTAGACGGGTGATCCTATTGGAGTATCCCCAAAATTGGGTGTCTTTTAGAAATGCCGTAGTTTTTAACAGAAAAATATTGAGTGGTTTTAATGATGCAATACTAAGTGGTTGAAATGTTAGGGACTGGCCATCTGAGAAGGGACAGACTGGATTCAACCGATCTCCCTGATGCACTGTTCAGGATTCGGTTGTGTGTGGGTCTTCTTTCTTCTTCTAATTGTTCTGAAACCATTCCCAATGGATAGATTGGTTGCCACTCTTTACTTTTCTGGTTGCGTGAGTTAATCAAGGTTAGAATATATTAATCTTGTCCTTCAAAGAGAACAAACATAGTGAACCTGCATAGTGCTAGCTTTTTAAGACAAACTTAAGTATTAAGAATCCATCTGTGTTTCTTTCATTGGCTACGCTGAATATACATTTCTTCCCCGCCACCCGTCCCCCCCCCCATACAGACAAAACTTACAATACCGGGATGCATTTGAATCAATGTGGGATAAAGGCATTCTGTGATGGCTTGGTGCCTAAAAAAATCCAGCGGATTTTCTCTCTTGTAATGAGTTATGTGACTTTAATGTTGCCATTGTTTGCCACCATGAGGTACTTGTAGATAAGGTTTCACTTCTGTTTTTCTGGAGACTATCCTCTGTGACTGAAGTTGGCATACTACCTTGTGAATGAAGAGAATGCCACTAAAACATATGGGTAATAGTATCGGTATGCTAGAAAAATGAATGCGCCTCAAGTTTTGATACTTGATAGGCATGCTGAATCTCCTCCCAAAAAGGTTGAAATGGAAATTCATGTTTAATTTGCATTCTTTAGGCAAGTATCTTTGAGCTGATTGTAATTTAAAAAAAACATCTACAGCTCCAGAACAGGAGATAGGCAAGTATTATAATATGTGTCTAGATGTCACATTAATATTAAATCATTGCTCAAGTAAGGTGGTAGTGCCAAATAATTGAGAAAAATTTTATGAGTAAAATCTTGTCTGTGTGAATCCAGAGGGGATATACCTCTCTACCTCTTATGCAGTTTGGTGGTAGAGGGAAAATCTTTTGTATAAAATTGAATGAACGTTGCAACGTTTTTGTAAATGATTAATATACTTGTTTTTAATTATTAATAATATATTTTGGATAATTAACATGCCTATGAAACATGAAGACGAGAGAGCTTGTTCAGTCTCAGGATGACTTTAAGGAAATCCACAAAATTGTATCTTAGGAAAGAAAAGGTCACGGTGTATTAAATGTACATCAAGATAAGTTCATGGTCTCTGCTGATGCTGCTATGGAACATTTTAGTTATTTTAGCACGTCATGCAAAACAAACAAGTGTAGAACTATCCCATTCTTCCAGGAACATCCAGAATGTGAGACTTCAGCTTTTGCTTTTTGTGGTTTTGGTCTCAACCCTTCATGGAATTACAGCATTATTGTGTGTATGATTCTCAACTTAATGAAGTCTACACTTCCAAGCTGTTCTCTGTAGGAAATCATCACTGATCTCTCCCTTCGTGTTCTTCTTGCTGAATAGCTCCAGTGGGTGTTAAGCTATCATATAACTTCTGCCAAATAGGCTTCTGGTGTGATAAATATAGATGTCACAGGACTCAAAAGTCTACTTTTTTCCAGTATATTAAATAGTCTAAGATGAAGGATGAACAGGCACCTTGAAATATCTGTGTCCTCATTCAGAAGTTGACATGCAAGACGGATCAGTCTAACATCTGTGGCATGCAGCTAATGAATTCAAACTTTATATAAAGCATCATTTGTTTTTAATCTATAAACTCCTCTGCTCCATCTAGGAGAAAGTTAGTGTAGTTATCTGATCCCAAATAAATTGCCATTAGGGAGTCAATGGAAGAATTTCTCTCCTTTTCCCTTAAAAAGGGAAAACCTGCAAGGAAGAACATGGAAATATTTTATGTAGTATCCTAAATACTTTGTAGCCCAAATTTTGGAGATTTATTTTCTTTACTCTTACTTCAGTTTTGTTTCTGACTTTATAATATTTCTTCCTCTGTCTTGTTTAGAGAAGAGAAAGCTAGACATTGATTAATCTTGTGTTTGGCTGCTCTTAGGAAAATGTTGCAGTTTCTTGTACAGTGACTGACTAGAAGCTTTATCGTAGGAAAAAATCTAGGAAAAGGTCCACATGGACCCAGACTATTCATCTAGCCTCAAACTATCCATTCTGTTTAGCTTGTTGAAGCTTCAGCTGACGGTAAATCAATATTATGACATTGGAAGCAAAGAGCTTCGTTCTTCAAACTGGGAGACAAGTGGAGTCACCTATGTAGCACAGCTGTTTTGATTTTCTGCTCTCCCAGACTGAAAATACTTTATCCATGCCCCAAGTCTTGGTAGAATAGTCCATTCAAATTTTGGCTCTGTATTTGGGCACACTAAGGGAAAAGGTTGCTCTGTCACTTTGAAAATGTTTGATAGGTATACAGCACACATGCTTGCTGGATTGGCCTACGTACGTGATTTAAAGGAGGAGTTGGGCTCCGTTGGCTGCTCCGAGAGGGCTGGCAGTTGAATTAATTGTTGCTGTTGTTCTCTGTTCCAGTGTTACCCAGAAACCTTGTGCCTGGCACTGTACAACATAACAAAGGGTTGTCTTGTCTCCAAGGTACAATCTAAATATATTCACTTTTTGAGGGGACACTAATGTTGGTGCGTGTGTCTTCCCACTGGATTGGAAGGATCTTCTGCAGGCAGCATTGATGGCACTTCTCCAGTGACATTGTGCAGAGCTGAGACATGGACAGTAAGTTGGGGATCACAGCTGCATCCTCTCACAAACAAACACCACAAGCATTGAGACAATGATCATCTAACATCAACTTTGCTGGGCCAGATGTCTGACTCCAGACTCTCAAAGCAAGTTTTATTCTCCTAGCTCAGTCAAGGCATATGCTCAAGAGGAGGGCAGAGAGAGCACTTCAAGGATATCTTCAAGGCCAACTTGAAAAAGTGCAACATCAGCTCACGGGAGACGGTTGCCCAGACCACCCCAAATGGAAAAAGAGTCTGCTGCAAGCATCTCAATACTTTGTAAACTTATCAGGACAACAGGAGATGGAAAAGCAGGAGTGGCAGAAAGAGCACGTCACGGACCAAATCAAGAATCCAGAGCCACCCATCGTGCACAGAAACACGTGCCTGAATTGCAACAATCTGTCGATCCCAGATTGGCCTCATGAACCATCTCCAGACCCACAGATAAGAAAATCATGGGTCTGAATTTTTCTGTACTGCAGAGGTGTGGCATGGCACTGTTGGTACCTGCCACTTTAAGGGCTGGAACAGGCAGCAGCCAGGTGCTTGACTGCAGCGGCCATTTCAGAGAGCAGACTATAAATAGGGTGAAGCCGCACTTTGCTGCTAGCAGCCCTGAGAGAGGCATCAGCTGACTGAGCTGTGGGTTGGGGCTGTGGGGTGGAGGAGGCTTCAGGTCCTGGGCATGACCTAAAGCTGTACCCTGCCAGGGCAGGAAGGCCTGGTGAGACTGCCGATGGCGCAGCAGCCCCATGAAATGCCAGGCCAGTTACTTCCCTGATGAAAGGTGGGTTGAGGGTACCTAATAATCTCCAGCCCCTGCACAGGCTGTGGCTCAGTTGTTCCAGTGGAGTTGAGGGTGAAAGCAGGCAAGCAGCTCCAGGCTGGTCCATGCTGGGGCCAGGACCTAGAGAGGGGTCAAAGGGCCAGGGGCCCACCACGAGGGATGCTCACAGGGTAAAGAGGCTCTGGATCCTGACTGGCCTGAGACGGGGCCAGGATCTAAGGGGAAGCCAAAGGCCCCAGATGGGACCACAGCTAATGGGTGATGGGTACAACTGAGTTTAGCTGCCTGAGATGCCATCTGTGAGGCTTGGGCCACAGTGTAGGGGTGGAACAGAGCTGCAGAGATCCCCCAAAACATCAGGGTGCAAAATGGGCAGCCTCCCACCTAATTAACACTATAATCATGTATTATCAAGGTGTGGCAGGTGAGAGAGGTGGGCAGTTAGCCCAGAGACAGGTGGATGGGTCAACATCAAACCAGTCCTAGGAAGGCCCCCTGTTACAAAGGGAATGGCAAAGAAGATGCATTTCTTTTGCTATCACCTTGACCTCACTTTCTTTGCACCCTTCCAAGTGTCTTTGACTTATTGTGTAGATGGTGGCACAGCTTGGGCATGAAATTGGTCGTCATTGTGGACCTCTAGTTTTTCTGCCGAGTAAAGCTTTGTCTAATAGCAGGGGAAAAAAAACCCTAAAGCTTATGAAAAACTGGAAGGCACATGGTTTTCTGCTACCCTGTGAGGCCTCTTAAGAATTTCTGTTTTTCACATGGTGCTGGCTTTTTGTTTGTAATGTGCAGCGGCAAAAGCCTACCAGTGCTTCGGGAGGGTGTGGCCAGTTGTTGAGGTGTAGGTGTGACCAGGGCTGAAGAAGGGTGTGTTGACAAAACATGGTGATATCCAATATGAGTTTTCAGTGTGGAGCTGTGCCATGAAGAACTAATGCGATCCATGTACGTATAAATGGTGCATGAGAGTAGGAACATTGCCCTTGTCATTGGTGACAGCAGTGCGACAATGCTGCATGCATCTTGACCCTTTTCAAAAAAACAAGATACTGAAAAATTGGAAAAAATGCAGAGAATGTTGATCTGAGGGTTGAAGTAAATGCTATAAATTGAACTGCTTCGCTGTTCAGCTGATAAAGAAGATTAAGCAATGATCCCTCCCCACCCCCTTTCACTGTAAATGTAGCTTCATGGGAAGACTGTTAGGACTGTGCAAATAACTGACTTAAAGTTCAGCACCCAAACCAGAAAGTTAACTGAATTTAGTTTTGGGTTGACCTGACCTCAAGCAAGTCTTTTGGTAAATAAATAAAAAGTTGCAAGTTAAATTATGACATTTCATGCAACTTTAAACCAACTGTGCTGTTTGATTTACAGGCATTTTAATAGATCAGTGGTCTAGAGTCACAAAATAGAGGTTCCTTCCATCTGACAGCCCAGTAGTTGGGGGACTTACCTGTGAGGTGGAAAACTCTTGGATTTACTCCCTTATTCAGATCCGGCAGAGAAGGAAGTTGAACTTGTTGCATGGATTTCCTTCCCTTTGCCCAGTGGATGCTATCTATAATCACTGGGCTACAGGACAGAAGAGGAAATTGGAAGTGCTGCAACCACTTGCTCAGTTTTCTGTTGGCCAAGTCCCCTTCTAGGTCTGCTCAGTTTTTGGTTCTCCCTTAATATGGCTGAAAGTATTCACTGAATATACCAAACTCTCATTTTTCATTTGCCTTGCAAGTGCATACCTTGCACAGAAAAAACAGTCCCAGGGCAAGTAACATAAGTAACATGTACTAAAAGCTCTTTAATCTGGTAAAAGAAGGCAAAGCAAAAACAACTGGCTAGAATTGCATGTCAAATTCAAATGGGAAAGAAAGTAAATTATTTAATAGTGAGGATGAGATTATTCTTTGTAACAATCTGCTGAAAAATGGTGAATTCTCTGCCTTGCTGTTTCAGGATTGGATGATTTCCTGGCAAATACATTTCAGACTAATTATTGTGCTCAACAAGGAGTACTGCATGAAATATAATGGTAGGATGTCACACCAGATGAGCTCGTGTACAAATTCTGTCTATATGCCATGGGAACAAAACTTGCTTTGGTCTTTGATCGGTCTGTGGTTTGGCCATCTGTGTGCTTCCTTTCAAAAACAAACTCTGTAGCTGGCTTCTGGTCAGGCAGACCATTCACAGTTACTATCTATATTTTCTCTGTTCTGTTAGTGGTAAAAATATTTTTTTTAAGGACTTAAAATTACTTTTTCAACATAAATTGCAGGAAAAGAGGGGAAGGCCTCCCATGTTTAGTTGGTGCTGTTTTTGACGTCTTTGGTAGTGTGGCCAAAGTGTGGTGCTTTTTCCTTTTCTGTGACTTCTTCCTTGCAACATTCTCTTAATAGCTTGTACTAACCTCGCACTTCAACACAAACTGTTGCTGTTCTTGACGTACACTATGAAACCACCCTAGGGGACCTATTTTTTTAACCAGTAGGACTTCAGCCCTCTTGTTTGCTGAGGACAGCGGGCATAGGTGCTCCAGTTCAGGATCTACCTTTACTGCTGACATTTTGCCTTCCCTACCCTTCTTTTTTTTCTCTTCCTGTTACCTAATCCCCATGGCCAGTATTGCTTCTTAACCCTGTGGGATTCTTGTCTTTGCCGGTACTTTGCTGCTTCTCCCATGAGAGAAACAATTCATTTAATCACTTCACTCTTCATATCATCCCCTTTAAAATCTTCTGGATTCTGTCTCTTAGAGACTGAAATCTTCTGGCTTCACCCATCCACCTTACCACAAAAACAAGTTGCTACAAATTGTAAGAGTATGCTAAACAGTCCTTGAAATTCCCTTGAGGAAAGTACACAGGATATTGCAGATTACATTCATTGTGTAAGTTTAGGAGAGGAGTAGACTTTGCTTGTAAATGTCTGCTATTAATTTTGCTGTTAAATTGACTTTTATCTCCTTCATCCTCCAAATTTCAGCATAGGCCAGCCTACCAGTTGGAAAGCCATTGCACAATAATCTGGTTAGGGACTAAAACCTTAAAATACAAATTTTAATTGTTAAATTCCTTTTGTCTTAGACCATTATGCTGCATATGATGTGCGTTTTGTGTAAATGTATGAATAACTAATTGAAATGTCTGTCTACAGGATTTATGGTGACAGATGAACACTGGGTTTTGCTACTGATAGTTAAAGGTCATCAGACAAATAACTGTCCTCCATCCCTGTTTTTTATCCTGAGGCTGGATCCAAATCAACCTTGTGGGCATTTTAATTAGGTTTAAGTTGCAAAGAAGGATCAAAATCGGCCACACTCAGCAGTGGCAAAACAGTTTACCCAGATTCATGAGAGACCTCTGTTTTGTCCTGGGAAGATCACTAAGCATCAAGCCTTGGGCTGCTGTAATCCATGCCACTCACCTAAGCTCATATCTTTCACCCTGATTCTGTTTGAATCCATACTGATGCTGGGAGACACCTAACCTATGTGTAAATCCCTGCTTTCTTGGCAAAATTGGAACAGGTGGAGCAAAATTTGATGCTAAGGACGTGTATATATCTCTCTATAAAACAGATGGAGGAGCTAGATATGCTGTTGATGCCACCTCTTGCCCAATATAGTGGTGAGAGCCCTTGCCCAGGAAATCCAGGCATTGGTTCTAATCCCTCCCCTACCCTGAAGCAACTCATCTCTTATCTTGCACATCCCAGAGGAGTGCCTTAATAACTTATCTTCCGTGTCCCAGGGGAGGTTCAGGGACTCCCTCCTGTTGAAGCGGCCTTTGAACATGTAAGACAGCAAGATTTGTTGGGCCAGGAGAGCAAACAAGAAGGCATGTGACGAGTCCAGTGGCTACGGGATGCTATTAGAACAGGGGATTCTTGCATTCTGACAAATACTTGAAGTTTGCCATAATGAAGAGGGGAAGTACCTTTTATCTCTTGCTGCAGAGAGGAGGATTCAGACCAATGGCTTGAAGTTGCAGCAGAATAAGTTTAGATTGGATATCCAGAAAAACTTCTTTACTGTGAGACTAGTGAGGCAGTGGAACAGACTGCCTAGGGAAGTTGTGAACTCTCCATCACTGGAGGTGTTCAGGAAGAAGTTGGACAGCCACAGGTCGGGGGTGATCTAGGCATAGCAATGGCTATTTTCCATCATTTCCTATGCTTCTGTGCTTTGCAGGTTGTCCCCTTTCCCTCTTTTTCTGCTACATGTGTCAGAGTGTTTTTAAGCCTTCCCAGAGGCATTGGGTGTTAACTACAGCCAAGGCTGGGGACTTCAACTGGGTTATGCCAGTGCTCCAGCTGGGAACAAAGCTGGAGGTTCATAGCTAAAAAGTTTTCCCCACCTCTCAGGATTAGACCAATTGCCATATTTTGGACTAAGGAAGGAACTTTACCCCATGGTCAGATTGGTGTGGACGGTGGGGGGTTTTGCCTTCCTCTGTAGCAGGAAGCCTGGCCCTCTACCCATGATCTCTTGAGCATAAATCATCAACATTTTATAGAAGCAGGATTTTTTTTGGTGTTGTTTTTTAAACCACTGATTACTATAAAATGCATAACCAGTCCTGATTCTGCTCTAAACACTAAATTATTGGGCAAAAAATGGCAGGTGCAGGTGTTGCTGTTACTGTTGCTGCTGCTTCTGCTGCTAACAAGTTCAAAAGCTGTGACTTATACTGAAATTAATGCTTTTCTGTTCTAGGGGCTGACCCATGGGGTCACATTGCAACACATTGTGTCACAGCTGACCCGTTTCATTCAGGGAATGTATATTTCTAGCTTAAGTGTTCAGCAGGAAGGTGCCCAGGAGGGATGTGCCCATAGACCGTAGAGCAGAAAAACAACGTGATGCAATATGATCTCCTCGCTTTCCCTGCTCAGCAAGGTCTGTCCCCTATAATTGCTGGGGAGGAGATCTGGTTGGGTGGGGAAAAGCCCTGCTTTTGAAGAGCACCCAGATTCCTTGGGGTGCCTCCCTGTAAGCAGGGAAAGCAAGCAGGAGCTCTGGGGGCTTAAGGGGCCTTCAGGCTCCCAGATTACTTGCTCAAGGTGGCTGGAGAGTAGGAGCAGCTTGGGATGCTCTACTTTCCTGCCACAGAACAATAAAGCAGCAGGATATCATACTACCTTTTCTTGCATCACTGACTTTGTTGTGCCACATGAAAGGAAGGGGGGAAAAAAAGGGGAAGTTGTGTTGTTAGTTCATAATTTGTGCTGCCATAAGATGTTATGGCAGCACACATGAGACATCGGACACTGTTTGTTTCCACCGTCAGGCTATCTGAATCGCCCCTTGGAAGTACCTAGGTCTTCCCATTCATACTATAGGACCTATAAGTACCTAATCCTGTCAGTCTGGATAACTCCTAGGTCAAAGCACCTGGCACAAAGCTGGGACACTGAAGGCCTCGTAGGAGGTCAGTTAAGATGTTAGCCCTACTGTACATGGTGCGTTTAAACAGACGTTACATTTTAGCACTACAGATGCCTGTGATCGTTTTTTGGAGAACTGTGTACAGGTGTGTACACAGTAGAGCAGCAGAAAGGGTGGATCCACAACAAAAATGTTTCTTTTTAAAAGGAACTTCTTTGGTACTACTGGGCATCTCACTAGAATGTAACACCTGTCTAGTTACATGTAGCACTACAGGGAAGGGAACTGGATCCGTCCCTCAGCCCACTGCAGAGAGCTGTCAAGGAGCCCTGCCAGCACCCAGCTCCCTTGCCACAGTAGTGCTGTTTGTTTAATCAGAGTTGTCTCCTTTCTTGACCCAAGCAAAGTGCTATTTCAGGGCCGAAGATTGCATTAATGAGTTTTACTTTAATTTAGGAAGCATAGTTACATGTTGCAGGTAATGAAGTTATAGAGGAGGGGTGTCAAACTCATCCCGCCCCGCCAGCTGTGAACGACTAGCCTTGCATGACTCGTCAATGGGCTGGATAGGGCCTGTAGCCCCCCTCCCCTTCCCCCTGCATACCAGGTCTGGCACCTGTTCCAGCCAGTCTGGGACCTGCACTGCATGCAACAGATCCCAGACTGGCTGAAATGGGGGCCACGTACAGTGTATTCCAGCTGGGGACCTGTAACATGGATCTCAGATTGATCAGAGTGGGCACTGCACTACAGGCAGTGCCTACCCTGATCAGGCTGCACCACCATGCAGTGCCCGCTCTGGGAACCACATCATACACGGTGCTTTCTCCAGCTGGTTGGGGACTTTGTGCTGCACACGGCACTTGTAAGCACCATATACAGTGCAGATCCTGGACTGGCTAGAGCAGGCATCATCTAACACAGCCCTAGAACTGCTAGGTTGGGTGGCACATGTGATACAGTACCACCAGAATGGGCATGGCGTGCAGTGCTGTGCCTGCTGTAGCTGGTCTGGGACCCACATTACATGTCTCCAGCCAAACTGCACTGCATACAGCACTTGTTCCCAGATGCAGATGGAACAAAGCGTTGTATGATGTGTGCTACCTGGCCCCTGCCTGTGGGACTGCTGTGGCATGTGTCCTGTGTGGGTCTGCCGAGACCCAGGGGCAGCACTGGGCTCTAGATGACGGGGCTCCATGAGTCTGACATTTGACACCTCTGCTATACAGCCAGAAGAAGTGCTGGTGCTGTTTTTACGATTTGAGATTGAGCCATCTTGTCATTAATGGAATACTAGGTGTAGAGGGTGGGAAGCTTTGCAGGTGCTTCAGGAAAAAATCTGAACCTTCAAAAATGAGCCAATTTCATGCTGTGTTTCATTACATTTATGTAATACTCTACAACTTTGCTGGAGGCACAAACTTGCTTGCTCAACTTGTTTGACAAGTATCACGCTACTGTGGTGATTAATACTTTAAAAAAAAAAAAGGTAGAATAACAAATTCCAAAACACAACAAAAAGTACAAGGTGTGTAGATCTTGACATAAATTTACTTGTAAACAACAAACCACCTGAAGGAGTCCCAGTAGCACTATTAATATTGTTCTGCTAAATGAATTTATATAAAATACGTTCCTAAAATAAAAACTTAAACCTAAAACTAATCTCTTTTTGGGTGTCATTACTGTGTGGGTGTTTAATGTGGCGTTTCGCCAAGATGGCTGCATCTCTCTCACAAATGAGGTGGATATACTTTAATATTAAAAGCACATCTGAGATCTCTCACAGTGGAAGACATTACAAATGCAGGGTTGTTATGTTTGTGCTGACGATTAGATTATGTGGCCCCTGGTGGTATATCATATATAGGGATGATTTTGCTTCAGGTGGGATGGGGGTGGGAGCTGGACTAGATGACCTATGAGGTCCCTTCCAGCTTACCCCTCTATGATTCTTAAGAATCATACAATATATTAAGGAGCTTTCTCTTTGGCATTCTCCTTTATTTCTAATTTATAGCATATAATGCACTTCATGCTTTCCAAGCAATTCTATACTTCTCTCTAGACACTTTCCATATATAATTACCAATTGTGGAGAATCTCCATCTTTTGGGGTTTTTTTAAATTGGATTAGAAAAAGGGTCTTAAATTTCCAAAGAAAATTCTGCATTCTTGTTGACCTGATTAGTCTTTAATGCTTATAATAATAATAATAATAATAATAATAATAATAATAATAATAATAATAAGTGAAACAAATGTCTGTGTTTTGGAGCAGGTGGCACAGTGCAAATATCTGGTCTGCTTGGCATCTCCATACGTTCCATCTCACTAACTTCTGTCAGAAGTCGTTTTGTTTTTTCTTAAAAATTAGACTAAGCTTGACCCATGGTATCACAGGTGAAGTGGCACATCCCGTTACCAATCTCTTGAGATATGCAGCTGCCTCTTATTCTCCAAACACCAATTTACAAACATCTCTATTTTCTATGCTGTCCTGGCTCCTTCCTTTCTCCAGAGGAACTTACCTTCTTAGTCATCTCATTTAGTTTCTTCTGCCCTGCTGTGTTGGCACTTGTGCAAACTGTTTTACATCTTCTGTGTGGTAATCCTTGTATAATTGTTGTGCATCTTTCATTTCATGTGTCTGACTGAAATCAAGAGTTTATTCATTAGGACCTATAGAGTTGTCCAGGAAAAGATTATTTTGCCTGTAAAATTTCTCTGAACATCCAAATGATGTTCAGAAGTCTGTATAGTATCAAATTTATAATGGAGCATTATCAGGTTTGTATGCCAGCAAGTAAAAAGTATGGAAGTCCAGTGGTGGTGCTGTGATAAAGCACAGCATAGAAATATGGAGTCAAATGGCTGCTTTGAAATAAATGGAAAGAGGATGTTATGGGGCAATCATGAGAGGTATGAAAGAAGTCAGTGTTTTTATTTGTCATGAGCTGTCAAAATTAAAATAACTGGATCGTGTAAGGCCTCAGGAAGACATTACACTTATCCCCACTAATAAGAGCCCCACATAGCCCTGAGTGCAGCCCATCCTACCCCATGCAGATTTGCAAGACACACGCCCCCC
>NW_017729033.1:15745611-15759572 GCF_001723915.1 Gavialis gangeticus
CCCACCTGGGCAGCACCTGCCCCTGCCCCCTCCCTCACTGCAGGCGGCTTTCTCAGCTTTCAGGGAAGCACCCCAAGGAATCTGGGGTGCTCTTCAAAAGTAGGGCTTTTCCCCATGCAACCATGTCTGCTTCCCAGCAGTTATAGGGGGCAGACCTTGCTGAGCAGGGAAAGCGGTGAGATCACATTGTGGTACATCTGCTCCGCCCCCGCTCCCCCCCGCCCCTTCCACCACACCGGGCTTGCTAGCTGGAGGCAGCTCTCCACACTGCTGGCTGTGCTTCTCACTGCCTGAGTGCCATGCTCTGGCTGTGCGCAGCATGGGCATTTATCAGCCAAATTATTGGCCCCATTGTGCCAATACCCGATACAGCCAGTTTTCTTTATATTGGTACCAATCCAATATTGGACCGATGCATCGGTGCATCTGTACTGGTCATGCTTCCTTGTTGCGCTGGAAACCGAAGTGGGAAGGGGCAAGTCATAAAGACTATTTATTTCTAGCTTGTTGATATTCTTGTCCCTATTGCAAAATAAAGGATGATTGTAGTGATAACATTACATTTTTACCCTCTTCTCTGATGTGTAGTAACAACAGGACTGAGGGGTTGTACGGGTGGTGGACGGGTCATTTTCGGCCTGGAGGGAAGTGGGCAGTGAGGTGCCCAGGGCTCGGTCCGTGGGCCTGCACTGTTCAATTTCTTTCTTAGTGACTTGGACGACGGGTTGAAGAGCAGCCTGTTTTAAATTCGCAGATGACACCAAGATTTGGGGTGAGGTGGGCACGCTAGGAGGGAAGGACAGATTATAGCAGGACCTGGACAGGTTACAGGGGTGGGCAAATGAAAATAGGATGGGATTCAATACTGACAAGTGCAGGGTGCTGCACTTGGGCATTAGGAACCACTAGCATACCTATAGGCTGGGGACTCCCTTCTTGAGAGCACGGTGGCAAAAAGAGATCTTGGAGTCATTACTGACTCCAAGATGAACATGGGCCGACAATGCGAGGTCACAGTCAGTAGGGCTAACTGTACCTTGTCCTGCGTCCACAGATGTATCACAAGCAGGGTCAACAAGGTGATCCTCCCCCTCCTATGCAACATTGGTCAGGCTGCAACTGGAGTACTGTGTCCAGTTCTGGGCATTGCACTTCAGGAGGGATGTGGACAGCATTGAGAGGGTCCAAAGGAGGGCCACTCGCATGATCCAGGGACAGCAGGGCAAACCCTACACGGAGAGGCTGAGGGGGGACCTGGTGGCTGTCTCTCTAAACTTACTAGGGGGGACCAGCGAGGTTTGGGAGAGACCTTGTTCCCCCAAGCACCTCCCAGAGTAACAAGGAATAACGGCCATAAGTTGCTAGAGAGTAGGTTTAGACTAGATATTAGAATGCACTACTTCACAGTCAGGGCGGCTAGGATCTGGAACCAACTTCCAAGGGAAGTGGTGATGGCTTCTACCCTGGGGGTCTTTAAAAGGAGGCTTGACATTTTACCTGGCTGGGGTCACTTGAGCCCAGTTTTCTCTCCTGCCCAGGGCAGGGGGTCAGACTAGAAGATCTACAAGGTCCCTTCCAACCCTACTTCTATGAATCTATGAACAGGTCTCCAGTTGGATGTGTAGGTATATTTGCCTTTTCTTAAAGGTTCTTCTCATCCCTCCTGCAGTTCTTCATTTAATTTATTTTGGGAAGAACAAGGTATATATTTTACATCTAGTATTACTATATTTCTAAACTTTCATTTTATGAGGCAACAGCAAATAAATATCAGTGCTGTAGGCATAAATGGAATAATATTTATACTAGGGCTGTCAGTTAATCGTGGCTAATGCATGTGATTTATTATCACATTAATCGGTGTTCATTTTGAAAGTGGTTTAGGTGCACTGAACTTCTGTTGTGTTACAGATTTGAACTGGTTTCTGATCACTTATACTGGTTTATGTGTAATTTATGTCCCTAGCCTAAGAGACTTCTAGTCTTCCCCTTCCTTCCTGCTCTCCTCCCCAGTGTTAAAACTGTAGGGTAATAGAAGGGACTAGTTGCAGAACAAATGCAAGCAGTGTTTTTGTGCATGGGGTTGGGACATTTTGCCAGCCATTGGTAACTTAAAACACTGCTTGTGCCATCCTGCATTTCCTGTTGAAAAATGAAGAAAATTTGGATTCAGCATGATCTACTTAGCTTTTCACCCTTCAGTAAACTTAATAAGAGGCAGATAATACAGTAAAATCCCTGTTATCTGGGATTTTACTAACCAGAACACTCTAGTAACTCAAATTTCCGATAGTATGTGGGGGGCTGGGAGGGGTGACGAAAGAAGCTCGCATGTGGCAGCTGCCGCCACCACCCACCATGCTATGCTGTGCTGCCGTTGCTTCGCATGCGGCTACCCCCACACACCCCAGCACTGCTCTGTGTCCAGGTGGAAACCTACTCATGCCGAATATCAGGGTTTTTACTGTGTCTTGTTTGCTTGCAGCTGAGGAAGACTGTTAAGCTGGCACTTCATTGATAAACAGGGATCCTGATTTTCCCTGTTAAAAAAGGGCAAATTATCTGATTTAAAAACCCCAAAGTCGTTATTAAAATGAAAGGCCCCCCGGTGCTCCTCCCCCCAACCTCTACAGCCCTGCTTCTGTTCCTTGCTCCCCCCAAACCCTGCTGGTGACCCTCATTCCCCACCCATAGCTCCTGCTCCCCCAGCCCTGCCCAAGGGGACTCCCAGCTGCCAGAGATACGGAGCCATGGACCTGGGTCCTCAGGCCCCTGCCCCTGGCAGGAGGCGGTGGCTGCTGCAACAGAGTGGAGCCTGGTTCCACGCCCCTACTGCCTGCTGCGGGCTTGGGCTGAGGGGGATGCTCCCCACCATGGCATGCACTCCTGGGGGACAGGGGGACCTGGGCCCCCCACATCTGTGCGTGGGCTGTATGGTGCTCACTGCAGGTTCAGGCTCCCACCCTGCTGCCCTCTCCTGCAGTCTCTGCAGCCCACTGTGTATGACCTGATGCTGCAAAGAACAGTGGAGCCGCACATGAAGCTGCCCGCTGCTGCAAGCTCTGCGCTGTCCTAGCGAGGTATCCTCTGCCTGCATGGCTACAGCGGGGGTGGCAGAATGTGGTTGCGTGCAGGGGAAATAGGCAGTGCAGAGCTTGCAGGGGCAGGCAGCTTCCTGTGCAGCTTCACTGCTGCCTGCAGCGCCCAGTCGCACACACTAGACTACAGAGGTGCCGGGGGAGGGCAGCATGGCAGGAGCCTGAGCCTGCAGTGGACAGTGCACAGCCTCCACCCCATGCACAGATTGCCGGGGGGGAGGGTGTACGGGTTCCCCCTGCCCACTGGGAGTGGGCATAGTCTCAGAGCCAGTCCCACCCCCTCCCACTCTCTGGACAAGCCACCTGTGGTCCCATCCCGCTCCCTGCAGGACCCTGTGGCCATGTATTGCAGGCACGGGCCTCAAGCTGCCAGGCACTGCCTGGCTAATCAGCAGCCCCATCCCTGCCAACTCCCTCCCTCCCTATGAGGGCCTCAATTTCCCCCACCCCCCGCCACTTACCTGTAGGAATTGCTGTCCAGGGTGCCTGGGGCCATGTGCATATATGCACGCATGGTGCCCATACGTGACCGCCCTCCTCCCGCTCCCTCCCGGCCCCCTGCAGGCTGGAACTCTGCCAGCCTACAGAGGGCTCATGGCAAAACTGCAAATCCACAGGTTTCTCCAGTAAAATGAGAAATATGCGTTTCTCTCCAGTATAAGGTAAAATCTGCAGTTTACCCCATTTTTCTGTGGGAAATGGAAAACCTGGATCCCTGCTGATAAATGTATAGTATAAGACTTTACCAATTAGGTAATTTTAAATCTAATGCTAATCTCGTATTATTTAAAGGGAATCTAACTTAATCTTGTGCTGAGATTTAATTAGAGGGCATAAAAAGATGAAGCCAAAGATAAAACAAAAAAGTGATTTTTTTTTTTAATATACCACAGAGCTTTTTAAGTATAAAGAATAAGAATTTTTTGATAGTGTGCTTTTTGAGAGAAAAAGGTAAACTTCAAGAAAATAGCAAACCTGATTGAGCTATATACTTTTTCTTGTTTTGGCTTTTGAGGATATATTGACAATAAGACATTTTAAACCATGTCATGTGCTAGCTTTTTAGTTGGTTTGTCCTGTGATGATCAGTGAGACAAGTTTGGAGTACAATAAACCAATTTTTGTTTTATATATACACTCACTATAGCTTATTTAATGGTGACTTATGTCGACATTTTGTTGGTTACACTTGTTAGTAACTGCAAAAATGGAAAAGATAATTGTGGTATTGAAGTCACAGGGTACAGTTGTAAGTAGTAACAGACTGAATAACCTTGAAGTAATAATTCAGTAATCATTGACCAGGATCTATGAGGCTGTTAAATGCTTTGTTTTTTAAATATGTATGGAATCAACTTCATCCAGCAAACATTTATATTTATATGTATGCTTGTTAAATCTGAGAAGTATTCTGAACGCTAGTAGAGGTACGGATGCATAGTTTTAACAGAAAAAAGAGAAACTGTCCTAATGCTTGCTTATTATACATGTATACAGATATGCAGTATGCCAAGTGCCAGTGGCAACATGAAGTATGTAGAGTTCCCTTGACAAAACTGCAAATGGATGATTTGTATGAAAAATACGTAAACATTGGACCATGTTTTTTGTTTGTTTGGACAAATTGGTTTTTCCCAGTCTGTCCTCTGGCTTTCATTCAAAAGGGTCACATACGTGTGATTCTTCTGAGGGTGCCATTAATGGAAGGTAGAGTTACCACATAGATACTGACTGCCTTTTTTTTTTCCGTTTTTACATGAAAAGGGTTTTTTTCAGGTAAACACTGCTATGCTATCACTTCAAACCCTTTTACCAACACACAGATCAAACTATTTGCCTCCTCATAAAAACACCAACAAATGATCTTGGTATATGTTTAGGTCACTGTTGGATTTTTGCTCTGGTGTGAGTAACACCTCTAATTCCACTGACAAAATATTTCAAATCAGAGTAAGGTTAGAATTAAGTTGTGTGTTTCTTGTGGTACTGTAAATTAGCAGGTAAATGGTAGCTGTATTTTTAAATGATTATATTTGCTTTGAAAATCTTCTCTGAGGACAGTTTGGCTTTTAAATTGTTGAGGGGTAGGGAAAAGTTTAGGGAAAGTTTTTAAACTTCTAAGCAATAGTGCACCTGTATAAACAGGCCTGTAGCTGTTTCTACTTCTGCAGTACTGGCCTTGGCTAAGTACAGACAGTCAAAAAGCCTCAGGCTGAATTGATTCAGTCTTTACAGCTTAGTCTAAGCTGCAAAAATTGAACCAATAAGCCAATGAACAGACACTTACTTTTGATTCAGGAAATGCCGCCACATGCCTGCACTGGCTCAAGCCAGAAGCTAGGAGGTGTTAGAGCACTGCTCTCTGGCACATAGCCAGCATGGGCTGTATGTTTGCTTCCTCTTCCTGCTTGCCCCCAAGGTCTCTTGGATTTGCAGTCCATACTCACAGAAGCAGGACTCTGCAGGGTTGTTTATCACTTCCTCTTCCTGCTTCCAGGTGCCTCCTGGGATTTTTAGTCTACAGTCACAGCCAGCACGGCAGCTCCTTACTCAGGGGAGAAAAGACGTTTAACCGACCCCAGACCCCAGCAAGGGTTTGCCTGATGTGGGGTAGTGAGCCAGCCCTCACTGCTCTGGCTAGGGAGCAGAGGGGCAGTGCCAGCCCTGCTCTCTGGAGCAGACAGCACAACCTAGCTCAGAGCTGCAAAGCGTTCTGGGCTGCTGGGGGACTGTGATTTAACTTGAACCAGGAAGGGGTCTGGAACACATGTTTCATAAACCGGTTTGACCTAAGTCAGTCAAGTGTGATACTACATTATTTATTTTAAACCAGTTTCCGTCTTTTTGAAACTGGTTTATGTGCAGTGAACTTCCGTTCTGTTACAGGTTTAAACCAGTTTCTGATGACTTAAACCAGTTTGTGTAACTTTTGTCCCTAGCCCTTTTGTCTTAGTTTACTGCTCAGGAGATCATGAATGTGCAAGAAAACAAAACTGAGAAATGTGGTACTACCTATACAAATAAATATCTGGTTTATAAACTGAATTAACATCTCAGACTGTCCCGAGAGGTGGTTAATGAACACTGAGTTACAGCACAGCAGCTGTATAGACTAACAGCTGAAAATACCACCTCCTACTCCGGCAGTGTCCTTGTTCATTAGTGCCATTCTGAATATCTGTCATATTCAGCATATTTCAATTGTATGGTTTTCAGTACTGCCTTGAAACATACATACACTTTTACATTTGGTGAAACAAGTTCATTTTTATGTTAATACAAACATTCTTAGTACTGGATTATTGTGTTTGTAGAACATTGAATTGTACGGTTCCCCACAGAGAATTTTCTTCCTCTAAGTATGAGCTGTCACAGCATGACACATTTATGCAGCTCAGAATAATCTCTGGGGATGCCAATTCAAAATGGATCCAGTTCATCTTAGTTTGAAAACACCCTTCTAAATCCTTTCATTACAAATGAATGGAAAAAAATCCTTTAATAATCTACCGCAGTGTGTCTTAAAGAGTGGATATATTCAGTTGCATTTGACTTTGTCCGTTTGAATGTACAAAGCTCTGGGTGAATTATGAAGCTGTATATAGGTGCAGTTAAATGTTTGCCCTAGGCAAATTAATACTAGGTTGTGCTTGTCACAAGCAATGTTTTCACTTCCTGTGAGATGTCCTGTCACTCAGCAAAATGGAATTTTAATACTGTAACTTGTACTCCTTGTTTAGATACTGGAATCAGGATGTTTCAGACATGAATAATTGTAGTGCCAAAGCAATTGGGGAGGGGTGGGGTGAGTTCTTTTTTTTTTATGTTAAGAAGCTAAAAGGAAGCACATGGAAGCATCAGACTTTTACAAAGTATTCCCAGGAACTCCACAGGTGACAGGTAGTTTTGTTGAAGCTAGTAAGTCTTCACCTTTTTCTCTTGTATGTAATTCTGGTGATTTAAAGGGAGTAGAAATCAAATGAGAATGTTAATACAAAACATGTGTTGCAACTATTTACAAGTCACTCAGTGATAGGTTGCGAAGCTGATTTCTAGTACATGCTGTCACATTCTATGTAACTGGCACATCTGAAATCATCACTTCATAAGTGCTATACGTATATAAAAATCGAACCTTTAAACTGGAATTTTGCTTCTGAAAAGCGATAGACTAGTAATCCGTTGGATCTACAGAATTTGCCCTACAAAACAAGTACAGTAAGGGAGCCACGTTGCAACCTCACACGCTGCCATTGGAGTCGCTCAGTCCATGGAGAAGTATCTTGATCTCTACAGTCCTTCTCAGTCTAGGTACCAGTTACGATGCTAGTTCTTGTGATGTGGTATTGATGGAAAATTGTTTGTATTCCCCAAATTTGTTTCATGCCGGCTTCCAAACAGATTTGAGTATGACTGAAACCACTTCTTCCCTCCTCTTTCCTTAGTTCTAGCCTTGTATTTTAAGAAAGTTCACTGTCTGCTTTTGGCTGTGTATGAAAAAATGAATTCACAACCTTTTTAATATTACCTTATATCTTATGTACATGATTGTTATTATTCAAAAGTGCTGCTGTTGCTTTATTTTTACATGAGTATCATTTGCAAGGCGAGAGAGTTTTAAAACCAGACATATCTCAAAGTGGTAGTCCTCTATCTGTAGGTATAAAAAATGCAATTTTTGTGTAGAATTTCCTCTTATAAAACAGAACTTAAGTGCTCTTTTTTTTTTTTTCTTTCTCTTAAGGATCTGGTAAATATTGAGATGTTCCTGACTGCTAAAGAAGTAGAAGAATCTTTGGAAAGACAGGAAACCATGACTTGTTTGGCTTGGTGTCATGATAACAAATCCAGGCTCAGGAAAATGAAGGTATAGTAGTGTAATGTATAAAGCTTTTACTTGATATAAACTGTCCTGCTTTTCAGAATTCTTTGAATATTTGGCTATGGTTTAAAATTTAGATACGAATAAGGACTTGTACTAACGTAAAGATCTGAAGTGCAAAATACAGCCCTTGAGTACTTAGGCCAGAATCAGTGGAGTTGCACCCACTAACACCCAGATTAAACTTGATGCTGAATCTAGGTCCTCTAAATGCAAGTTTTTCCTTGACAAACTTGCAGTGAAATTACATAGCAGTATGACTTTGTTTTAATGCGATTTAGAGAAACCTAAATGCAAAGAAGTATAATCTCATCTCGATGCATGAAGACTTATGTGCATAACTCCTTGCATCCTGCTGAGAACATAATTCATGGTGTGTATATGAAGCTGTTTCTAAAAAGTGTGGTGAGCAATTGAAATGCTAAGCAGATGTCCTTAAGCATAACACAGTGGGAGAAATTTAATAGAAAAGTTTTCTACAGCTGTAAAAACTTAAAGAAAGCTTACCTGCATTTGTAAGAGGAAACAGTACTCAAAGAAGCTGCATTTAGTGTAGTGTGAACATAATACATTTTTCTAGCCCTTGAACACCATGAACTGAACATAAGGTGTCACTTTCTATTTGTTCTTATAAAGTTAGTTTAAATTCCCTTCTTTGTACAGCATTCTTTTAAAACTAAGTTTAATCTTTTATAGGGCTTGCAGAAATCTGTTTTTAACTGACATTAACTAAAGTCCCTGCTTCCCTTGGAAAGGTTTTTGTGTCTTTCTCTTTTTTCTTGTTATTTTTAAACTAAGCACTTTCTTTAACCAAAAATGTTTGAGTGCACTTAATGCCAAGCAAAGAGCGACGTTCTCTGTCACTCAGGGGCTCCAAAATGAGAGTGAACCGAAGATGGGATGCAAAACTAAATCGGCCAGTGATTACTCTAAAGAAAATGATGATGTTGTTATGGAAACCATTAAAGGAAAACCAGAATTGGTATGTAAACACTTGGATAATTATAATGCTGAAGAAAGCCTTATGTCATTTTAACTTGTTAAGTAACGTGAGGAATGAAATCTGAAGTACTCTTAACCTTTTTTCCATCACCAATCTTCAACATGATGGTAACAACCAGGAATAAAAAAAAAAAAATATTTCTGCAAGCCCTACTTTTACGTTAAAAGCCGAGGCTATGATAGGTTAGAACTGGAGAAAGAGAAATAACTTGCTTTTTAAAAATAACCAAGGAGTAAATTCCTGGGTAGTGTCTAGAATAGAAAGCTAGCTGTTTATCAATGTTACTTTGCTAAAGCCCCACCCGCTATCTTTCTGCATCTTTAACAATGGGGTGGGGTAAACTGGAATAGGTGGGAAGAATACCCATTGCTGGAGTCCTTACATGCGTGAGCAGTCTCACTCTTGGTAACAAGGGCTGTGGAATTGTTGCCCAAACTTGTGCAGGATTTGTAAAGTATAGTTCTGAAAACACTGGACACGTTTGGAGGATGGGGGGGGTGTTAATTTATAACATTTTCTAAAATCCAGACCAGCCATTGGCTTTCAGTTCACTTGAAGACTTCTAAAGCTTTGAAGGTTGTTCGGAGGGAGTCTGTTCTCTTCCAGTACTTTTAAGAGGAGACAGGATTAGAATTCAGAATGCACTGTCTATAGAGAGTGGTTGACTAGTTAAAAAAACAAAACAGCCTGTTGTTAAAAGGTAAACTTCTAAAATCCCCCTGCCCCTAAATAAAATACGTGCATCTTAAATAACTAAGGATTTTTAAAAAATCATTTAAAATTGGCTCCATCTTTTTTTATGTAGATCTGCAGTTGAAGTGTTCTGTCTCTCACAAAACTTAGGCTACAGAAAAATGCTGTTGTTAAAAGGCTGGTCCTTCCTTTCCTGAGCAAACAGTTTTGCAAATTAGAAAGTTAACTGATATATTCCCCTTTCCCTCCTCCCCCCAGTACTTCATTCCAAACTAATTTAGACTGCATTCTGTCAATGTGAGATTTCCTTCAAATTGCTCTACAAAATTTCCCATTTAAAAACAAATAAATGCATAATTTTTTGACAGCTACCAGAAACAGTTAACTGATCCCGATTTGGAGCTACTTAAATTCCTGCTGATGTCACTGAGGAATTTTGATATTAGTGTGCACATACACAATAAACAAAAGATCCCCATTCATTAGAAACATGGAGGAGAGAAACATTTGCTAAATGGAGCAGAGAAACTTGAGAAATACTTTTATTTTCGAGCACAGGGAGTATTTATTATTATTTTCTTTTTTTGCTTTCTTAAAAAACTTGCCTGTGCCTCTATATGCTAAAGCACAGTGACTTCCTTTGGGGGAAAAGGATTTATTTTTTCTTTTTAATTCCACATGTTCATACTGGTGATGAATACTGTCCACTTTAGTAGGCCTCAAAATTTACCTTTTTCCAAAAGCAGGTAAATGTCACATGGTTTTCTTGTGTGAGATGTCTCCTTAGTATGGCTTTTAAGTCACTACTAGGGAGGGTGATGGGAGGGGGAACTGGGATGGGTGTTTTGTGAGGGAAGGCAAATCCTCAGTGACCCAAATTCAACGTGCCCTTTCCTGCTAATGTGAATACGGGTACATTCAAGCTAGTGTTCAGACTCTGTTTCTATCCCCCACAACCTTGTCTAATACTTTTGGTCCCCTTTGGCAAAGAGGTCCCTCTATCTTAATTGTTGCTTTGTCTCAGAAATTTCTGCAATATCTGCTCTCATACAATTGGAATATAGTACAAAGCAACCCAGCTGTAATCCATTCACACCCAGAGGATAGTGGGGTCCTTCAGTCATCAGGACACAGTTGATTCCTGTTAAAACATTTCAGTTTTGAAGAAGGGTGAGAGGTAGGAGGTTTTTGTTTGCTTTTAAGGCATTCTGTGTGCTAGCATTTCATCACCCATTAAACTGCTTTATCTGCATGAATGCCTAAAAAGCAAGCAAACAAAGTTGCATGCCATTAACACTATTTTGTGGCACACTGAGTGCTTAAACACCATAAGATACACTGTGCAATGCTGCTGTGGCCCCATCTAAGACCCTGTCTTGTCTTTAATCTCAGAGCTGTCTGGAGTTCAGCCTAAGGATTCAGGAGTTCATTGAACTCATTCGACAGAACAAGAGACTGGATGCTGTGAGGTATGAAATTAGGATGCTTACCAAACAATTTTCTTAAGATAGTATTATGCTTCATAAGAAACGTGTGACTGTTATTGCAGCACCCAGAAGCTCCACTGCAGCAAAGGGTCTTGTCAGCATTGCTGTTATCACACCCTCTCTTGGGATTTAACAGATTACGTTTCATATTGGATAATTTCAAATTTTAAACACAAGCTGTCATTTTACATGCTCATTTCAAACTTTTAAAAATGGTTATTGAAACACAATTTTCAGGCTTTGCAGAACTGCAGAATTCAAAGCAATTATTTAAAAAAATTTTACACTGTATTGGTCTGTTTGTAAAAACAGTTGTTCTTCCTCACAGAGTACAGTTTGCCATTACTATACTAATCTTCAATCTAGAGTACAAACAAACTCGGTATGTGGGGTTAGTTTGGAGAGAAAATGTATCTGTTGCAAGAAAAAAGTTGATCTCTTCATATGAACCAGTCAGTGTTTTATGTTCACAATATGACTCTTGGGCTTGATTCTTGTCAACCCTGAAGTTTTTTATGTTTTACAATCTCTATTACATCCTGTTTTATTGCGTATTAAACTTTAAGGTTTTTATTAAACGGACGATTATTAATATTTTGCAATTCTATACTGTCTCTTCTCTGAGGGTCTCAGATTGTTACAGAAAATAACTCTCCTCACTCCTGTGAGGTAGATAAATGTTATACCCGTTATTTCATGGGTAGTGGCAATACACACTTGCTTAAAGGAATATGACTCAGTGGCAGAACTGGACATCAAATCCAGATCTCATGACTCCCCCATTTTTACAATACAGTAACTTTGTCTTGCTTGCTCATGCGCTCTCTCTGTGTCAGATATTTCTTATTGGGAGATCAAATAAATAACTTATACTCAAGCTTTTGAATTAGCGGTCCTAGGTAAGGAGTTAGTATAGTATACTATTTTAGGGCAGAACAAGAGTCGTTCTGTTAGAATGGATGTGATACTTATGTTGAGACTTAATAACATGCCAACAATGCAGTAATGTTTTGTATTGTTATATTGGGAAGATGCTGAATAATAAGCCTGTTTCTGATGCATTTAGAATGATCAGGCTGTTTTCTACACCCATTCTCGCTGACATTGTTTTGAAACATCCTATTAAAATTATAAGGATACTTGAACCAGTTAGTAATAAAATTGTGTCCGGTAAGAAGTGTACAGTATCCCATCAAATATATAGTGCATCACAGAAACTTCAGTGTAAACTGTCATTGTTCTAAATCAGGATCTTTAGTTTTGGAACACTGCTCTTTTTTTGTTTAAAACTGGATGGCATATCAAAATGTCAAGCAGGAATCAGAGTCTTAATTCTGCACTACCTGTCAAGACTGCGGTATGCAGACGGATGCTTCATCTTTTCATCATGAAGCTCCTATGCTGCCATTTTATTCCGTCTCAACAAGTTTGAACATAGCAAATTGCGCTGCATGTGCTGGCCACTTGTTGCATTATCAGCTTGTTTTTTTGAATAACAGCCAGCTTCCTGCAGTAGCCTACAGGAAACAAAGCAATTCTGGGCTGGGATTTTTAAAGGATGCTAGATTATTTCATAGTTTCATAGTAGCTAGGATCAGGAGGGCCCTGAACAGATCATCTAGCCTGACTCCCTGCCACAGGCAGGAATGAATGCTGGGTTCACAAGACCCCAAACAGGTGATCATCCAACCTCCTCTTGAATTTGCCCAAGGTAGGGGTGTGGACCACTTCCCTGGGAAGTTGGTTCCAGCTTTTGGCCACCGTAACTGTGAAATATTGCCTTCTGATCTCTAACCTAAACCTGTTCTCCATCAGCTTATTACCATTGTCCCTTGTCACCCCAGGTCATGCTGGGGAGAAAAGGGCTCTACTTATTTGCTGTTGAAATTACAGTTTTCTCAATCAGAAAAACAAAATCCTATTACCTTTTCACTTACAGCTCTCTTTTTTCTCCAGAGCACAGCATGATTTGTAAAATACTGCCAGCCCTGTGCTCAGTTTTGCAGATTTGCTGCATTCCCCCTGCCCTTACTCCCCCTCCCCCACAAAGTACGATTGGTTGGGAGAGTCCTCTATTGCTTGCTGTTTGAACGTTTAGTGTATACTTGGGCCATATTTCCAGTCTCATACCGCAATCATAGGGACTTTCTAAGGAAAACTCTCATGATCGCACAGTCATAGGAGATCAGTAGCTGGAGCTTTACAACAGACACCACATAACATTAGTCTAAGAATAAAATTGAGGGTTGATAACATAGCTTTTCAGTCATGTTTTGAGGCTGGCAAATGTGAACCTGTTTTGGAATTGGGGCCTTTAGCAAGGCAATTGGGACCCTCTATACTAGGTGTGGGCAATTATTTTGTCTGGAAGGCCGCTTAAAAACTTTGGGTGAGTTGTCAAGGGCCACAAGGGCAGCACCAACCCTTGACAGGTGCCCCACCCCTTGATCACCACTTTGGGATCGGAAGTCCCACCCCTAACCCCTGACCTTTGCCACTAGAAGTCCTCCCCACCCCATGCCTTTGGAAGTACTCCTTTTGGGAAGGGGGGTTGCCATCTTGGAACCAGAAAAAACCCAAATTGTATACTAAAAATCGAACATCTACTGTAACATATTTTAATTTTTATTTCAAAAAAGATTTGTGCCCTGATTTGCATAGTGTATATAGAGGTGATTGTATAATAGTTCAAAATAGTCTTACTCTTGTATGTTGTGGGGGTGAAGTGTGTGTGTGAGATTGGGGGGGGAGGTGGGGGGTGATAGCTACCTATCCAGGCTGGAAAGGGGTTCTTGTCT
>NW_017729033.1:15759718-15769374 GCF_001723915.1 Gavialis gangeticus
AGCTGTACTCCCACAGAGCTCCACCCAGTCCGATGGCTTGCAACCTTTGGAAGCCCACTTCCCACCGGCTTTCAGAGGGGCAGCCACGGGCCAATAAATATTTTTTGGAGGGACCCCGCAGGCCAGATAGAATTTTGTCCACCCCTGCTCTATACCGTGACCCCTCACTTCAATGGTGGTGGAAATGGTTCTTCCCTTTTTCAAAGTGAAAAGGTCACAAACTTGTCTTCCCTTCCCCCTCCCTCCCTTTTGGAGGGTCAGGGGGAGTCTGAAGAGTCCAATACTTACTTCAGGGTGCACATGTTTTGATTATAAAGGCTGGATCTGTGCCACATTTCTGCCACAATCCTATAATGTTGCCATAATGGATGGGTGAATACACATTTTGAATCCTGTAAGGGGTGGGGTGGATATCAGCATCTGGAATTGGTAAGGCAATTTACCAGGAAGTCGGAAAACTAAAGGGACTGTTGCTGCATCTATACTGACAGTGAAAGAGTATAACCTGATATAACTTCCAGATTTGGCTGACAGTCTCATGCGTCTCACTGATGATATCTATCAACTGGGAGCAATAAGGAGAATGATGGTGGCACTAGGGTTGAACATTAATGCCATACAGTTCTGATAGCGGGGATTGAGAGTGACTTTTATAGAACTATACTGGAAGTAATCTAGATCTAGAAAGCCTTTTCGCCCTGTTTTGGTTGCGTTTGGTGGTGGTATAGTTGTGGTCCAGCAACGGAGAGAAGCAAGGCTGCTTTGTGATATGTCCCTCCTTTTGCACCAGATGTCTTTGGTTTGATGCCGGGCATCCACTGGGAAGGATGCCATAGACATCAACCATTGTTCAATCATTTTGAAATCCTTCTTTCTTTTAAGTTTATTTCCTGTGATATTCTTTCTTTTGGGACTGTTTCTTTGCTTACATAGCATAGACTTTACCTTGACTCACTCAGTTTAGCCTGTGCAAAGAATGTTCAGAGTTGACAAACTGGATATTATGATTTTTTACATGTATCAGTAAGTCATTAATGAACAGTGTCTCCCTTTTGCATAGTCTTACATACTGTGCCCATGATGACCACAAATAGAAATGGATTCAACACAGATTCTGATGTAATCCAAAGCTTACTGAAAAAAAATCTCTATAGTAGCCCTATTTAGTTTTGATTGTAGAGGTCACTTTATCATGCGTGGCTGAGATAAAACAGTCTTATCCCTTGCTCTAGCGCAAACTACAACACAAGCTCACCTATCATATGATTATAGCCTTTGGGAAGGAGATTATTGAAAAGTTTCACCAACTGCCACATCTACTTCATTAAAATTATCAAGTCAGCACAACTGTAGTGTTTTCCTTTGTATTTTTTTTTTTAAATAGGCAATGTAAAGATATTACGCTGTTCATTTGGTGATTTTTTTTTTTCTTTCTTAAGACGCTTGATGTGTCCTTGTCCCAACAATGTACGGCATCTACCTGCACTTTCTCTAACCAAGATGTCTTCCCTTTTTCACTTATTTTTTCCTCCAAGTGCTTCTGCAACATCCTCCTCCTCTATGTGATCTGCCATATCCAGGATCAGCTTGCAGAGCTTAGTTCCTTCTTTGGGCTTTCTTCATCAATTTCAAAGTGTTGCTTCAAACTATAAATCAATTTACAATTAGTTTGGAATATACCTTGTTCATTTCTACCATTTTCCCTTGTCATTTAGGCTAAGAACAGACAGTCAAAAAGTCCAAGGCTGAATTGATTCAGTCTTTGCAGGTTAGTCTAAACTGTAGAGATTAAACTGAAAAACAACTGGACACACATTCACTTTTTGATTCAGGAAATGCAGCTACATATCTGCAGTTGCTCAGGCCAGAAGCTGGGGGGTGCTAGAGCACAGCTCTCTGGCATGCAGCCAGCATATGCTGTGTGTTCACTATTTCTTCCTGCTGTCACTGAGGTCTCTGGGATTTTCAGTCCAGGATTACAGAAGCAAGACTCTGCAGGGTTGGTCATCACTCCTTCCCCGCCCCCGCCCCCCCAACCCTTCTCTGCGGCTAGGAGCAGACATTACACACAAACTGATTTAAACCTGTAACAAAACAGATGTTCAGTGCACATAAGCCAGTTTGAAAATGGCATGCTGGGGAAGTCTGATTTATCTTAAACCAGCAAGGGGTCTGGGACAGACATTCCATAAACCAGTTTGAGCCAAATCAGTTAAGTCTGATACTACATTCAACCAGGTTTATCTCAAACTGGTTTCAGCCATTTTAAAACTGGTTTATGTGCACTGAACTTCTGTTCTGTTACAGGTTTAAACTAGTTTCTGATCACTTAAGCCAGTTTGTGCAACTTCTGTCCCTAGCCTTTCTCTTTGCCTTGATGAGTTTTAGATGGTCTCCCTTGCATTAGCTTGTTATAATTTTCCTGGCTAGATTTTTATCATACCATTGTTCAAGTTCTGGCCTGCCAGTTTTTAAAGACTGCCTGTTTCTTGGCAGTTGAATCTTTTACTTGAGGGTTTCACTGCAAAGTCTCCTTTCTAATCTGGCTCCACTGGTTTTGTCACTCCAGGGATTTAGTTCACCGTTTCCAGCTCAACTATTTCTGTACCAGTTGTCCCTGTTCCCCATCTTGCTCCCCCCCTCCCCAGTAAATAAAACATCTGGAAAGTAAATAAGAAAGAGGAAATAAATGTAAAACAAAAAAAATACAAACAGAAGGCTAGAAGTAATCAGTCATGCAAATCCCATGACCATGCAGCTGAAATGGTAAGGTTAGAAAAAGTTACTGTGAACTAAAAATTAGATTAACATGCTCTAACTAGCTCTGTCTGAAGTGAGGCTTCTCTGAATGAGTTAGTCTCTAAGGTCAGCACCATCCATGGCTGAGTGACTGGCATACAGGGGCAGTATGGTTTCTGCTGTAATAGCGTTGGAGCGGCGTGAGAGTGCCCTGTGGCAGTGCGTTGCTGGCACCACCCTTGCTACAGTACTGTCTAAGGTGCTGCCCTGCTTTGTGGCTAAATAAAAAAAAACTCTCCTATCCCATGGAACTACGGGTGTCTATACACGTGCTCCCAGGGGTAGGGAGGGTGGTCCGCTTTAATTAAAGAGGCTCCGGGGGTCCACTTTAATTAAAGAGGCTCCAAGAGCCACTTTAAAGCACCTGCAGCATCACATATATTCAGCATCCCAGGCTGCAAAATGGTGGTGGGGGACACTTGAACTAAAGCTCGTTCAAAGAGCTTTAGTTCAAGCACCCCTGCCACCATTTTGAAGCATGGGGACGCTGAATAGACGTGACGGGGCTGCTGGAGCGCATATGATACGCTCCAGCGGCGTCTGCTCCAATGTGTGCATCAGAGCAGACATCTAGCACATGTTTAGGCGTCCTAAGATGCTCACCAGAGATCAGCTTGCAGTGTCATAACCACTACTTATTTGTTGTGGCTGTTACTGTCTTTTTTTGAGGGGGTGTAGGGTATGTACTGCACTTCATGCTTGGGAAGATACTGCGTTAGGCACCATTATTCTATGAGTAGTGTCACCTGATGATGGCCAGCTTGAGTGCTACTTCTATGCCCAGCTTTCTTAAATGAATGCATAAGATTTGGATTAGAAAGTCCATTATTTTCCACTATTGTAAAATCAGTTTTCCTTTTCCTTTTTCCTCATTGCCTAACAATAAATACCCTACAAAATCAGCTTATACATTTTTCATTTTCTTCCCACTAGAAGGGATTGCAAGTAATTCCACCCTTTTATTATAAGTAGATGGCATTCTTTTTAAGACTTCCTACATTGCAAAGTCAATCTATAAACTGATGTTTAACCTTAATTTGTTCTGTAGGTGGACTACATGCATATTTTAAATAATCATATTAGGTTTTTCAGAAACAAATTGTGTTGGTGTTTATATATAAAGCTACTTGGAAGCAAATTTCCTTGGATGCATCTGGCACTTAAAACTTTTCCAGTTGTAATAGTGCTGGCTCAGTTGATTTTTATATCCTGCCATAAGGTAAAAGGGAACTGCAAAATGCCTTTTTATGTCTAATTCATTGCCTTTGACAGCATTGATTCACTCATAGCTGTGTGCATTTGTTCAACATTTATACTGCTATCCCCCAAAGATAGATGCATTAGAAAATACTCTTTAGCGATTAGTGAATTTTTAAACATTTTTCTGCCTAGTTTAAACCAGATTTATTGACAGCTAACAAACCTTTTTTGGAAACCAGCGTTTTTTGGAAGGTAACAAAATTCTCACTTCTAGCACACAATCTCAACTTGTGTTTTTATTAGTTTGCTTCTATTAAGTGCCTGCAGCAGGATTCTTTCAGTATTATGTCCATGGTGCAATAAATAGGTCAGGCATCCATTAGAAAGCAGAGAAAGAGGCTGTTTACCAAGTCGTTTCCTGTCTGAGTGGAACTCAGAGAGCTGACATTTTGTTGAAACGCAGCTGGTGTTTAAATAAGTTTGAAAGCTTTGCTTTACTGCCTGCTGAGAACCTCGAAAGTGACATATTGCTTTTAGGATACAATTCGTATGAGCTTTAAAATATATATCTTATTTAATAACAAAGTTTGAATTTCTGAAGCTTTTTAGAATGTGATGGGGACACAGTTATTCTAAAATAGTGCGTCAAAGGGGTCTTGAAAGCGCGAGCTTCAAGAACATACAAGAACTATTTGTTTAATGTTAAGTTTGTGACGCACACAAAGGTAGAAAAATCAAATTTTAAGCTAATATACTGTGCTTTTAATTTGCAGCCTTCTCCCCTCCCGCTAGTCTTTAAAAGCAAAGCCTGCTACAAAAAACATGAATTGGGGACGTATTGTTGACATTAATTTCACACTCAGATTTTTACACTTGAGTTGGAAGTGCTCTTTTAATTACACTCCAGGTTTTTCTTTGTGGCAGTATGCAAAAGATGTAGCAAGTTACTTGGTAATGATGGCTAATCATGAAAGACTTGAGTCCAAAGTTTATCAGAACTTTTTAGTGTTCAAGTGGATCATTTGGGGGAGGGTTCGGGAGAAGGGAGGGAATATCTTAGTTAATGAGCGCCAGTACCATGTAGACAAAGAGAGAAAGGAAACAAATGCATTTCTTGACCTTGCCTTTCCAACAGTTGGTCTGGTCAGGGTGTTGGTTTTCCTCATTTTCTCTCTCTTTGAGCAGGAGGGGATAAGTAGAATAACTTCAGAGTGCTTTTCAGGGGAACTTTGCTAGCAGTCATAGAAGTGCTCAAGATAAGAAAGGTGTTCTAGTATGGTCCAATGAGCACAATAAAGAACGTGAACACTTCCTCCCTGATAACACGTTACATTCTCTGTTCAATTATTGCTACTTTCTGGCGAATACATTCAATCATGTAGGTAGAATTCCACGTGGCTTGTAAATCACTTTTAATGGTGTATGGTGCAGCAACAGAGAAGAATGAGTGTAAAACATTTTAGGATCTCAAATATGTATTTTATTTGACTTCTCGGGTAAATGGGTTCTGGTTTTGTCAAGTACACTATACATTTACAACTTCATCATCATACATAGGTCAACTTTAAAGGCAGGTTAGAAGTTAACTTATTAATTTTGGGATTTGAAAAATCAAATTGTGCTCTTTCTGTCAGTTACCTGATCTTCAGTGAGACTTTAACTGGTAGTTTTAGTGAAGATGCACAAGACAAGCTCATAGTTCATAGTAGTATTTGACATACTTCTGTTAATGGTAGTAAAACTTTGGTCTGTCAGTAAAAGAGATGTGCTTTGGTATGTGAGCTTTCATAGCATGAGCAAATCAAATGTGATATTTCCCTGGTGTCTGCAGTGTCACTTTAGAAGTCTGAGAGGATAACCAGTACATAATCTTTGGGTGTTTTACTTTTAATCTTAGATGCTGAGGGAAATTCTGACTCCAGCAGTGTCAGTGGAAAAACTGGCCAAGAAAATATGTTGGGTATAGTTACTTCAGTTGTAGGAGACAATTGTCATTTAAGCTTGTAGTAGGTTAAACGTAGGTTTCATTTGAAGTACCGTATTTCACAGTATACAAGTCGAGTTTGATTTTTAGGACACAAAAATTGGGCTTCAAAACTCCACTTACACACTATACCACATCAAAAAATCAGGGACAAGGCTGGGCTCGATGCTTGGCTGGCGCAGCCCCATCCCCTGTGAGCAGCGCTGATGGAACCACTAGCAGGGGATGGGGCCTTGTCAGCTGAGCCTGGCCCTGTATCCTGCGAGCAATGCTGCCGAATGCCGAGCCCAGCGCTGCTCCCAGGGGATGGGGTTGGGCTCAGCACTTGGCTGGTGCAGCCTCATTCCCTGTGAGTGGTGGTGGGCTTGGTGTGCGGCAGCACCGCTCACAGTGGCCCCATTCCCTGTGACCACCAGCAGTGCCACTTGCAGGGGATAGGGCCACACCAACAGAGTGCCGAGCCTGACCCTGACTTACGCACCGTGCCTATGAAAATCCTTACCTTTCAGATTAGAAAGCCCGGGGGTTGACCTATACACCTTGTCAACATGTACACCATGAAATACAGTAGGTTAGAGGCAAACTGGCCATCTGTAGTAATTGAGGGCATGTAGTGTTGATGTTGCTTGGCCTATCTGAGTAACCCAAATAGTTTTATTTTTAGACTTAAGTTTAAATGTTGTTCAGGAGCCTGTTGCAGTCTTCTCTTTTAGATTTCATAGAATGAAGATATATCCTGTTTTGCTTTTTCTTTCATTAAGAATTGCAGAAAGACCGTGAAACAAATCTTGTATTTTACAGTCTTGTAGAACTCAGACGAGCTTCTAATGGTACAGGAGACAAAACACAAATTAAAGTTGTTAAGAGACAGTGGACGGAAGATAACAGAACACACACTGCAGGATGAATTCGTTTGGGAGGTTCCCAGGACTGGCCCAGGCGTGTTGTACTGCTGTGGAGTAATAGCCTTGGTTCTCATCTTACAAATACTATATTGCACCTATTTCTTGCCTCCCATTTTTGTCTGGCTGAATAGAAAGGTGTTCATCCTTAGCTGTTGGAGGCTTATGAGCATGGCAGGGAAAAGGGGAGAGAGGTTGTGGGGAGCAGGAAAGACTTAAAAAAACAGCAGGAAGCTACAGAGACGAGAGTAGTTTCTGAATGGGCTAGTCATTGTATCTTGATCCTGTAATAGACACCCGGGAGTGAAAGGGTTCTTCCATCTACTTGATCTTGTATACTGCAGTCTGAAATAGTTTTTATACTTTCCACTTAAGTTAGACTAACAAGCCGATGTGGGAGCATTACTGTGCTATTGGCTCTCTGAAAGATCCATTGCATATTCCCTGGTATATAGAAGAGCCACAAAACCCAATGAAGGCATTTATTCTGGTTCGCTTGTGCATGTGCACTGAACTGGGACAGTACCCAAGATCCCTGCCAGTTTGCCTTGCATAGCATTCTTCCTGTATATCAGTGAGTGATATTTTGTTGGAATGCTCTCACTAAAAGTCAGTTGAGAATAAAAAGCCATAATGCAGTTTTTTCGGGGTGGTTGGTCCACTCTGCCATCTTCTCCTGACTCCATCACTTAGAACAAAAAATATTTAGTTTTATCAATAGCTTTAAAATGTTGCTCACTTCCAAGTCAAACTTTTTTCTTTCGTACTGTGGCTACTGAGTCTGGCTTTGTGCTTTGTGCCAGCTGCCCCTGCAGTGCTGCATCCAGGCTCTCCTGATTGCCTTGTAATGTATTCAGACTGCCTGATCCCCTTTCTCAAGCTGTCAGAGTAGTTTTGCTGCTCCTCTAACATTGTCAGCACTTGGAAAACAATATTTTCCATTCCAAAATTATGCATTCACTATACGAAGCTGGTTAGAAACAATCTGTCCACACAGCTTCCATGTATTCCCTGGTTTGGACTAGGGAAGGAAGTGGGAATACAGAAACTGATAGAGACTGTTCTCATGGTACCGATGGTCTGGCCAGAGCAAAGCTAATGCAGCGTCTTACAAAGTTATGTTTAAAAATAACTTTCCCAAAGCTCTGTTTGAATTCAGCCCAAGAGATGATGAATTGAGGAATGCCATTTATTTGTGGAAGTGGTTTGTGTTTTGGAAACGTGAGGCACTGAAGTGATATTCTGTAGTTGTACAGTAAGGTAAAGGCAAGACCCTCGTTCATGTGCTTAGATCGCATTTGTGTGTGACCTGCAAATTTTCTGTTTTGTTTTTGTGGAAGTGCTTAACTAGGTTCAGCCTTATCTGTTAAAGACTGGGGAATGATACTACTGTGTATCATCTCATAATTATAATGCTGTGGGTGTTGATTGCTTTTAGAATTTCAGTATGGAAAACGTGGCACTTTTCATAGGCTGCCTTAGACTGAGTAATACAACACCTTTTCTCAGCAAGCCTTGATCCAGTGTTCTTAAAATATTGGCTAGCCTTTAGTAGACTCTTACATTACATCATTGGGTTTTAAATGTTACATTTCTCAAGGTTTTATGGGGTTTTTTTAAATAACAATATTTTAGTTTTTCTTTCAATAAATCATTTAGCTACTATAGATACAGAAAAGATGATCTAGAGGTTTGCAGTTCAAGAGGCTAGACCTATTCAGTTTAGAAAGCAGATGCTTGGAGGGGGTGGGGTCGCATAGAGGTTTACAAAATACTAAATGCCGAAGAGGAGGGGAGTTACTTACTCTCTCCACCATACAAGAACTAAGGGTCACAAAATGACTCCTTAGGTAGTCATTTTAAAACTAACAAAGGAAGCTTTTTCACAGTGTGTGTAATTAAAGCTTGGAACTCATTGCCACAAGACACTGTGGAAGCTGACAGTTTACTCAGATGCAAAAAGGGATTGGACGGATTCTTGGAGGAAAGGTGCATCCATAGCAGTTAAGCATGGGAGTGAGGGGTACAGCTCTGAATTGGAATTTCCTAGACCTTAAATGCTAGAGGCTGCTAGTGAGAGAGGAACAGTATGCGTGTAGGGGGGAGACCCTGTTCACTCTTCCTTTCCGTATCCATTCTCTGCCATAGTGCAACACAGAATACTGAGCAAGATGGATGTATAGTCTGCCAGAGTAAATGGCAGTTCCTATGCTCAGATTCCAAATGCTAGGCTCTTAGTATTTTTAAACATAATATAGTTTATAATAAGTCTCCAGAATGAAGCTCGGTGGGTTTTTCTAATGGTTAACATGTAAATCTGTTTCAGGAAGCATGGAATAATTCTGTTCCTATTAAAGGTTGACTAACTTCACAATATTTAATATGCAATTCATTGCATTCGACTTGAAGTGCTGTGTTTGACTTGTATCAGAAGAAAAAAAAATTCAAAACACATACTCTTTAGATGTGAATATGAGGTTCTCTTGATAGCCAAGTCTGTTCTCAGCAAACCATGTGTGTTTTGTTACCAGTTTGCTGCTTTACATTTTATTACGTGAAATTCTTGGCTACCATTCTTAGCTCTCCTCCCTCTTCTCATCTTTACATTTGTGTGCAAGGTATTTTCTATACATCTAGGATGTTATACTGGAAGGGAATGCAAGGAATCCCTGGGTTTGTGTAACTGATATTAGCACTGTCTATTTTTGTAAAAGAATGCTTTAATTTATGTTCGGTTTTTTTGTTTTTGTTTTTTTTTGGGGGGGGGGGGG
>NW_017729033.1:15769618-15771185 GCF_001723915.1 Gavialis gangeticus
GGGGGGGGGGGGGGTTGCATCTTAAAATTAGAGACCTAAGAAATAAATACTGTGATTAAACTCTAGGATTAAAACTGTTCTTCCATTCAAATCCTTAGAATGTATTTTCAAGACTTTTTAAATACAATATCATCTCTGGGTTTTGTGCTTTGAGTGCATAATCTATAGTTGAGCCTTCTTTTTTTCAAAAGATCCTTCGTACTGATTACGCAAATGAATTTCTTTCAGTAAACTTAATTCATTCAAATGAGCTTATATTTGTCTAAGTATTCTAATTTCTGTATTCCAGACATGCAAGAAAGCATTTCAGTCAGGCTGAAGGAAGTCAGTTGGATGAGGTCCGACAAGTGATGGGAATGTTGGCCTTTCCTTCAGACACTCATATTTCCCCTTATAAGGTAACTTTTTAATATATGTGCAATTAGGTTGCAAATTGTCATGTAGACACTTTCTTCTAAGAACAGAAGACAAGGGTGTAGATAAACTGTACAGAAAATACACTATTTTATTTTTTTAACTTGGGAATTGTTTAACTGGGTGGATAATTATTTTGCTTGTAAAAATAATCTGTACGTGATTATTTGTATTATTTGCATATGATATAGGTGCATATGGTAATACTAATCATAGATCCTTAGTCATGGACTAAGTTCCTATTGTGATACAACTATATAAAAAAAATGTTTCTTTTATAAGCTCTCAAAAGGTACATGCAGGCAGACTGCAAGGGAAACGCAAGGAGACTATGAGAAAATATTGGTCAGCAATGACAGGCAGTATTTTTGTATACCAGCATCATTGATTTTTTTTAAATACAATTTTAAAAAATATTAGTGTGGATTTCAAGGATTTGACTTGAATGATTTAAACCTGTAATATTTTACTAGTTAAACTTAGGAAGATGTGATACATTCATTACTGTAAATAACTACCTCTAAGTTTTTAGATTAACAATGATCAACCAACTTCCTACAAAGAATGGCCATCTCTTCTATACACAGTCTGATTTATCAGCTGTACTGCCTCTTACATGTTCATAAATAAAACCTAAATAGTATTACTTGGCATTATAGGGGGGAAACATAGAAAAGTCTAGTGTTATTTATTTTATGTAGTCTACTGTTTGACAGTACATAGAACCTAAGCTGATGAACAGGCAAAGCAAAATGCTAATTAAGTTTAGTAGCAAAAAATCCCTGTAGTATTAACAGCATTTATTAGATTTTTGAGGCCTAAAATGATCACTAGTGCACCCACTTGAGTTGTGCCACAGGATAGAAGGTGGAAAGCAGGTTATCCCTCAAGTGCTTGCCCATACACACATTCCTTACTGGGCATACTAGTGCCTTAAGCCCTTTAGCTCAGGGACTGTTTTGCCCTAGTAATACCTGTACCCACATGCCTGTTTCATGCCCTTCCTCATGTTCCATGAACCTCCATTGTTCTCCCTTGCATCTTCAAGCCTCTCTTGTTTCTTTCCCCATCCCTTTCCTTTTCTCACCGATTTGCTATGGGTTTTCCTAGATGTCTGGACCTAAAGTGTTTTCCATCCAGATGAGCACACTAA
>NW_017729033.1:15776185-15782682 GCF_001723915.1 Gavialis gangeticus
TTGTTCTCCCTTGTATCTTCAAGCCTCTCTTGTTTCTTTCCCCATCCCTTTCCTTTTCTCACCGATTTGCTATGGGTTTTCCTAGATGTCTGGACCTAAAGTGTTTTCCATCCAGATGAGCACACTAATTGCCTTTATTGTCTAGGGGAACCTGGCATCTTCAGAAATAGTCTATTTATAAACTCTTCCCTTTCTAGACTGGAAAGGAACATAAGGTCAGGCCCAAGGTTTACCTTGTGGGTAAGTGCCATGGGGGAAGCTGCTGATCTGAACCATTGCATCAGAACCTTGAAGAACACAACTTGTACGTTGAAGAGACTCATCTTCCCCATCTGTACCACATAAGTTGTCTACTGAGCACAGAGTTCAGGATAAATCCAGAGGGAGTTCCTTATCCTGGGTCTCCATCTTCTTGTTCACTCTCCAACAAGACAGAGTCCATACAGGGCTACAGATAAAGCACTGCACCATACCAGCACAAACCCTGGCTCTATGAAGCACCTCAGGCAGTGTCCAGGAACTGAAGACAAACATCTAGGTAACACTGAGGTTTGCCTTCAGTTGTACACCTACTGCAGATCTATAGCTTCAGTACCCAGTACCTCAGTTACCCTCAACCATCTCTGGCTACCCCACCTTATTTGACTGTTCCTCCATCTCCTTCAGTGTCAGTGTGCTTAACAGCTCTGAGCAAGTTGGCACTTTAGGCAGAACTGAAAGATGGTGTACTTTTACTAATCCTAGCAGCACTAACCACAGATCTGTCGGGCCTTCCGAAAGTAGCGCCACTCAGGTACTTGTCCCTGGTTTTATGTTGGTCAGCCCAACCAATAGAGAATTCTTGTTGAACTCTTCTTTCCACTCTGAAAATGTCCCCAATTTCACATACACAGTCAGTCCTACTGTAGTTGTGGGACTTCCTTCAAGGAAAGCCCACTGGACTCCTGGGGTGTCTCCACAAATCCCCTGGTTTTCTGGTCCACTGGCTTCATGGATGTTTCTCTGCCTTTCTGATGTGGCTGTTCAGACCCTGGGCTTCCTCTTCAGAGGTTGGCAGATCATGTTGATCAGGCTCGTTCACTCACTCCAAAGTTTTGATTTTTTTTTAATAGACACTCCCTGCACAGAAGTCCCTTATTGTCCAGGTCAGAACTCCCTGGAGCTGGCCAACAGCCTGATATTAGTCTGTTCTCCTCTTCTTTCCAGACAAGGCTGTAATCCTAATTTTGTACCTAGATGTACAGTAGGCTTTTTAGACTCCAAAAGATGGATTGCTCAGATAGAGAAGTTTGTGGGCCTTCCCACAGACAGTTGGCTGTATTGCAACAACCTGTTCTCAGTAAAGTGGTCTTCCCCATAAGCACGGTCGTTATGGTTTCAACAAAGATTTCTGGCAGATGCCTGCTACCCCTCAAACAACATCAACAAATGGTACCCAATTTCTCTAGCATGCTGACTTCTTTTTACACTCTCCACACCTTCCTGTATTGCCATTGCCATGGTTAACAAGAAGGCAAAGGACATTTTCAGCATCCAACAGGAAAAGGAATCCAAAAAAGGTTAAACTGTTGACTAGCTGGAACTTTGTTCCACCAAGGGCAATATAGGCTTAACACCAAGCCCTGTTGGCACAATACAACATCTGTATTTGAGTGTTTTTTTGGCATGTATTGAGAATCTGACACCATATGCTAGGAATGTATTTGGTAGGTGAAAGTTCCCTGCAGGCCCCATGGAGACGGAATCTACCTACGTACCCAAGCTACTGCTCTGCTTTATGCTCCCTGCCTGGTTTTTGCCATTTTGTCTTCTAGCCCCTGCCCTGTCTGCTGCTGTATTGTCTCTTTTCCCAGTCTCCCCGGTCTGCCACATTTCACATGCAGAGGCTACTCATGCCTCTTGACTGTCCCTGGTCTAAGAAATTATCCAATGTATGCAGGGGGTACCCAGTTTCTCCCCTGTCAGCCTTCAGTGACCCTCATGACAAACACTTCCCTGCAAAGATGGAGAATGCTCACCAGTGACCTCAGAGTGCAAGTTGTTTTGGTTTTCAGAGGAGAAGAAAAAACCTCATTCAAATATATCAGCACTCAGGATGGTATGTAGAGCATGCCAGGTACTCTTACATGATATCCTGGGCATTGCATGATGAACCATGCCACTGCAACAACTGCAGTAAACAAGGAAGCAGAAGACTTTGTTCTTCAGGTCTGACAATGTCCAGAATACATTCTGTCTCAGAACAAGAAGCACAGGTCCTTTAGCACTGTATGGGGCATGACCCTAATCTCATGGTCTGTCTTGCTTATTTCACAATCAGGAAGATTTTTATATTTTTCTATTCATATCTCTATTTTTGTGAGTACCGTGTGAGGCAAGATGGACTCTGCACAGTTGATCTTGCTGGCTCCAATCTGGCCAAAGTAATTCCACTTTCAAGATGTTCCTTTAAATCAGGGGTCAGCAACCCCCAGCACGCGTGCCGAGCATGGCGCGTGAGGCCATTTTGCTCGGCACACCATCACCAGCCAGAGCTCTAAGCAGCTGCTGCCAGCCACAGACCCCAGGCTGCTCCCAGCCAGTGGCTGGAAGTCTGCAAGCCTTGTTGCAAGCAGACCGGGCTCCATGGGCCGGCTGCAAACAGCTGCTCTAGGCTCCGGCATGTCAGCACCTGCCAAGGTAGATATTGTAGTTTTTTCGGCACTCCGGCCAAAAAACGTTGCTTACCCCTGCTTTAGATCCTGGTGGGTGAACCAATCCAAGGCAGTCCTGCCACTCTTGGACCAACTCAGAAGGGAGGCTGTTCCATCTGAATTGACATATCTGTGCTGTGAGATTCAGGGTGTCATTTGGCTTTTGGCAGAAGAATGAACCTGCTATTTTCTTCTCGATTCCTTCATTCATACTAGAAAAGGATAAATTTAAGACTTACCTAGCTAGGTGTACACTGATGTTCTGGTGTGTGAGATCTCTTCCTTTATCAACCTTTCATACCAACCTGGAGCTCAGTTAAGGTGTGTCTAGCTGGCTTATCAGCCAACCATCCTGTGCTGGAAAATTGATCAGTCTTCTGTCCCTTAGCAGTTGTGAGACTGAGGTTTCTTAAGGGCCTGACCATAATGTTCCATCATGTGAGTGATCCCACTTCTTGCTGTTGACATCCTTGATAGGTTCAAACCTAAAGCATCCTGCTCCACTGTTTGTTTGTTGCTTATTGGTTTGTTTTTTAGGGCAACTGCTTTCTTGGTGGCTGTTGCTTTGGCAAGAAGAGTAGGTGAGATCCAAGCAAAAAAATGTAGACCTTAGTGAATCCTGTATTTGGTTGAGGGGATGTGGGAGGATGCTCTCACACACTCGCTCTCTCATAATTAATATATTCTTGATGTTTTATTTGATGTTACAGAAAATGTTGCCTGTTGGGTCTGATAACCATCCTTTTGATTAGTGAATAGCTTCTTGCCTTTCCTATACTTGTAGGCATCATAAAAATCCTGTATCCACATTGTATACACTTAAACCAGTTTATTTTAAGTGACAAATAAGTGATTTAGAGCAATAAGAAAGAAACCTTGACTTAAATCTGTTGTTGTTTTTTGCACATGTGCTTTTTCTTGTCCTATAGAGAGAATAATTCTAGTTTGTTGCTACCCATAAAATAATTGTGACCAAGTATAGCTTTTACTAAACAAAAAAAGAAGGGTTAATTTGCTAAGCAGGGGAATAAGCTAGTTTGTGTGCATTTTAAGGAGTCATATAGCTTAACTTACACTTAGGGTTGTGGGAGAGGGGTCAAACATAAAGACACCAGACTTCAGAAAAGCAAACAAACAAAGCTAGAGAACTGGGTAGGCAGGATCCCCTGCAAAGCAAGTCTGAGAGGAAAAGGCATCCAAAAGAGCTTGTCTGCTTTTTAAGGAAGCCTTATTAAGGGCTCTGGAACAAACTAGCCCAGTGCAAAGAAAAAAGGGCAGGTGGATTTGGGTGGAAGGCAGTGGGAGCTGGAGCCGGAGCCCAGCACACTGAGGCAGGAGCTGCCCAGCTGTACCCCCCCACCTCCCCTCTGCTCAAAGTGGCGCAGCAGGGTCAGGAGCAGAAGGAGGAGCCGCAAATGGAGGTAAGGGGAGCAGAACAGCCCCATCGGCCCAGGCCCCGGCCAGCACACACAGCTTCTGGCAGAGGTGTTCCCAGTGCAGCTACAGCGAGCTGAGTGCTGCTCTGCTCCCCTCAGCTCCAGGGGTGGCCCATGTTGCACTCTGGGTGAGCTTCAGTTGAGCAGCTTCAGCTGGGCAACTCCAGCTGGAGGTGAGGGGAACCAGAGCAGCACCTGGCTGGCTGCAGCTGCCCTGGGAACAGCCCCACCACAAGCTGTGCGCTGACTGGGCTGGTGGGTGGGAGCACAGCATGGGCTGCCCCGGGTGGGGCTCAGCCCCATGCAGAGCTCCGTGGGAGCAGCCACAGATCGCATCGCTGGGATGAGCTCTGCTGCCTCCCCCTTTCTTCCCTCACCCTCGACTGGCTTCTGGGACCTAGCACTCAGACAGCCACCCCTCTCCCCCCATGCACGCATGCATACACACCTCCCCTTCCCCCACAGGACAAAATATGCAGGGAGCGGATCTCAGCCTTGCCCTGGCCCCAGGCTGTCACTGCCCCATGACCTAGCCACATGATCCTGGCCTTGCCCACCCATCCTGCTCCCAAGCACTACTCCTTGCCTGCCCAGAGCCCCATAGGAGTTTTGATGAGTTGGAGGGGAGGAGAACGGGGGGGAGGGGAGGGGATGGGAGTGGGGTGGTGCTGACCCAGTCCATAACAGTTCATCAAAACTTCTTATGTAGTCCTTGGGCCCAAATAATTGCCCACCCCTTGGTTAGGGACTATGTAGAGAAGCTACATGTTTTAAAGCTGGCAAGGCTAAACTTGATGCACCTGAGAGTACAAAAAAAGTGGCTGAGATTTAATTTTAGATCCATTGCCTGTTGTTTTTAAGGGTTCAGGGAGACTGGTTGAGGTCCAAGATGACTGGAAAAGGGCTAATACAGAGCCCACCTTTTAAGAAGGGGAAGGAAGAGGATCTGGGGAATGAAAGTGGTCAGTTTGACCTTACTATTTCTGAGCACCTGGAGGAAAGCAAAGTGATTTAAAACACCCAGCATGGATTAACCAAGAGCAAATCATGTTTGATCAACTTGATTTATTTCAGCGACAGGTTCTGGGATGAAGAGAGCTGTGGATGATATATACCTTCACCTTAGCAAGGCTTTTGACACTGTCTTCCATTAGTAAGCTAAGGAAGTAGACCAGGGGCGGGCAAAGTCCAGTCCATGGGCTGGATCTGGCTGGCAGTGGACTCAATTTCCCAGCAGCCCCTGCCCTCAAGGCTGGGGCCAGTCTCCATGGAAACCCCAGCTGCTGCACTGTGATAGTGCAAGACTGGGGTTGCCATGGAGACGGGCACTAGCAAGGCATGGGACAGGGCAGGGGGCTCCTCTGGAGCTGCTGGGATCTTGCAGCAGGGGGCAGCTTGGTCTGGGGCCAGGGCAGAGCTGTGATCCGTTGCCTGTGCGCCCCTGCCCAGAGCATGCAAGAGACAGATCGCACCTCTGCCCTGGCCCCAGACCAAGCTGCCCCTGCCGCAAGATCCCAGTGGCTCTGGAGCAGCCCCCCTGCCCTACCGCATGCCCTGCCAGCACGGCTGGAGCCGGTCTCCATAGCAACCCCAGCCTTGTGCTGTCACAGTGCAGCGGCTGGGGTCTCCATGAAGACCAGCCCCAACCACGCGAGCAGGGGCTGCTGGGAAATGGAATCCAACTGTTGGCCGCACCTCCGTTTTGTCCACCCCTGAAATAGATGAACAGAAGTACTATAAGGTAGATACACAACTGTTTGGATGATTGTCCTCAGTGAGCAGTCATTGGCTCAATAGCTTGTTAGGGGGAGGTATCAAGTGGAATTCCCAGGGGTCTGTTCTAGGTCCAGTATCATTTAACATCTTCATTACTGATTTGTTAAATAGGTTTGAGCATACATGTAGCAAACTGAGAGGCACCAAGTTGGGTGCAGTTGAAGGCACTCTGGAGTTGTAGGGCTAGGATCCAGAATGACCAGGGTAGAATGGAGAAATGGTCCACAATCAGTAGGTGAAATTCAACAAGAAGTGCCCTAACATGCACAAATGTAGATTGGGAAAGGACTCTCTAGGCCAGGGGCGGGCGATTATTTTGGGCAGAGGGCCGCTTACTGAGTTTTGGCAAGCCATTGAGAGCCGCATGACAGGCAGCCCAGGGCAGGTAAATATTAATTTTCTAAATTTTTTAGGCGCCCAGTGGGCTGGATAGAATGGCCTGGCAGGCTGCATACGGCCCCCAGGCCACATTTTGCCCACCCCTGCTCTAGGCTGCAGTACTGCAGAGAAGGACCTAGGGTCACCCTGGATCGTGAAGTTGAATATGATGAGTCAACAGTGCGCTCTTATTTAAAAAAAAAAAAAAAAAAAA
>NW_017729033.1:15782856-15784956 GCF_001723915.1 Gavialis gangeticus
AAAAAAAAAAAAAAAAAAGCCAATAGCATACTGAGTTGTATTAATAGCAGTGTCGCTTGCAAATCAAGGAGAGTAATTCTTCTGCTTAATTCAGCACTGGCCCCTGATTGCAAGTAAGAAGGACAAATTTAAGAAGCGTCTAATGCAGGATGACAAAAAGTAGTGGCCTGCAAAGCGTGACTTGTGAGGCTAGGCTGAAAGGACTGAGGTGGGATTTTATAAATCTTCAAATACCTTAAACGTGGCTATAGGAAAGATGAAGATTAGACTTTCTACTATGGCTACAGGGGCTAGGGTAAGGAGTAGCGGTTTTAAATTACAGCAAGAGGAATTTAGATTGGACATTAGGAAAATGTTCTCTCTGAGGGTAGTTGAGCATTGGAACAGGTAATGCAGCAGTGCTGCAATCTATCATTGGATGTTTCTAAAAGCAGGTTACTCATACACTTGAACTGCGCAAACTCCAACCTCTCTCTTAATCCTGCTATTCCATGATTCTGTGAAAGTTTTGATGAGAGTGACCTATTGCACAGCTAGCTATGTTCATTTGGGATGTCGGTCAAGGTATGAGTGTAACAGGAATTTGTGGAGTTTGTGCCAGTGGAAGGTATAAGTACAAGAGAGGACAGTTTTAACAGTGTGGCTAGGCTGTGGACAAATTAGGTTCGGACTTGAAAAGGGCAGTGAGTATTGCAGCAGCCTGGCCAGATTTGTGATGAAACTTGAGTGCAAAAGGCAGAGTCTTGATCCAGATCATGAGCTTTGTATTTTTCATTGTGTTCTGCATCAGGGAACAATTTGTGCCAAAAATTCTGGGCATGGATCATGTGATGAACTTGTAGTTAAACAGTAAATTTAACCCTGAGCCAAGGCCCTCAACCATTAGCAACTAGCTCTTGGAGGAAGTTGGCTTTCATTATGAACTGCCATGTGGACTGAAATGTACTGGCCCGTCTTCAGAGTGTGAGACTCAAGTATTTATGAGCAAGAAACAGAAACCTGTGACTGAACTGCAAGATGAAGATTGTTTGCAGGACCTTCCCTTCATTGTGGACGTGAGATCTCAATACTCTGAACATGATAATGCTGAGTTGGCACCACGTTATGACTAAATTTTACGACACTGTGTGCCTTTACAATTAAATTGCCTCTTTCTCAGTGCAGCGTAGCACATTTCCCCACATTGAAGTCACTGCTCTGTGCTACCGGGATTGAAGGTAGTGCAGGCTTGGAGAAGTATGTGGTCAAGATTGCTGATCTCAGACACAAATTCCAAGGCAGGTTCTCTGACTTGTGGAGCCATGAAGCAAAGGTCAGTCTCTTAGTACCCAGTTTCCTTTTCCTGTGGAAGATGCCCCTCAAGAACTGCAAATAAAACTCGCTGATCTTCAGTGTAACACTAAGTTCAAGTTTTCAACAGTGGGAATTCACAAATTTTTGTGATACTTGGGAGAAGATTATCCAGGAATAAATTCCTTATTTGTGAACATATGTGCAAACAGATCTCGACAATTAGCATCATCGTGACATGTGCTATTAATGCACAGCAGTAAACTCTAATGCGTATCGTAGAGTTTATTGCTGGTGAGCCCCACGTTTGAACATGGACCCAGGACTGCAACACGTTGAGCTGGGTTGGAGGAGGGGGGCCTGGGGAGTCAGCCTGCCAGCCCCTGGGGCTGCTCTGACTTAACTGAATGTGCTTTGTAGGGGCTGGATGGGGCATGAGGGTGTTCTGGTGTGGAGCTACCCAGCAGATAGACCCTGCAATGAAGCACCCTTGTGTCCCAGTTTTCCAGGTCAGCATCTACATGTGCATTGCTGCAGAGGGAAAAACTCTGCTGCAGGATAATACTTGTGTTTTACAAGTACTAATTTGTGGTATAGTTGATTAGTTTCCTGAGTCCTGATAGCACTGCACATGTAGATGCTGAGAGATTTTACTGTGGAGCTAATTAGGCAACTCCACAGTAAATGTCTCGTGTAGTCACCCAGCGAATCAAAACAACGCTCAGGCTCGGTGATAAGCACTGAATGCCATCCTGGAAGTGGCCTCAATACAGTCCTTCAAACTAAATATCAAGAAGATGGTTGCAGTAA
>NW_017729033.1:15789956-15793059 GCF_001723915.1 Gavialis gangeticus
TCACCCAGCGAATCAAAACAACGCTCAGGCTCGGTGATAAGCACTGAATGCCATCCTGGAAGTGGCCTCAATACAGTCCTTCAAACTAAATATCAAGAAGATGGTTGCAGTAAGAGATGCCTGCTGTCTGTGAGCAGTACTAGCAATTTGTGAGAGATTAGTGTATGCAAGTTTTTTTGGTGATTTTTTTTTTTTTTTTTTAATTCATCTTATTCTCTTCATTTTCCTTAAAAGTTGTAGCAAATACTTTTAAAAAAAAAAATCCTCTTTTACACGTATGGAGGCCTGTTTGCAGTAAAAATAATACATTGACAAATTTAGTAAGTTGTTACACCCACTAGTAGCATTTCTGCATGTAGTATTGGTGCGTCACAAAAGGTAAACTGAATTGAGTGAATAAGAAATTTTGGTGAGAAATTATGGGCATGGTACACTTCAGCCAGGGAACATGGCCTACTGGCTGATTTGTTTGACACCCCTGATTTAGGCTGCAGACAGACAGACATAACTGTAGTGATATCAAAAGATACTGATTTGTAAGCTATAGCAATACATTTGTTGTGTTTGCATAATTGTTCACGGTGTAATGGCTGATGCATGCTCCCAAGCAGCAGTTCCCCCTCCCCTTTTAAAGCAGCTAAAAATGTTTGTTCATACTATTATTCAGATATGTTATTTTTACATCATTATTATGTTAATAATGAATGACATGTCTTATTTACTAAAGAATTCCTTTTCTCCTTGTCACTTGGATCATACTGCCTTTGGATAGAAATTGGAATTCAATTAAATTAATTTTTAACTGGGGGACAGCTGTCCTATAGGCTGACAGAGAAAAGAACTGGAGAGCTCCAGAGCTAAAAGTGAGGTGCGTGCTGCAGTTTGAAAGACTATCCAGGTTTTGCATGAGTCAGGCAGAGTTGCTTAAGTTACACAAAACCAGCTTTTGAAAATAGCTTTTTATTAGTTAAATAAAGCTATTTTAAATAACGCCAAATACAAAAGAAAAGGCTAGTTTTAAATGCAAGGCGTCTTTTAAGTAACCTGATTAATCAAAAGAAGTATTATCTGTATGTAACGGGTTTTTTTAACCGCTCGTGGATCTTGTTCTCTTGCAATTTATTTTTAATTTCTAGTTTGGAAATGGAAGATAAGCTTTCATATTTTTTTCCAGTTTGCAGTAGGTTTCTTATCGTTTGCACAGCTATAATAGACCTCTTCCAACTAGACACTCATGAAGCTGTTGCCTGGGTTCCATCATAGTGGGCCGATGTTCTCTTAAGGTTCCCTTGGCTTGAGTAGGCTCCATCAGGATTTCCTTGGCCTCTCTGGCTTGGGCTTTCCTGTACGTTACACTTCACCAAAGCAGGACCTTGCTGCTTTGGATTTCCCCTTACTCTCTCAGTAGCTTAAGGGCATACTTTCTCAGAGATTTAAACCTGCAGGCAATCTCGGTCTAAAATACACTTCTTCCAGGATGTGAGAGATCTGAAGCACACAGATGCACAGAATGTTTGACTGCTCCAAATCGCGCTCTCTCTCTCTCTCTCTCTCCCTCTCTCTCTCTCTCAATTTTTTTTTTTTTTAGCTATCACAAGAAATATGTAATTTTAGACAAAACAATGCATCAGTTTCCTTGCCTTTCAAGAGAATTCTTGATCCTAATGTACTCCCATTTCCATAGGACCCACATAGGTTTAATGACCCTCATAAGAGATACAAGCTCTAACTGCATATGGCTGACTCCAGTGGCACTGAGGCATTCAGTTTCATAACTTAAACCAGGTGTGTGGCTAGATAAAATATTTTGTATCGATAGAAGCCATTCTTGCACTGGAAACCCCTAACCCTGGGGAAGCCTTAGAACTGGAGGTAAAACACTAATAAGGAAGGTTAACTTGTTTATGGTGGGTGGGTGTCCATTTTCCATCGCTGGCTAACAGTCAGCTAAACACTCACCACAGCCCAGTGGCAAGGCACCATTACAGCACCTGCCACTCCAAGACCTTTGGAAATCTGTATGTATGTTCCTGATCACAGTGTAACTTACTGCAGAATAGAAACCTGATGTAAATTACATAGACTCATTCCTTAAACCATCAGAGAACTGAACTAGTTGAATTAACTAAAATTAAAATAAGGAAAGAGACTACCAATAATCATAGAAAAGTAGGGCTGGAAGAGACCTCCAGAAGTCATCTCATCCAACCCCCTGCCTGAGGTTGGATCATCCTTATCTAACTATCCTGTACTAACCGTAATTTAAATTCTACATAAGACTGCTGTGAACCTGACATGAAACAGACCTAACACCTTAACCTGCCACAAGTAAAGCAGGGGAATGACAGCAGCCAAATGTCCTGCTTCTGTGAAACATTGGCGATATGCACTTAAAAGATCCCAGGTAGAGAACCACCAGCCCCTGCTGCGGAGGAAGGCAAACACCCCCACAGTCCATACCAGTCTGACCATGAGGTAAAGCCATCCTAACCCCAAATCTGGTGATGAGTCTGGCCCTGAGCAGAGGAGAACCTCTGGCTTTGCTCCTAGCAGGAGCATTGGCACAACCCAGTCAAAGTCCCCAGCCTTAGTTGCAGCCAACACCCAGTATCCATGTCTAGATGAGCAGGGATGTGTGCTTGCAGCAGCACAAAGGGCATGTCTACATGTCATCCTGTGGCAACATAGCAACATGCTATGGCATTGTATAGCATGCTATGGTGATATAGAGTTTGCGTGGATCTACACATGATCTCCAGCTACATTGCCATAGTGATGTACTCCCCCGGTATAGCGCACTGCTATGGCAATGTAGAGGCAAAATCTAGACACGCACTATGCTCCTGGCGCAGAAACTACCTGTACTGCGCCATGCCTTAGTACTTCCAAAAGGAAGTGCTAAAGCATGGCGCCATAGCAACGGCGCTATACAGCGACATGTAGACATGCGCAAACAGTAGCAGCACAAATTTGTGCTGCTGCTTTGTGGCGCAGCATATGCCCATGCATATGCCGTTTGTTGCGGGACACATTGTCCCACTGTGGGCAAACTACCCTTGCCCATCTCCTCCCAGCTTCTGGCCAGGCTCCATGTGCTCTGGGG
>NW_017729033.1:15793079-15793904 GCF_001723915.1 Gavialis gangeticus
TGGGGCAGGGCTGCCTCAGCATGGGTCTAGCCAGCAGGCAGCCCCACACTGAGTCATCTTGCACCCCAGCCCACTGAGGAGCAGTACATGAAGACAGGGTACCAGGCAGCCCAGGGCCTGCTTCCCCATTTCCACGTGGTGTGGAGCCCCTGCACTGAGGCACACTGTGCCCCAGCCAGCTGCTGCTGCTCCCCGTCTCCACATCCCACTCCCTGGCAGGCTGGGGCACAGTGTGCCTCAGCATGAAGTTTCTGCAGTGTGTGGAGATGGTTGGGTCCACAGCTGGCTGGGGCACTGTGTGCCTCGGTGCAGGGGTTCTGCAGCACGCAGAGGAGCAGGCAGCCCTAGACTACCTGCTGCCCCGTTTCCATATTTGTCCCAGTGCATGCTATTTTTGCATGTTTCGCGCCACTTTTTTGCCAAGTTTTTTTTTTTTTGCTACCAGGGAATCTTGGTAGCAAATTTTGCCCCCAAGGTGCAAATCAGCAGTGCTGCACATGGTTTAAAATGCAGCACTTGCAGTTTGTGGCGCCACAAACCCTGACATACAACAGGAAGGCAGTGGCAATCGGGAAGACCCAGAAGCATGTGAAATGCCCATGGTAAAATATAGGCAAAGCTGTGCCTACATCACCCCTGACCAGAGGCTGTCTAACCCTCTTGAACGTCTCCAGTGACAGAGTCCACAACTACCCTTCTGTTCCACTGCCTCAGCATTCTAGCTATGAAGAAGTTTAACCTGATAACCAATGTAAACTTACTGCAACTGCCAAGCCATTGCTCTGCATCCGCTCCATTGCAGCAAGACAAAAGATTCTTTCCCTC
>NW_017729033.1:15798904-15805144 GCF_001723915.1 Gavialis gangeticus
ACCTGATAACCAATGTAAACTTACTGCAACTGCCAAGCCATTGCTCTGCATCCGCTCCATTGCAGCAAGACAAAAGATTCTTTCCCTCTTCTTTATGGCAGCCTTTCAAGTATTTGAAGACTGCTATCATGTCCCCTTCTAAGTGCCTTTTAGACGAGCTGATCATGTCACACTTCCATAGAAATGTGAATCTTGGTGCTTAACCAGCAATGTCTACCAATACGTTCACTTTCTTTAAAACTCTGGCAACAACCACGTAGTGCTTAATATTTTTTTAATTTAACATTTTTATTGGCTTGTGTCATATTTAGGCCTTACTGTAGGTTGGAGTTTATTTCACATTTAATTTTAAATAGGCATGTTTGAATAAAGTCTTTAATTTTAAAAATCTGATTAAGCAAACACATTCTCTTTTTTTAAATGAAAACCCCAGCCCCAAGAGTGCTGACAAATGTGACTTATGTATGAGATGCTCTTAGCTCTAGGTGTGTGTTCAGTAACAACATTGCACTAAGTAAGTACTACTTCTAGGGATATTTTATGATTAACATAAATCGAACATAATTATCATTACCCTATTATTATTATTATTATTATTATTTGCATCTTGTGTTTGAGAGTGAGATCAGTGGCTTCTTTTCTCTCTGGGGTCTCCTTGGACAGGTTTTTCTTCATGGAAACTTCAAGTGCCTAAATTTAAACTGTATTAAATGCCTTTGGAATTTCACTTGTATCCAAGACATAATATTCAGATAATTTTTTTAATCAGTAGGACTCTTATTTATCTTGTTTTGACATGTTAGTTGTCAAACTGGTAAAGGATTGGTGTAGTTTACTACATTTTGTAAAATATAAGTTTAAAAATATTTTGAGGAATCTAGGAAAATATTGCAGTCTCATTGAATGGGCTATCAAAACAGTAGATTTCTTTAAATATAAGTATTTGACACAATGGGCATCAAATTAAGGGAAAGGAAATAGTTCCTAAAAATATGGACCTTTATTTATGATGCTGATAGGAAACAAAAAAAGCTACATAAGTTTCAGAGTAGCATAGTAACTATGCTGTTGTTTTTATAATAACAATATAGCAAATGTCTCTAGATGTGCAGGCAGTCCTTGGACTTACAACACAGTTGGTTTCTGATAACTGCATCTTAAGTTGAAACATTGCAACTCGGAACCGATTTTTCCCATAGGAAACAATGTTATAAATGGGGGATTGGTTCCTGAACCAAGGCCCAATACCCTGTTTTCACCAAAAAAATAACCCAGAATTTTATACTTAATCAATTATAGATGAGTAATATAGCTACTTTAATATATTTATATTGTAAATAGCAATCATACTGATTTGGAAGGACTTCTTTGAGATGACTACTGGATGTTTTGAAGGGCTCTTGGCTGGAGTCTTCTCAGGAGTCTTGGCTGCAGGTTTTTCTGGAGACTTGTCTGCTTTCTTAAAGAAAGTGTCTAAGGAAGTTTGGACAAATGTTCTCCAGGGAGATGAGCGATGCAGCAAACTTGTTCGCTGGGATGACGTCGCGTCAGATCAGGCATCATAAAGTCGAAACTGACGTCAGTCAAAACAGGGTGTCAATTTACAAATATTGTTAAGTGTGAAACATTGTAAGTCGAAACGTTGTAAGTCAAGGCATGCCTGTATATTGACTTGTTGACAAAGGCCTGTGAAACTTTCAGCCAGTAATAAACCCTATATATGTGTGTTCAGCTGATCACAGAGATGGGAGAAAGCAATAGGGAAACGTGAACAAAAACATTTTCTTAGGCATATAATCAGTTAAATACCAAAATCATTGAATGCAAAATATGTGATCTTCTTTCCTGAAAAACATGCTCGCTGTGAATGAGATTGCTTAAAGGAGTCAGGCATCTGGTTCCCATTCACTATGACAGTTTCCTTCTGTATTGCTAGTGTTACACAATCCTCATTTTGGAATGAGGTTTTACGAACTGTACAGAAGTCGAATCTTTTTTTAAATACCTAATGCCTGGCACAATTTCACACGTCCAAAAGTCAACTTCTTACTCTTCAGTTGGTTTGAGTGCTAGAAAACAGTTAATCTCTGGGAGAAATTATTTAAGTTTCTAGACAGGGTAAAGTCCATCAGAAGCACGTAATTCAAGCTAGCCTTTCCCATAGTAAAGTGGTTTATCATGCAGTTAAGAACTAGACAGAACATCAAATGGAGCTGTAATATTCCAAATGTAAGTACTAGAAGAGGCATGGATCCAAGATATATTTGGGTGTGCCGCAGGTAACAGCAACACTTCTGGCAGGAAACTGTAGCCTTCTACAGCTTTTAGTATGTAGACAGAAAGCTATGAATTGATACTAAACTGTACATCCCTGTCTGGTTTGAACTTGTTAGCAAACAGTATTGAATTTTCATTTGCTTCTGATATCACCCAGTTCTTGTCTGTCCTTGACAGAAACTGTATAAAAAAACAGCGTTGTTAGCTGACTCTGGTACAGAGGAGGAGGAGTTTGAGAGAAGCATGGATGGCCAGCACTCTAATTCTTAAACCTACCATTTCAGTTGCACGTGGCAAAACTGTTTTGGAGGCCCTATAATAAGTTGAAAACTTTTTTTTTCTTCCTACGGTGAGGTTAAAAGCTTCAGTGAAGATTCTTTTTGTGTGTTAAACTGCCATTCTGCCCTAAGCAGTATAGGGAAGGTCTTCCAGGTGGTGATGCCATTTGTACTTTGTGGCATTTTTATTTGGATAATCCTTTTCCATTGATGCCAGATTTCTTAATTTCCAAATGGTTTTTTCCTTCCTTTTTTTGCTTCTAAAATATGACTAGTGTAGAAGAGACTGTGTCTATGTATATAGATATAAAATGCAGATTGAAAGAGAAGTGAGAGCTATGAAAACAAGGAAGTCTTGCCCATGACTAAAAAATTAATCTACCTCCTGGGGTTGAACAACCCCCCCCCCCCCATGTTGCAAGGTAGCAACGGAGGGAATGCCTGCATGTGTGTTGTGTGGCTCCACAGACGAGTCTGGAGTGCCACATACCACACGTCTGTGTTTGTCTGGACATGGCAGCCTTGGAGTGCAAAATAAATACAATTTTTGTGAGCAGTGTATAGTCCTTTCCATGAAAACCAACCAGAATGTAATTCTGCTTTCCTGCTACTGGGTGTACCAGAGTGCTGCCCTCAATTGTAAAGGGAAGAGGGAGCAGTAATACTTTGAGATCCATCTTGCAAACCACCATTAGCAGGGAGAGCCTGGCTTGAAATGGAAATGTTCATAGCTTTTCAGCAGACCTTGTGCTCAGTTATGTGTTAGTGGTTCAGTGGCTTCAAAACAGACAGTCCACAGCATTAACTTTGCTTCATAAATGGGCCAACATTCCAGAAATTTAAATTTAAAAAAAAAAAAACCCAACCCACTCCTAGCAGGCTTTAGAGGGTCTACAAAATCATGTTGGTTTCTACAAGCTCCTTTGAGATGGAGGGTGGGGCGGGAGACTAGAGTCCTCCCCAAATTGATTGTTGTGGGGCAAGGAAGTATGTATAATGTGCATGTGCACAGAGTACAAGCTTTTGCAATAAATTGAGTTTAACAGTGTATTGCTACTACTGTATACACCACAGGCAGTTTTTTGAGCCAAAGTGTGTGTGTGTGTGGTTTTTTTTGTTTTGGTTTTTGTTTTGGGGGGTTTTTTGCTTATTCTCTGGGGGGAAAGGGGGTTGTTTGCAAATTCACATGAATTCATAAAGCATTTGGAGCTGAGACTTTTATGTAACATGGAAGTCTCATGTGAAACAGTTTTTGATTCTTTCTAAGAATCAAAAATCACTGCACTGCTGTGCAGTGCTTTCCCAATGTATATTTTTAGATCAGGCATTGGCATGTATGTCTTTATTTTCTTAGTTAAGGGTTTATGGTACATAATTTAGCACAAAGGGGAGTCTTCATTGCAATTCACTTCTGTGGGGTGGAGGGGGCTGGATAGGAGATGGGGGGAATGCACTTACAGTTATGGTTTGGTTTTTTTTCCTAACAGGATCTTTTGGACCCAGCACGATGGAGAATGCTGATTCAGCAATTTAGATACGATAACTACAGACTACATCAGCTGGGAAACAATTCTGTTTTTACTATAACCCTCCAGGCAGGCCTTTCAGCTATAAAAACACCGTATCCTTCAATGCAGATTATTAGTGTCTGGTGTACAAAGCTTTTTTTTTCCTTTTCAGACATGTTTTTTGAGGAATCCATAAAGTATGAATACCGTCAGGCTTTGTTTGCTAAACTAGAGTATATACATAAGCATATCTGCTAAAATTTTTAAAACATTGTTGGAAACAAACTGGTGGCTGTTGCACTAGATGAAGTATGAATATGGTATGTGCTACTTTACATGTTTTATATAGCCTACTGGCTCAATGTACCCCAGGAAGTTATACACTTGCAATCATGTTTGGAGTTGGATGAGAATTTTAAAAAGTCTTCTTTATAATCCATAGGGTAGGTTGAATGTGAGTTTTCAAGGGGAAAATCATCAACTCTGAATCTGTCTTGCAGAGGGTTTAAAATGGGAACTCCAACAGCAGCCTTCAAGCATAGAGTAGGGAATTTCACAGAAGGCAAGGTTCTTGTAGCTCCTTTCCCTGCATCAGGAATTCCACCCTTATCAGGTTTCTGACACTTGCTCTTTTCTCCCCATTTTTTCTTGAAATGTTCAAAATGAACTACCTTATGTGCATGTTGAACTCCAGGCATGGAATTTCTGTAGGCTGCATAAGGCTATGCATCTCATTACTTCAAGTTATCCTTAATACAGGTGAGTTTTAAACTTCATCAGCTGTGTTTTCACTCTCATGCCATAACAAATTCACCCAGTGAATATTGTTCTTTGACATGCTGTTAAACAGACAGTGTTATAAAGAGGATGGCAGTTCAAAAAATCCAGACTGCCCTGTGTGTAGCAAATCCCTGAACAAGCTGGCTCAGCCTCTGCCTATGGCACATTGTGCCAACTCCCGACTAGTCTGCAAGATTTCGGGGGATGTAATGAACGAAAATAATCCTCCCATGATGTTACCAAATGGATATGTGTATGGATACAATGTAAGTATTTCATGTAAGGACTTGTGGAAGTTTGAGTTTCTGGTGAGCATAATAATTTCAAGAGCAAATGAGAGCTTCAAATCTTCTTCAGAATAGCTGAATGAAACTAGAAGCATTTTGTGTATTACAAAAAGAGGAAGAAATAACACTCTCTCACATTTTAGAAGACTTTTAATATTGATTAAATTATAATATTAAACTAAATGTCATTTATAATACTCTAGCCCTTAAACATAAACACGGGGTAAGTTTTTGCAGAAGTGTTTTAGACAGAATATGACTTCTAGGAAATGAAGCAAAACTTCATTTGCCAACCATTGAAAATAACATATTGACTAGTTATGCTTACTATTCAGACTATAATCACTGTTTTTGTTACTCATTTTACAGTCTCTGCTTTCTATTCGTCAAGATGACAAAGTAATTTGCCCAAGAACCAAAGAAGTCTTCAGTTTCTCACAAGCTGAGAAAGTCTACATTATGTAGGTCCATAACACACGTGATGAAGTGCCGCTGGAATTTTGACACGGTATATACTGGCATACCCTGTCAAGGGGGGCCTTAAGGTGTGGCAAAGAAGCAAAATCTGCCACTTTGGGGATCAGACCTGTCGGTGGCATTATTGTTTCTTGCGACCAAAGATCAATGAGCAACAATACACACTCTTAAAAAGAGAGGAATTATGACTTAAGTTTGTACTTGAAAAAGAAACAACACATTTTGATTGTTAGGGTTTTGTAACATAAGGTCAAAATTGGACTCTGCTCAAAAGTACTTTCATCTTTTAAAGGATAATTTTCTTTAAAGATGGACATTTGCACTGGGGGAAATGTTACAATAGATTTGAAATTAAATCCATTTTCCTTCCCTCTGTTTTTCACAATTGTCCAAGGCCCTCTTGTTATCAAAAATTTCAGTTAATACAAGTTCTTTTAAGATCCTCTTTTTTCCTTCTTTTTTTGATCCTCTTGTGAAGTAAAAATTCTGAATATAGGTCACTGTAACTTATTTCTGTGGGAGGATACAGATGCTATTGACACAAGACTGGCCTCACTTGAGGATCAACTTGGGGACTGGTTTGAAGGAGAATGAAGTCTTCCCCCCCCCCCCCAAACCCAAATATTTTAAGGA
>NW_017729033.1:15805330-15810239 GCF_001723915.1 Gavialis gangeticus
CCCCCCCCAAACCCAAATATTTTAAGGAAGTTGCATAAATATCAAGAGGAATCGGGAACATTTCAGGCAAAATACACTGCTTGCTTGAATGTTCTTTTTCCAGTTTACCATAGTGTTAAAAGTCCTTCTAAAATTATTAGTTATGTGCATAGGGTTCAATATCAAATCATTAGTGCTACTGCCTTATTTCTTGCTTTGAGAATGTACTCACATGAAAATCAGCTGGTATCCTTAAGTGTTGGGCGAAATTTCTGAAGATGCCTTGCAGAATGATTACATAATTTAGGGTCTAAATAGAATTCATTACTGAAACTAATAGTTCAGTTTTAATGACTACAAAACACATCTTTATGAATTTTCAGAAGAATAAACCATTGTAGTTTAAACAAAACCGTATTGTAGAGGTTTGTATTTAGCGCTTATTTTTGCATGTTGATGTTGATTAGCTAATAAAAGATTGTAAATGTACAACCTGTTAATAAAAATTGTTTTCCATTTCTTGATTATACAAAATTAGAAAGCTGATTTGTATTTCTAACGCAAACAAATTGTTTCCCATTTTATAAGGACATCTCAAATTGGGAGTTCCCCATCTTCAAAAATCATCTTGTATAACATTTCAAAGAGTGTCTTTGTTCCTAATGGTCATTCTTCAAGCTTCTGAAACTGAGCAGCCTGATCACATCAACTATCATTAGGTGAAAATTTAATGCTGTGTATATAGTGATGAAACTTCTACAATCTTCAGCCTTATCCAAACACTGTCCACCATTTCCTAGGAGAGGACTGTCTGATATTTTGGTGGTCTTCTATTAAAATGATTCTGTTGGAGACATTGATGTGGTGGTTCCTGAGCATTTCTGAATCTCTGAGGAAATGCTGCTATGTGCTAGCTACATAAATTTTAACCCTTCAAAATGAGTGGAGACCAGTAATATTACACAATGAACATTCTTGTAATTCTGTAGATTATAATGGGGATCTTCAAAAGGTTGTGGAAGCTGGAGGTTTTTAAACATGTCCCCAATATTGACACACATTACAATATTATATGTTACAATTTTTCAGAAATATACATTTGCCTGATTCTCATTTTCTTGCACTTCATGGTAGAAAGAGCTCCAGTGTCTGTCTGCATTTCTGAAAGTAGCAAAGCTCTAGCTGAACTCCTTAGGAGGTAGATGGTAACGGCGAAGAAGTGGTGGGAAACAGACTACAAGAAGGGCTGTACTAGTAATTGGGTTTTAACAGAGGTTAACATAAACTCTGCATGGTCTCTGACTTCCCGGCATAGCAGGATCTACAATGCCATTGTAAGCTCAGAGCAGTCTGCCCTTTAGAGACTGAACAACAATCCTATCAAATAGCACTCCCCTCTGGAGCAGTGCCAGTTGTCCTTGGCTGCTTCCTCTTGTACAAGAGGCAGAAGTAGAAAAGGAAATTTTAAATCGGGCAGAGGTAATTTCCAAATCCCCTTCTCTTCAAAAATAGATTCATAGATGCTTGGGTTGGAAGGGACCTCAACAGATCTCCGAGTCTGACCCCCTGCCTGGGCAGGAAAGAGTGCTGGGGTCAGATGACTCCAGCCAGATGCCTATCCAGCCCCAAGGTAGGGGAGGGCACCACCTCCCTTGGAAGCCCATTCCAAATTATGGCCACCCTTATGGTGAAGTTTTTTCTGATGCCTACCCTAAATCTGCCCCCTCTCAGTTTGTGACCATTGTTCCTTGTTATCCCATAAAATGATATAAAAATCAGAAGAGGGACAGAACTCTTTACTGGCACTCAGAAAATGTGAAGTTAATTGCTTAAACTCAGGACATGGAAACTTCTATTTTGGCTGTTTAGTAAATACTGGTTAGGCTAGAATATTAGGAAATCATAAACCCCAGACCAAAAAAAAAATGCCTTTCCAATGCATTTTTTTCTTGTCAGGTAAGCGGATGACTGGGGGAAAACTCACTACCTCAGAAAGGGGTTTGGGAAGAGATACAGGGTTTCTTATCTGTCTCTGCTTTTCAAGTGGGTGTGAAAGAATTTTTTCTCTTAAGGCTGACAGATCCATCTTAGGAAGAGGGCCAGCCATGGCCATACAGAAATGCTTCACCTCCCTGAGTTAATCAAAGGGTAATAGTTAAGGACTCTAACTTACCTGAAAAGCTCAAGAACTTGAATGTTAAGATTCAGAGATTTCAGGAATCTATATCCCAAGGAAAGGGGAAAACATGGGAAAATGCAGAGGAGGTTCAGAATATCATACAGAAAAGAACTGAATGACACTGAGAATCAAAGTAACAGTAATCAAATGAAATCAACTGCAAAATGTTAAGTCATGCACTTGAGATTTAATGAATCCTTCAATTAGGAGCTAGTACCTAAGCAGCTGGAAATGACTGAGGAAGAGGAAGACATCTGTGTACTAATTGATCAGGGAATGACTATGAGCTGCTACCTATTTGACGCAGCTTTAAAAAATACAAATGATTTCAACTAGAGATAAGGAAGTATTAATGTGACTACATAGGCATCAATGAGACCTCTGGGGATGCTGTGTACACTTTTAGTCACTCGTATTGAAAAAAAACATGAACTCAAACTACAGAGTATGGAAAAGGACTCCTTGCTTAATTAAGGGAAAGGCAAGTCTACCATCAGAGAAGCAACTAATAAAGCTTGGCTTATTTACTCTAGCAAAATAAAGGCTGAGAAGAGATGTGATTACTGGGTGTGGGTTGGTAGGCTAGCAGTGAAAAGGATGAACTTAAAGGAGAATATCTGCACAAGGACAAATGGGAATAAAATGGCTATAAATAAATGTTGGCTGGCAATTAAGAAGGTTCCTGTCCATTAGAACAGTGCGGTCCTTAAACTGCCTTCCACTAGGGGCAATGCAGATCAAAAAACCCTAACTTTTTAAGATGGAAATGAAGTGTATAAAGATTGTATAGCATGTCAGTTGGAGCATTAGACTGGACTCGGTGACCAGGAGGTCCCTTCCAGTCCTATGTGCCTAAATAGCTCTATGCAAGACATGACCTGCTGTCAGAGCACTGAAGCCACAATAGCAGTTGCCAGATAAAGGATCATATCTTGGTCCTTAGTGCCTACATCCATGGCTACGTTTCTACCTACAGTACTCAGTTGCAGTACTCCTTTTCTGAGTCCCTGTGGATCATGGCTGGAGGACGCCAGAAAAAGCAGAGATATTGTCAATTCTAGGGGGTGCGCTAAGAACTTTTGGGCCCAGTACTCTTCTCTTCCTGCCACTTCATACCCAGATCATACTCATGTCCCAGACTGAACCTCCAGGGAAAATAACCTCAACAGAAAAAAATTCCCATCCTGAGCGGCCCAAAGCTGTCTCTGTGAATGGTGGGAGACAAGTCCAGCCACTTTGTGGACATGGGCATCGGTATCCATTTGAAATATTTTTGGTGCAGTTTTACTCTCTGCTTCTGAAGCAGAGTTATGGGGATTATAAGGGAAAATAAAGGGGTTAAAAAAATCAGCAGTCAGTTTCCTTGCTCTCCTTTACAGAGCCCAGCAAGATAAGGCCATGCAAGAAAAGACCAAGCTGTGCTGATTTTTCTAGATGGCAAATGCACCACCACAAGGCAAATGCATTCCTCCTTTGGGTGAGATGGCAAATGATCCAAGAATTCAATACCAAACTATTTCTTTAAGGAGTTCATATAGGTTATTATGAAACCAGGAATAGGAGGTCTGCAGATACGTTAGACCAGGGCTGTCCAACCTTTTTGAACGTGGGGCCGGATCATAAACTTTTTATCACCCAGTGGGCCAGTGAGCCATATTCAAAGATCTCACAGGAAGCAGTATCATATCACCCCCCCCCCCCAAAAAAAAAGAACAGGGTTTTATTTTCGTTTCCCGTCACACCACCTTGGGCCTCAGAAAAGAGCTTGGGGGGCTGCATGTTGAACAAGCCTGCGTTAGACCATTTATAGTTATGTATTCTTCCATGTACTCTATCTCACTATAATAAAAATACAGGAATTTGCTGCTACTTCTGAAAGATTGGGGAAGACAGCTCATGCCTAACTGTCAGTGTGTCCCAATGGCTTTGCATCACCAGCTTACCCTCCCCTCAGCAAAATTGTTATGGAGGGTTGGGTGCAGCAGCAGGTCAGATATGGAAGAAGTGTGTGGCAGTTAAAGGTCTTTTGTACTACCAGTTATTTCTTTCCTGTTCTAGCCATCGTTTTCTGTGGACAGAAGTTTCCATGGTAGTGATACCATGTTAAATTTTGACTAATGTTTCATGAAAAAAAATGCAACCATTTTCCCTGGTGGTCAGTGACTTGCCATTTTTTACCTCCGCAGACTGGGGTCCAACTGGCAGCCAAGTGCAGGCAAAAAGAAATGTGAGTCATCATCTGATACCCTCACAGTATCCATATGCTTTCCCTGGCAAAACTAAGACAGGCGGCACATACTGCATGTATGATCCCTCTCAGCCCAAAAATCACATGTCCAAGGCACTTCCACCTAGAAAAAGAAAAGGGAAAAGTGGGAATCAAATCTTTCATACAGAGATATGGTGTGTTACTACTTGCAATCAAATGCTTGGATTTGTCCATCCCCAGCTATCTGGTGATACCACGGGAACTTTATGGAAAAATTGAACTATTCATAATTGTCAGAAAAAATTAACTTATGATACTGAGTCTTCCCACTTACCATTGAGATAAGCTGCAGCAGTCAGAGAAGAACAGCTAGAGAAAATGCCTCTTTGCAAGCGGTACATAGAAAAACTGCACGGTCAGTAAGTCTCCTCTTAGCTTTGGAGCTATCTGTAGGTCTCCCAACCAACCCTATTTGGGTATAGACTCCCGACTGGCATCAGGCTCTCTCATTTTGGGAATGAAAGGGCTGCCTTATAGCTTTG
>NW_017729033.1:15810250-15813480 GCF_001723915.1 Gavialis gangeticus
AGTAAGTCTCCTCTTAGCTTTGGAGCTATCTGTAGGTCTCCCAGCCAACCCTATTTGGGTATAGACTCCCAACTGGCATCAGGCTCTCTCATTTTGGGAATGAAAGGGCTGCCTTATAGCTTTGATCAAGTTAGGTTGCTGGGTGTTGCCCAGAGAGGTTACCAAAGGACTGTACAATAATTTTTCTGGTCTCAATTTTAGCAACCCTTGGAAAGTCCACAGAGAGAATGAAATCATCAATTATCTATTTCAGACTGGAACATTGCAACCCACTTCCCATCCTATTTCTAGCCTCAAAATCGGGGCCAAGTACAGAAGGTCCCTATCTGAAATATCGAAGTTGCTAAAAGGGGCTTGTATTCCAAATGTTTCCATTTTACCATCCTCAGACAATTAGGAACAAAGGAAGGAACATTTTTCTTCCTGGACAATTTTTCTGATTGGAGTTCTGTACAAAAAAGCTGAAGTAACCACAAAGTGAGAAAGCTCCTGGAGCATCTTCAATTCAGGACAAGCACAGACACCTGGTGTCCAGAAGTCAATTCTTCTGGCCTGTGCTAGGGTGAATACAATCAGTTGCAAGGTCTCATCTCATTAAGATTTTAATGTAACAGAAAACAGACAAAATCTGCAGCCCACTGGAGATTCTAATTGCATACGCAGGCATGTGTCAGTGATACAGAGTTCATATGATACTTACCCATTAATTCCTCTGAATCTCACCCTTTCTCATCCACTGGCAGCTACCCAACTCCAACTATATCTTCTCCACTCTGCAAACTGGTGAATGAAAAGAATCATATTTTTTTCTTTTTAAAGGGATCTTTCTGATTCAGTTCAGGGAATGTGGACCAGAACAAAAAAAAGAGAACGCATATCCACCAGTCTTGAGATCTCGTACTGCTGCTCCTTCAATGAATAACAAACCTGTTCTTCTCACGACAGGGAAGGCTAGAGTCAGCTACACGCCAGACAGAATTTCTTGTCTTAGTAGAGAAAGTTGTCCACCTCGACATGGCACACCAAAGGGTAGCTGCCAAGACTCACTGGCAGAAGTCATGTTAGCAGACTGGACACTGTACTCAAAAATATTTTACTTGTTTTGAGCCAGTTTGCTGGGCTGGTGATTGACCTCTCTGCATCTGAAGCCAATGAAGTGCTCTGGGAGGTTTTCTGTGCCAGTCCCTAACCTTGAAGTATGGATGATCTCTTGCAAAGATCGACAAGTCCCCACTATCTCCCCAAGTTTTACAATGTTCCCCAGAGCAATTCCAAAGATGGGAACAAGAGGGAGGCAACGATGCTATTTATGCTTTCCTGGCTGAAGACTGGTGGCTCTCAGGCCTGATTAACCTAGGTTTGAACCTTCAGATGTTAATGTTACAGAGGTGATTACTGTTGCAAGACTATTTCTACATCCAGAACCAGACAGGTTCAAAATAAAGCATTGCTCGTATGGACTCCAAAAGCGATGTCAACAAAACAATCTACTGCAGGGGTGTCAAACGTGGCCCATGGAGCCATGTGTTCTGGTCTGTGGGTTGCTAGACTGACCCCATGCACCAGCCCCAACCCTGTACATTGCACCGAGTGAGTAGCCTGGAACCCAGCACTGCCCACCCTGCACACAGAACAGGATCCGCCAAGGGATGTGCTGTCCACGGCATCCCACCAGATCAGCCCTTGGCACTGGGGCTCGCTTGGATCAGGTAATGCTGGAACCAACACAAAGGGCTGGTCTGCTGGGGCACTGCATGTAGCATGCACCATGTCAGCCCCAGTGCTGCATGTGATGCGCACAGCAAGTCCAGCCCCATGCGTTTTGTTCAGCACGTGCTAACCTCAGGACTCACTGCAGTATGGGGCTGTCCATGGCACACGTCTGGGGCATGGGGCTAGCTAGCACTGTGTGCAGTGCGCAGGCTGGACCCAGTACCATGGCACCACACAGGGTTGGTCCTGCTGTGGCCAGCATGCCAGCCTGTTGACCCTCATCCAGCCTGCAGGGCTGGATGACTGACACCTCTGCTCTACTAGCTAAAGCAAAATCCAATGTTTAACTACCAACTACAATGGGAACTCCTCAGGTTGTATTATGGGTGCATATGACTATCCAAGCAAAGAGATCAAATCTCTGTATAATTGTATTCCCAAGAAAAAAAGAAGTTTTGTATAAATTCCAGATTAAATGCTTCCTTAGGACATCAGCATTACTCCAACCACCCCTACAGGGTTATGCAGCACATCCTTGGACCCTCATTCTGCTCCTTACAGCACTATCCAGACTGGACCCCTACAGGAGCTTTAAGGATACTTCCTGTCCATTACGGTAGATCTCCAGATGCCTATTATCACTTATCAGATGGGTTTTGCTTTTTTTCCTTGCTGGGTTGTGAGAATTTATTTTAATTGGGGGAATTCTCTTGAGACCCAGTATTATACTGAATTTAGACAGATAGGGTGCCTATACACATGCAATGAGGCTGGTCTGATACCCTGCAATTGCAGTGTGCCAGAGCTGATTAATTGAGCCTCCTGGAGCATGGCAATTACTGCGATCCAGCAAACTCCAGCGTCACATGTATCAGCGTCCCCATGCTGAAAAATGGCAACAGGGGCACTTTAAATAAAGCTCGCTGAAGAAGCTTTAGTTAAAATGCCCTGCAGCCAATTTTTAGCCTGGGGACGCTGATACCCATGACACTGTGCGCTTTAATAGTCAATGGATAGTCAACAAGTACTGCGGAGCTGAAGTATGCTAGAAGAATATCCTTATAGCTTAATTAGGCAAACATGCAAAACTTTCAATGCTTGCATTCAAGGTGGTGCGTAGGTAAAAAGCACTCACAAATGCTCATGACTACACCTTCCACATCGATTGGCAGCAAATCAGCCATGTATTGCCTGGCATTATACACTACCTGAGCAATACAGTGAATGCCATAAACCTCTTGTATTGTGATGGTTCTCACCTGGCAACAAACATTGGTTTACCAATTCTTCTGAAGTTTGTGCTGGTGTCATCTGCACGGGAAGTCATGCAGTTCTTGGTGTTTTCTTCTTCGGTGCTGTAATGAGGAAACCCAAAAGTATTTCTGGTATTTCCTCTGACAGATACGTGAACTCCATTAACTTTGAGTAGCACTAACAGGACTGAAAAAGTATCACACAAGAAGTGGAGCCATCTCGATGGGCTGGACTCGATGATCTTCCGAGGTCCCTTCCAGCCC
>NW_017729033.1:15813491-15815030 GCF_001723915.1 Gavialis gangeticus
TCCCTTCCAGCCCGAATGTCTATGAAATCTATAAAATCTCGATATGCTTGTGGCTGGATACATCCATAACAACAGTCAGGAAAGCTACTTCCTTCCCCTTAGCTTTGCTTTCTTCAAGAGAAAAACAAGCCAAGTGCACTAGTAACAGTCATTATAGTTTGTATGAGTCCATTGCTACAGAAGTTCATGAAAAATTAAACAAAATTGGGAAAAGTAGCCAAAACTGGACATAATGAAGATTTTATTAAATCCATAGGATCACCAGGAAATGCTATGAAGAAAAACAGAAAAAGAAAAAAAAATCCAGATGATTGGTAATATCACTGATAATGACCATTGTACACACCACAACGTACACCAAATATCCATCATTATAATCATCACCTTTGGTTCGCTGTTCCAGGTAAACGGTAATAGAGACTTTATCTTCTTGCCTGGTAGGCGAGAAGTGAACCCCTAAGGGAACTGAGACACTGCTGGGGCAACATTGTTCAGCCTAAAGAAACTATTGCCAGTGTAATCAATCCACCGGCCTTAACATAGTTCAGACCTTGAATCGAAAAACCTCTAATGCGTCCCTTTGAAGTTGCAATGATGGCCAGTTACTTATATTTAGAATGTGTTACAGTTGATGAAACCACACAAACCAGCAACTGAACTGAACAAGATTTACTCACTAGACGTACTACAGGTTTTCCTACAGTGCCATCTCCTGGCTGATACGGTAAAATATGACTCAAGTACTCCAGTTCGAAACCTTATACAGTAAGGAATAGCTATGAGGATGTCTTACACACTGAGGATGTCTTGCACACAGCTGCACAGCGAAGATTGCTGGCATGCTCTAGGTTTTATACAGCTTTGGCAATGAATACTAAAAGCACAGTCTTCTAGAAAATAGTGCGAGAAGTGATTAGTATAAATACAGTGTGGTTCTCTCCTGGAGAGGAGAGAAATAGACTTTGTGCCTAAAACTGTATTTCCTAAAAGAGGGAAGTCTTATAGAGCATACTTTTATCTGAGTATCCCAAAGTACTTTTATTTTCCCCAAGCTCTTGTAAGGTAGGTAGCTATTAATTATACTCCTTTTGGTAATCGTGGCTCATAGTGAAACAGTCACTTACCCAAGGCCGTAAAAAAAACTGGCAACACAGAGGAGAATAAATCTCCTCCAAGGTTTGAAAAGGGTTTTGTCATTATTTGGATTAGTGTCCTGCATCTTGTTTTCTACTAAGCCAATGAATGACATTTCCTTGTTTAGCCTAGGACAATGTTCCCAAGTATTCAACTACATCACCAAGAGACCTGAATGCTCAGCATTTTGCAAGACTGAGCTCTTTGTCAGATGTGGCTGTGCAGTCATTTCCCAAGCAGATTTGTGCATGTCCCCTGAATAGTATTATCACAACTTAGGATATCCTGCTAGAAATCTGTCTTATCCGAGATACTTGTTTTGCAAGTGTATGGGTAATCTATATTTTGCATTGATGAAAATGATTTAGTAGAACAAAAAGTATGACATTGTTTTTGCTGTCTTTA
>NW_017729033.1:15820030-15830671 GCF_001723915.1 Gavialis gangeticus
TATCCTGATAGAAATCTGTCTTATCCGAGATACTTGTTTTGCAAGTGTATGGGTAATCTATATTTTGCATTGATGAAAATGATTTAGTAGAACAAAAAGTATGACATTGTTTTTGCTGTCTTTATGCATTCTCTCCCCCAGAAAAGTTGATCTGTTGTGCTCTTGTAACACACAGTTGTAAAACCTTGTGTTCTCTTAACTTAAGTAGTCTAGATCTCAATCCTCAAGAGCTCCAGAACAGCGTGACACTGGAAGCCCTCCATACACTTCATTAAGCTGATCTATGCCTCATAAGAGGAAAGTGACTATTCTATACAAAAATGAGTTTACGTGAAAAATATGCAGGTGGGAGGAGTAGGACTGCTGATCTCAACTGGTAAGATAAATGGAAGCATCACAGGGAGGGCCGAAGAATTAGAACTCTTAAATCCTATTCCCGGCTCTGCCACTTATGCATTGTGTGATTTTTCTATATATGACTTAAACTTGCTTCTAATATGGGCAGAATACCTAATCCATAACAGCGGTGAGGCTTGATTAACTGAAATGTTTGTAAAGTGCTCTGAGGTCTCTGAAAGTGTGTAAGAGAAATGAATAGCAGCATATTAAATAGTCAACAGGAACATAATGGTAAATTGATTGTGTCCTTTCACACTATATGGTACCCTCATATGACATCCTGTAACATGTCTTGGAAGTAATTTGACATAAACAGTTCCGGCTAATGCTACATTTCTAATTACCAGTATTTCTTTAAGAATTCGCATTCAGAATTATTTCAGGGAGTGATGACTGTGGGATCAGCTGGGTTTAAGTGTCTGCTACCATGCTGTGTATTCCTTTAGGACCCTAAAAGAGGAGGTCTTCCGTCTACGGCAGGAAGGGACAAAAATAACATCATTTTGTATTGGTTGGTTGGAGGAAATTCTACCAGTTCTAACTAAAACCATTATTGAACTTTTAAAAACTTCCAACAGTTTAAGGGGGGAAAAAGTTTTAATTCACTTATTTTTAAGCCAAGATTATATCTTTCTGCCTAAAGTAAAATGTAGCACTATAAAAGCTCAAAAGATAAAAGTTTACAGACAATCTAGTCCACTTACCCTTCAGTTGTTCTCTCTCTCCTTTGTGCCTCTTCTTGCATAATTTCTCCTTTTTCTCCTCAAAACAAACTGTTTTCAATATAGTCTACTGTGGAAGGGATCAAGCCATGTTGAAACCTAAAACAACATTGCCCCTCATTCTGTCTGTTTCTCAAAAAAAAAAAAAAAAGGAATTAATGGCTCCAGAGGGCTCAAAAAGTTTACCACCTAACTCCCCTCAGGATCATTTTCCTTTTCATTTAGTTACTCTGTCTTATTTTTCACCCGTCTCCCTTGGGATCTATTCCTGTCTCAGTTAGTTTGTAACCTAGGGCCTTTCGTTCAGTTTTTAACATGCCAGACTTTGAAAAATTACTTTTATTTATACATCCAATTACTTGTACCGGCAGCAGAAGAACAATTAGTAACTTTGCTGACCTGCCTGATAACGGTCATCTCTTTTTCATATTCTTAGGAAAAGAACAAAAGGATTCCCTTTTAGCTATCCACTGCTATATCTAACATGATCTGCAGAATAATGTCTGGGTAACTGGTAACAGCAAGAAAATTGATGATCACATTAAATAGTTATGATTTGCTTTCCTGGAATCAGATGGCTTGGCTAGGAGATATTTAAGGGATTTAAGGGAAAGTACAGTGTTAATGAGGATGATTTAGCCTGACACTCCAGCAGTTTGTAGTAATTTATTTGTAAAAGTAGCTATAATGCAGGGGTGCTCAATCCCCAGCCTGCAGGCCAGGTTCAGCCCCCAGCACTGTGGCATCTGGCCCATGGGACTTCCCACAGATCTGTGAAGAGCCCCATGGGTCATGGACCTGCACACAAGTCAGATACACAGGTCAGTGCAGGGTGCACAGGTTGGCGGCATCATGTGTATTAAGCCCCTGTGCATTTTTAAATGGCTGCTGGGTGTTTTAGCTAAACTTCATCAAATGAGGTTTAGATAAAGCATCCCACGGCTATTTTTCAACTCACAGGGGCTTAATACATGTGATGGTGAGGCATTTTAATTAGAGTGGCTGCCTGAGAACCACTCTAATCAAGTCCCACTTCCCCCCCCCTCCCCACCGAACCTTAGAGCATGTGTATGGGCAGCCAGACAGTCTAAATACAAGCGACAATGGTATTTCTACTACTTCAGCAGGGGGTTCAAATTCCAGTTTGGACTGAATATCCTGTTTCCCCTCTCCCTTTCCACTCTGAATTTCTCTATTAGAATTTGAGGATGTTTTGAACCATTTATTTTCCAAATCACTCAAGAAAAAAAAATTATAGCCTGAGATCACTTTTAAAATTAATTTTATTTTGTCGCATTCATTCACACACACACACACACACACACACACACACACACACACACACCCCTCCCCCTCCCCAGTTAAGTCATGTGCATGGCTTATCAGAAAGATTGTAGCCACTGTTTGACTTATTGGTTGCTTTTATGGTTAGTATCTAGGCTAGAGCAGGGCCTGGCAACCTATGGCTCTGCCTGGGAGGGCCATTAGATCTGGTCCGCATAGCAGGAGAGCTTTGGCCACATTTTGGCAGCAAAGGGGTTTCATCCATGCCATGGTCAAGCATCAGGGAGAAGTAGCTGTAGCAGAACCTTGGCCCACCTGAACTCAGTTGTTTCAGCCTGCCACTTTAAAACATTGCTGATTGCTGGCCTAGAGTGAAGAAAGTGGTCACTTATTCTTGTCCACCTAATTTAAGTGCATCGGTGCCAGTGTACTGGCCTGATGGTTTGAGAACATACTCTTTAATTGAGTTCAAAACCATTGTGACCATATTTATATACCTAGTGCTGGCAGATCTCTATTGTCTTGTCGTGATGATGCTACAAGTAATTTCTATTCCAACCAGTTTACAAACAGATATTTAAGAATTAATCTAGATTATGCAGAGCCAGATTCCTCTGTCTCCACATATAGCAACATTATAAAAGATTGTGATAGGATGAAGTAGTCTCATAGCCCATGTACTTTGTATAAATTAGAAGGGGTTGCCAAATATCTTGGGCTTTAGATTATTGATGGGTTAATAAACAAGCTACTTTGCAATTTGAGAACATCTGTTTAAATATAGCACTTGTTCCTTATGGTGCAGTTTTGAGCTTTCAAATAACCATCATTCTTTCACTAGAATCAAACCTATGTTTAAGTATCTATTCATCCCATACAGAAGGTCAGTATTTTCGTTGCAACCCAACTGGCACAAACTCAGTGACAACTTAATGCTAGTATTTATCATGTTTTTGAATAGGTCCAACTTGCATCTTCAGCCTCTGAAACCAAGTTATTTTAACTTCAGATCATCTGCAGGGAAGTTTTTTGTGTGCTTTGCACTGGTTCCATTTTGGCAGGAAAGAAAGCCCTCCTTTTTAATTTCATATCATTAAGTTGGATAAAGAGACTTTAAAAAGTTCAACAGGATTTACTTCTGCTTAGCATATTATAAAATGGGGGTTTTTTTAAGCTGGGAGAAGATCTTAGACACTGAGTCATCTAATCAAATAGAAGAACAGTCTCCTACTCAGATTTTTCTCTTGCAGTTGACCTTCTGATGAATTTTAATTCCATGTAACAATTTGAATTATCCTTTCAAAGTGCAGCTTCCTGAAATTCTTAGCTCTGAAATGCAGCTTCCTCAATCAAAGACCATTGTGCAACAGGACAAGCCTTTCCAGCTGGTACAGGTACATATTTTATTAGTGTTTAATAAACTAAATAATGGAAGCAATATGGGTGTTCCATTACAATTGCACTAGAAAGCCCTGCATCAGAGTCTGAACCAGGCATGAGCTCATCTGTGAAGCAGAGACACAGGTGTTTACAGGTAATATCATTTCCTTCATTATACTGCCCTTTGTTCTGTGTCCAAGTAAGTGACTCTAGTACTTTATTTTACCATTTCCATAGCATATGAATTTTTTTTCTGGCATTCACTAACCACACAATTTCCAAATGAGAGTTTGTTACTGTTGTTAATTTTTAAGCCATTAATATTCTGACCTTTGGCAGATGATTTATACCTATGCTGTTGTACTGACAGAAAACACAAATAACATTTTTCTATATAACTCAATCTCTACATCTTTGTTTTCCTGCTTATTAAACCTTTGCAATAAAAATAGATGATTTATTGAAATGTAAAAAAAAAAAAAATACCCTCTACATCCAATGACTCTTCAAATGTTCTTAAACATTTTGAGTGCATATGAGCAACTAAAAGCAGCCACAAGAGATAGTGGGAGTCTTTGCAGTCTCCAAATCCACAGTAAATCTTTAGAGTTATTATTATTATTTTTCCCTCTATATCAAGGCAGCTAATGGAACATACACCATTTCAAGAAAGACTTGCTCTTATTCTTTGTCAGACCTTTCCTTAGTGTTGTAAAGGTTCATATGGAACCTAAATGGGGAAGGGTAAACTGTCTTACTAGAACTGACATGCTAAGGGTTTGGCGCCATTGCTAAGAGTAAGACAATATCCCACCAAACCAATCTGTATGAGTGGGAGGAGGTAAGTCACTTAACATGGTGGTTTGTTATTTGCTTCCTTTAAACAGTGTTTTGCTTTCAATGTTATTGCCATGGGTTCAGTACCTGAAGTCGGTGGCAAAGCTGACTTGCGGTGGGGCCTCAGGCTTTTCTGCCTATGTCAAACGAAGGGGTGGCAGAATTGTCCTATATGAAAGCTCTAAAATCTGATGAGCTGTTACCCAATAACTCTCTTTTATTTATCTGAGTATAGAAGAAAAAGAAGTGAAAAAAATTACTCCCTCTGAAGGCTTCATGCTTTCTTCTGTACTGTGTTTCTTAGCTTCCCTTTCACCTTCCCCAAGCCATCTCTTCTGTTCTTTTTGCTCCAGACTCACTCTGTTGCTCCCCAGACAAAACCCCCTGCGCCTTGTCTCAACCCCCCACAACCCAATAAGCTTCACTATACTTTACAACATTGACATGCACCCACAACAGACTACACAGACACTCCTTTTCCCACAGTGATGATGGAGATCATCTTATGAAGATACCTGATAGGACTGAAAATGGTGAGGGGGCCGGTGCACATGACTTACAAAAAGAGGCTGATGGCTGATGGAACTGGGCTTATTTAGTCTGGAGAAGAAAAGACTGAGAGGGTGTTTGATAGCAGCCTTTAACGAGCTACCTGAAGGGTGGCTACAAATAGGATGGAGCTAGATTCTTCTCAGCGGTGGCAGATCACAAAACAAGGAGTAATGGTCTTAAGTTGCAGCAAGGGAAATTTAGGTTAGACCTTTCTCAGTAGGAAGGTAGTAAAGCATTGGAACAGGTTACCCAGAGAGGTCGCCATCCTTGGACATTTTTAAGACCTGGGTGGACAAAGCCTTGGCTGGGATGATCTAGCTGGGGATGGTCCTGCTTTAAGCAGGGGGTTGGACCAACAGCGTTTCTCAACCCCCCCCCGGGTTGTGATCCAAAAGTGGGTCGCAAGAATATATGAAAGGGTCACAAAAAAATGGATTCTCCTTTAAAGGAGAAAAATGTGGGAAATGGCGGGTTTTCCCTTGCAGGCTGGCAGATGTCCAGCCTGCAAGGGGCTGCTTGGGCCCCCTCCTGCCCCACACGCCCACCCCTGCCCCACACACTGGGGGCAGGGGGCTGTGGGTCAAGAGTGAGGGGCACTGGGTCAGGACCCGCCACTGATGTTTGCAAATGGGTCCTGATACAAAAAATTGAAGAACCACTAGACTAGATGACTTCCTGAAGTCCCCTCCAACCCTAATTTGCTATGATTTGATGACAGCATACTCATGGATTCCCTATGACACTGTGTGGTGCCTCATTGTCAACACCCCACAACACAGGTTTACTTCCGTGACCAAATTGCAGAATACTACTGTGCTCTACTTCCTGGTTTTTTTGGACACGGGCAATCTGGCTGCTGATCTCACAAATGCAGCTCATTAACTCGGCTCACAGCCATCCTTCATGCAATGTGAAGTGTCAGAATAGAACCTCCATGAAACTGCAGGTAGCATTAGTGGTTACACAATGACACTGAGACTTGGTAGGCTTTTGTAAGTGTTACTCCTTGCCTTGCCATGCCAATCTCATAGTGTTCATGACCAAGTAATGTTGAAATACCCAGAACATTTAACTGGAGATAGCAGTGGAAAATGCTATAAATATTTGTGGCTGGGACCCCTGCAGCAAAAAAAATGATTTAGGGCTCTTGCTTGCTTTTTCAATCGTATCTGATCTGCACAGATCAAGAAAGTATTAACCTGTTTGACTGATAGACACTTGCCATCCATTTTTTTTTTACACTTTTCTTACTGAGACAAGTAGGTGACTTTTTAAAAATGATTCTGCTGTAGCTGGGATTTGCCCAAGGGACTACTATGAATGAGTTACTCAATTGAACATTTATTCATTGACTGAAGCTTTGCAAAGCCATATGGCTCCTTGCAGGGATTTCTTTAAACATTATGCACAGATATGAAATTGGTGCCTTTGTAGATATTAAGTATTCTGCTTGCTGCTCAGTTTGAAATACTGTGTATGGAAAGAAAACCTAATGTTAATCCTGCAGCAATAATCTTATAAGAAGCATCTGTTAAGATGTCTTCAATCAAATTAGGAAAAGATGTATAAAAACAAGGAGGGGAAGCTTGAAAGATTAAACTAATTTAGATGAATTCTGCGCTATTGGAGATGCATTCCATATGGAAATCTAGGGCAGTTATTTTATTAAGAATAAAATGTTGAGGAGAGGAAAGGAGAGATCAGATTATGCAAAACAAGATATCATTGGTTTTGAATATGAAGAAGGCAGGGTAGAGATAGATAGATAGATAGATAGATAGATAGATAGATAGATAGATAGATAGATAGAAAGAATGAACCAAAGTTCACTTCAACAGATGCTGTATATAAAACAAGCTCTAAATATGTATATGAATGGGATTACTACAGTGAGTGGGTGCATGTCAATTCAGTGCTTAAAAAAGATGTTGAATAGGGATCTTTAATGATGTCCTTAATTTTTCCAAAAACCAATATAGGTAGCAGCAGTGCAAATTTACCTCTGTGGCTCAGACAATATATCTCAACTCTGTCCCAGAGAGAGCATCCTCAAAGAACTCAAGATAAACCAACAGTTTCAAAAATGACATATTGTAAGTATATTTGGATGTCCAAACTGAAATCCTTCAAAAGGGAATGACCTGCCCATGGGTGGTCCCATGGGTGCTCAGCACCTTCCAAAAATAGGGATCCTTTAAAATATCTCAGATTTGGCATTCAGAAATTAAGACAGTCAGACTCACTAGGCCTGAAAATATTATCCTTGGTTTCTTTAGTCCATTTCTCTACTGAAATTACTAACAAAGAGACCAGCTGTGGCTGTAGTTTCATAGATGTTAGGGTTGGAAGGGACCTATTAGATCACTGAGTCCGACCCCCTGCCCTGGGCAGGAATGAGTGCTGCGGTCAGATGATCCCATCCAGGTGTTTGTCCAATCTCCTTTTAAATACCTCCAAGGAAGGGGACAGCACCACCTCCCTTGGAAGCTTATTTCATATTTTGGCAACCCTCACCGTAAAGAATTTTTTCCTGATGTCCGAGAAATGTTTTACAATAGGGGTGGCCGGAGTCTGGAACGGGCTTCCAAGAGAGGTGGTGCTATCACTTAACTTGGAGGTGCTCAAAAGGAGGATTGACAATCACCTGGCTGGGGTTGTCTGACCTCGGTCCTCTTTGCTGCTGGGGCAGGGGGTTGGATGCGATGATCCATTGGGTCCCTTCTGACTCTATAATCTATGAAATCTATGAAATCTGAATTTGCTCTCTTCCAGTTTGTGGCCATTATTTCTAGTTACCCCACCAGGCGCTCTGGTAAACATTATATCCCCTATTTCTTGCTGCCCCCCCCCCAATGTGTTTGTAGGCAGCCACAAGATCTCCCCTCAGCCTCCTCTTGCAGAGGCTGAAGAGATTCAGGTCTCCCAGTCGGTCCACATAGGGTTTTTTCTGTAGGCCTTTAACCAGACGAGTGGCTCTCCTATGAACTGTCTCCAGGCCATCCACATCCCTCCCGAAGTGCAGTCCCAAAACTGGATGCAGTACTCCAGCTGCGGTCTGACCAACGCCACATAGAGGGGAAGTATCACCTACCTGGACCTGTTTGTGATGCACCTGCTTATGCAAGAAAGGGTGCGGTTAGCTTTACTTTCTACCTCATCACACAGGTGACTCATGTTCATTTTGGAGTCGACTACAACTTCGAGATCCCTTTCTGCAGTTGTGCTACTTAATATGGTCCCTCCCAGACTGTAGGAGTGTGGATGATCTTCCTCCCCAGGTGCAACACATGGCACTTATCCTTGTTAAACTGCATCCTATTCTGTTCGGCCCATGTCCCCAGCCTGTCCAAATGAGCCTGGATCTGCTCCCTGCCGTCTAGTTTGTGTACCTCCCCCCATAGTTTGTTGCCATCAGCAAACTTGGACAGGGTGCTTTCTGCTCCCTCGTCCAAGTCACTAACGAAGATATTGAACAGTACCGGTCCCAGGACAGAGGCTTGGGGGACTCCGCTGCCCACATTTCTCCAGGTAGAAACCGACCCATCCACCAACACTCTCTGGGTGCGTCCCATAAACCAATTTTCTACCCACCAAACCGTGTAATAAATAATCTACACTGCAACTGTTTATTTATAAGAATTGGGTACGACTGTGTCAAAGGCCTTTTTAAAATCTAAGTCAATAACATCTACCTCTGCTCCTTCATCCAAGCATTTTGTGACCTGGTGGTAAAATGAAACCAGGTTAGTCAGGCAGGATCTGCCTGCTATGAACACGTGCTGATAGCCCCTTAGCATCATTTTACCCACTGGTCCCCCACAAATGTGACCCTTAACAATTTTCTCAAAGGTCTTGCCAAGAATAGAAGTGAGACTAACCGGCCTATAATTACCCGGTTCCTCCTTCCTCCCCTTCTTGAAAATAGGGACCACATTGGCCCTTTTCCAATCCTTTGGGACCTGTCCTGAGCACCTCGAGTGCTCAAACAGTTTTGCCAGTGGCTCCGCTATGACTCCAGCTAATTCCCAAAGTACCCTAGGATGAAGGTCATCAGGGCCTGTTGACTTAAATACACTCAACCCCTCCAAGTGCCCCTTTACTAGGTCAGCATGAATAGTTGGTGGGTTGGTATCTATACTGGGCTTACCTAAGGTCCCGATGGTATGAGTATTTGTATTCATGTCCAGGAACACAGATGCAAAGAAATCATTTAGAAGCTCTGCTTTGGGCATCCTATCTGTTACCAGTTGCCCTAGTTCATCCTGAAGGGGCCCTAAGTTACCCTGCATCTTCTTTTTGCTTCCTATGTACTTAAAGAATGACTTTTTGTTATCCTTAACTTTTGCTGCCGGCCTAGTTCTTAACATACATTTTAAATTACTACACTTATTAAATATATAAAGCAACTCTGTGACTCCAATTAAGAGTGATTCAGATCAGTCTGTTTCTTATACATATTTTACATCATTTTTATTGATTTTCAGGGCCAGGTGGGGAACCAATTTTTGTTCCTGTTGTCCTTGCTGAATCAACATACCTCTGCGTGAAGGCACTGGTTTCTTGTTCTGCATCAGTCACAGTGTTTACTAACCACTTACATGTGTGTAATCCCAGAGGTCTTGGAGTTGCCCAGGGGGTCACCAACACCATCACTTGTCCTTTATCACTTTTATTAGCTTGCTGGTGAATCACAAGCAAAAGGCATTGCCTGACTCTGTGAGCCAAGGCTGTAGTCACAGGGTTGGTACTTAAAAAAAATACAAAAACTTTGTAAACTGAGAACATTGAAGCTGGTAATCACTGAAACAATAAACTTGGAGCCCTTTGCTAGTCTATTTAATGTTATCTTTTAGAACAGAGGAAAGGTTACTTATGTGTAACCCTTCTGCCAGGCACCAGTCAACAGCAAGAAGGGCTGGGTTCACATTTCAGGGTACCCCATAAATTATACCAATGGCTCAAGCCCCCACCCAGATATCTGGGAACACTAAATTTACCAAGGCGTTCCATATAAACAAAACCTCCTCCGCACAAGCAGTGTAAATACAAAAAACCAAATTTATTACAGAGAATAAAAACAAAAAGACCAAAAGAAAACACTAAATATTCTTTTAAAACACTATTAACTACAAAGCAAAGTCTAGAGGTGGCACCCTCTTGGGGGACACTTCACTCATACCTGGGCAGTTTGGGACTTGGGGCTCCCCAGTGGGTAGTTCCAGGGACCTGCACCCCTCTACCTGCCCTTTAGCAATGGGCTGGAGAGGGGGGCCCGCAACAGAGAGTCCTATGAGCTGCTTCTTGGGCTCAGTGCACCGCAGGGAGCTGCTTGAGAGTGTGGGTCCTTCTGCATTGCAAGGGGCTCTGTTGCTCCTGGAGAAGGGGTAGAGTGCTGATCTTTGCTCCCATGGAGGAGCTGTGTGCGGGAAAGGTGACTGTGGCATCGATGCCTACACAGTCAGATGGA
>NW_017729033.1:15831075-15836628 GCF_001723915.1 Gavialis gangeticus
GCTAGGAGCTGGAACCAACTTCCAAGGGAAGTGGTGCTGGCCCCTACCCTGGGGGTCTTTAAGAAGAGGCTGGATGCCCACCTAGCTGGACTCGTTTGAGTCCCATTTCTCTTTTTGGGGTTTTTGTTGTTCTCCCGCCCTGGCGGGGGGTCGGGCTAGAAGATCTACTAGGTCCCTTCCGACCCTTAATCTATGAATCTATGAATCTATGAATCTATGGCTCCAGCCAGCATGTACGCACCCCAAAACTTCTAGGCTGGATTATATGGCCTACTAAAACGAAAACTGCAGGACAAACTCAAAAGGGATCCAGGCTGATGACTGGCTACAGCCGGCCCAGCCACACAGGTTGACTGGAGCAAAGAATTGTCACAAGAAACAAAGGGGAAAAGCTAGGCCTACCCTCCAGGGGTAGTGACCCAAATTGCCTGCCAAATGGGTTTTGCAGGTAGTTTGGGTCACACAGCTCCACTGGGAGCAGAAAGTGGCAAACCTCGACCCTGGCCCAAAGTTGGCAGGATTAGCAACTCCTGGGTTTCAACCCTGTTTAAAACTACCAGGCCTAATTCCTAGCCAGCCAACCCAAGGAATCAATACCCTCCTCCCTGGTATTACACCCTTAAAACCTGAGAAAAGGAGGAGAGAGGAGTTCTTAGCACTAGGACAATTCTCCATCTCTCTCTCCTCTACCTGAGTTTCCCCTTTCGCTATCTGCAAACTCCCGCCTTGGAGGAGACTTCATTCTTCAGCAGCCCCTGGCAGCTTCTCCTCCTCCCCAAACCAGCCTGACTCACTTGATATCCTCCGCGTGACATCACCCTGGCCTTGTGCAGTCAGGGAGTGCCGCACTGATGCCCTGATGTACACACACAGACAAACAGATGCAGATGCACACACAGATGCCCAGATGCATGCACAGAGACACACACACGCACACAGATGAGCACACATGCACACAGATGCACACACACATGCACTCATACTCAGATGCAGAGATGTGCACGCAGACAGACAGACAGACACACAGCCCCCCCCCAGCCACATCCCTTCCCCTCCCTCTCCCCCAGCTGCCTGCGGTTCCTGTTGCACCACCCAGGAGGAAGCTGCTGTCTGGCCGTGTCCCTGCAGCCGCACACATGCACGGGCCACGGTGGCTCAGGCCAGGATCTCCTACTGGCTGCAGAGAAGAAACTGCAAAAGCCATGTTTTTTAACTTGTCGCTGTTTTTGTCTCCCTGCTGGAAGAGACATAAACGTGCCAAGTTTAAAACCATGCATGCACGGTTGCCCAAAAGCATTATGGACAGACAGACTAAGCCCTTTATTATATTAGAATGGGCCCCGTTATTCAACCAATGGTGACTCTGTTACGTAACCATTCAAACATGATCTGTTCCCTTCTTGATTTTCAGCCTAACAACATTAACTTCATTGGCGATGTGTAGGGGGTGCACGTGCACCCCCTGAATTTGGTGGTGCACCCCCTGTAAAAAGTGCTGCTGACACTTCTGGTGGCACCTGCAGGTGGTCACTGCTGGCCACCCTCTCCCTCACTGACAACACCGCTGGCGGCATCTGCGGGCGGTCCCTGATCGTCGCTGGCCACCACTGACACTGTCGGCGGTGTTTGTGGGTGGTTGTCGGCCACTGATCAGCACTTGCCACTCCCTCCCCCTGCCACCAACACCACTGTGGCCGCGTGCGGGAGCTCCCTGCTCGCCACTGCCACTGACACCACTGCTGCCTGCAGGCAGTCGCTGTGCCCCCCCAGCCTCCGGGGGCACACAATGTTCATGGTTAACTTAGCAACGTTTTACCAATGTAGAACAGCTAGTAGAAGTAGTGACTGTAGACACACCTTGCTCAAATGGGCTGGTAATTTCCCATTTGTGACGTGAGAGCGCCTCACCCTGGTGCTACTAGAATGTCTGTCAGGTCTGACTTAGGCCTCTTCGAGTCTGGTGACAAAATGGAAAGCGCTATGTTAGCATAGTTATAGTCTGATTTTTCATGTGAAAAGAGATCTGGTAATCACTTTTCATCAACTCTTCCTCTCCTTTCCTAATCAGGATACATGACTCACTTTATATGTAAACAAGGCCACTCAGTAACAACCCATTCAACAAGAAAATCCTGCAATCTCACTGCAGTCTTCAAACTGATAAAAATCTCTTACAACAGGTAGCAGTTTCCCAAAAGAAGTAACAAAAGGTCTGTTGACTGCATCACTCAAAGCCCAAGTGAACAGACCACTAAAAATATACCGTAGGAAATAACACTGAACTGGGCTGGAGATGGACTGGAGATGGACTGGATGGGACCTATTTCCCCCGCCCTATCTCTAACTTTTGAATATGTGATAAGAGCTCTAGGTTTTATCCAACGCCCTGGCTACACAGCCCTTATGAAACTGTCTTTCATTTTTTCAGACATGAAGCAACCTTACAGATCGCTTATTTTCACTGGAATAGATTCAGAAGAAGTCACCTCACCCTGTACAAGAAATGAGGTTCAGGAGATAGAGTGCCGTGAATTTGCACTTTGGTTTGTTTCCATTGTTTCAACCTCTCTGTAATGAACTTCTTAAGGCAGGTGGGGGATGGGCATGCAGGCAAATTTGTTTGAACTACTGTATATCACAAATCAATCAGCAGCTGCTTAATGCCAGAATTACTGGGTTAGATCCCTCCCCCCACCCCGGAGATTCAGTGCTTATTGTTGTTGATAGAATTATTGTCTTCTAAATTGAATTAATTGGGTGTTTAAGATGAATCACAGCAATGAACATCACAATTAGTAGATAATGTGTCAGTCACATCATACAGATTGTAGGTAGCAGATTGTAAATTAATGCATAGTGACTTAAAAATCTACTAAACCATCATGGAATATCTAATAGCAATAACTGAAGCTGGAGTGCCTTACAATGAAGCCTTAAAAATGGGGGAACTTTTGAAGTAGATCAGATTAGAGAAAGATCACGGCCTTTAATTTCCATCATACCCAGAATCTTGAAGTTCTTCAGCCTGAAGCACATGCAAGACATTTCTTTCTCCCAGCCCCAGTGTGGCTTCACTGTAGGACTTTGTACCCAAAAAAGCCCTGCATCTTCTGCACCTGGCTGCGCACTCCCCTCGCCTGGCGTCTCCTGGGGAGAAGGGATCAGTGATGACTCCTCACCACCTTCACCTCATTTCATGTTACTTTCAGCATGATCAGACAAGGGCCCTGGACAGAGCACGTTCTCCGTGGTCTGTGCCATCTGGGGAGCTCTGGCATCCTCTCTCCTCACGGTCCCCATCCCTGGCATGGTTGGTGGCTCTAACCCTCCCTGCCATTTTGGTGTATCCGCATTAGATTTATACTCCCATCTCCTAGGGTGGGCAGCTCTCACATTCACACGATGCTTTCTCAGACACAATTGCGTGTGCATGCATGCGTGTGTGTGCATCTGCCTCCTAGGCTACTGGAATATCTATCAGGTCTGACCTACTCAGGCCCCTTCAAGCCTTGTGGCAAAGTGGAAAGCACTATATTAGCATAATTACAGTCTGATTTCTCACGTGAAAAGATATCTGATCATCACTCTTCATCAACTCTTCCTCTCCTTTCCTAATCAGGATACGTGACTTGCTTTACATGTAAATAAGAGCACTCGATACCAGCCCATTCTTCACTGACCCCCCCATCCCCAGGTGACACCAGGTGTGGAAATTCGGCCAGGTGCAGGGTTTTTTGAGGATTTAAGTACTACTATGGGGTGAAGCTGTACTCAGGCTGGGAGGCAGAAATGTCTTGCATGTGCTTCAGGCTGAAGAGCTTCAAGACACCTTGAATGCAGTGTCTAGTTCGGGTCTCCACACCTCAGAAAAGATGGAGAAGCAGAGGTGCAGAGTACGTGGGGGCCCGAGTCCCCTTTAGGAAGAGGGCTGTCACCTGAAATGCAAAAAACTTTCCACATATCCAGCATCTTAGCCTCTACCCCAGCAAAAATACAAGTCAGCGCCTACATATAGAAGAAGTAGAGAAGGTCCAGAGAAGTGTAACAAGGATGCTGAGTGGCATGGAGGGGCCTCCATAAGAGGAGAAGCTAAAAAGGCCAGGCTGATTCAGCTGAGAAAAGAGATGCTTGCGGGGGGACATGATAAGCGCTTACGGGACCTCCCGAGCATGTATGGACAGCATTTGAGAGAAGCAGGACGCATTGGTGATGCACAGAGGGTGTACATGGGTGCACGTGCACCCCGAGCTTGGCAGTGCACCCCCTGCAAAAAGCGCCGGCAGCAGCTGCAGGCTTTCACCACTCGCTGCCACCCTCTTGCCGCCAACACCACCAGTGCCATCTGCAGACGGTCACCAACTTGTCACCCCCCCACCCTGCTGACAGCACCGTGGCTGCCTGTGGGAGCTCCCCGCTCGCCACCGCCGTGCCCCTGCTGCCACCACCGCTGCTGCTGCCTGTGGATGGTCGCCGTGCACCCCCAGCCTCCAGGGTCACGCAGTGTTCATGAGGACGTGGGCTGCCCCGGGTCCCATGTTAGGTCTGTTGTCTCCTGTCATGTAGTTTAGATGGTGGTTGTGTGGGATCAGCATTGCCAGGTCTTAAATATAGGCAGTTACAGCTCTTTGGGTAGATGTGATCTTTTATTGGATCAACTGAGTAGCTGGAAAACAGTTGTTGACAAGCTTTCAGGTGCAGTCCCCCTTTGTCAGACATAAAGAGTCTCTGCTGGCCTGAGGCTCCAAGGCAGGTCTGAAATATGACATTTCTGTCATGTTGGAAGCTCAAATGATCGTATTTTCTGGAAAACGATCATATGCTGAAAAAAGAAAAAAACACGCAAATAAGTCTTCTTCCTATTTACTTTCTATTGCTCACCTATTCCTCTCTATTGCTCGCCTATTCCTATTCTTCTTCCTATTACTTTCTCTCGCTTGCCTATTCCTATTCTTCCTATTACTTTCTATTCTAAAACCAGCCGGTGAGGGAGTGAGAGTGGAAGCCTTTCTTTCTCCGCTGACAACCCCGACGGCTCCGAGTCCCAGCTTTGCACATGCCGTGTCCGTCCGCTGCCCTGAGGAGGATGCAATCAGGACTTGTCGCGGGGATCCTGTCTTTTACAAGGTTTTTGCAAGTCCTGGATTGCCTTTTCCTTTCAAGTGACCCATACGGCTACAACCTGGATGCCAAAAAGGATGCTACCATTTTGAAAAAAATATTACATTTACCCAAAGAACCTTGACTGCCTACTATCTGGGGCACTTTCAGGCTGAGCTGTCAGACATCTCCCAGGGTGGAAAAGATCCTGCCAAAACCACCCGCAAGCAGCAGTGCGGGGAGGACTCGCATGGGGCGCGGCCCCTTTAAGGCCCCCCCCCCCACGCTCCGGTGTGTGCGTCATGTCGCAGAGGGGACGTCGGGTATATAAAGGCGTGCGGGGCGTTTACGCTATCAGTCCGACTTCCGGGCTGGGCGGGGCGGGGCGAGGTGAGGTGAGGTGGGGCGGGCGGACCCAACCAGGGGAGCGGCGGCGGGGCGGGGCCGGGGCGGGCA